>NC_068456.1:25565193-25885193 GCF_023373465.1 Oncorhynchus keta
CAGCCCCGAAACCTGAAGGATCTGGATCTGGAGAAGGTCTGTATGGAGGAGTGGGCCAAAATTCCTGCTGCAGTGTGTGCAAACCTGGTCAAGAACTACAGGAAACGTACGATCTCTGTAATTGCAAACAAAGGTTTCTGTACCAAATATTAAGTTCTGCTTTTCTGATGTATCAAATACTTATGTCATGCAATAAAATACAAATTAATTACTTAAAAATCAAACAATGTGATTTTCTGGATTTTTTAGATTCCTTCTCTCACAGTTGAAGTGTACCTATGATAAAAATTACAGACCTCTACATGCTTTGTAAGTAGGAAAACCTGCAAAATCGGCAGTGTATCAAATCAAACTTGTTCTCCCCACTGTGCCTTGGAATCGGTACATCAAATATCTCCTCCTAAATATTTTGCACTCTTTACGGCACAGCTGTCAACATGCTGGTCCTCAAATGAAGCTGGTATACTTTCCTATTTATGCTACTTTTGTTCCCAGTTTGATCCTTTATATTGGGCAGACAGACCAGTTCCCTTCCTCCTCCCGCTGCCACCTGCGTCCTCCATTTTTGGGGTAATGCTGTAATCAATTGGTTGTGATCCTGGATTGAGCAGACCTTCCCAAACAATTCCAATAACTCCATGAAAGACATAACTCCACCATTCCAATATCATTTAAAAACAATACACCCTTTTCAAACATATTTTTCAAACAGTTGAAGTCGGAAGTTTACATACACCTTAAGGATGACGCAGAATACAGTTCCCATGAAGGAACATCACTCAGCGGAATTTCAGAGCGCCACCTATAGTTTTTGATAAAACTCAAACTTTCATTAAAATACACATTCAAGGTAGTGAATTAAAGCTACACTCGTTGTGAATCTATCCACCAAGTCAGATTTGTAAAATGCTTTTCGGCGAAAGCATGAAAAGCTATTATCTGATAGCATGTACCCCCAAAATACTGCAACGTCACCTAACACGACAGATTTTGCGGTAGCCGGCGCTACTCAAAACGCAGAAATAAAATATAAAACATTCATTACCTTTGACGAGCTTCTTTCTTGGCACTCCTAGATGTCCCATAAACATCACTATCCCTCTTTTTTCGATTACATCGGTCCATATATAGCCTAGATATCGATCTATGTAATCAAGGAAAAAACTGAGTTTGATAACGCAACGTCATTTTTTAAAATTAAAAAAGTAGACGATAAACTTTCACAAAACACTTCGAAATACTTATGTAATGCAACGTTAGGTATTAGTAAACGTTAATAATCTATCAAAATGATCACGGGGCGATGTATATTCAATAGCTCCACGTCCTGATATCGTGTCCAAATATTCCTCAACCAAAACATCCGGTCGGAGACCGGAAAAAATGCGCTGCCTTGTGTCGGTTTGACCAAGAAACAAATCCGAGACAGATGACAAGACTGTTGACATCGTGTGGAAGCTGTAGGTATTGCAACCTCGGTCCCATTTAATGTGGTTCACGTTTAACAATTGGTTGAAGTGGCGCATGGATATATTTTCCCATTTTCAGTGATCAGATTTTCCTGCACTTTTCGATGAAACGCACGTTCTGTTATAGTCACAGCCGTGATTTAACCAGTTTTATAGACGTCTGAGTGTTTTCTATCCACACATACTAATCATATTCATGTACTATATTCCTGGCATGAGTAGCAGGGCGCTGAAATGTTGCGCGATTTTTAACAAAAAGCTGTGAAAATTCGCATGAGCCCTAACAGGTTTTAACCAAATACCTTTAAACTCAGTTTCACAATTCCTGACATTTAATCCTAGTAAAAATTCCCTGTTTTAGGACAGTTAGGATCACCACTTTATTTTAAGAATGTCAAATGTCAGAATTACAGTAGAGAGAATGATTTATTTCAGCTTTTATTTCTTTCATCACATTCCCAGTGGGTCAGAAGTTTACAATTAGTATTTGGTAGCATTGCCTTTAAATGGTTTAACTTGGGTTAAATGTTTCAAATAGCCTTCCACATGCTTCCCACAATAAGTTGTGTGAATTTTGGCACATTCCTCCTGACAGAGTCAGGTTAGTCGGCTTCCTTGCTCGCACGCGCTTTTTCAGTTCTGCCCACAAATTATCTACAGGATTGAGGTAAGGGTTTTGTGATGGCCGCTCCAATACAGTGACTTTGTTGTCCTTAAAACTTGTTAAGGCAGCTGTTCCTGTGGCGGGATCAACATCAGGGAAATTTCATAGTGATAACTAAAATTACAATTTCGTAACATTAAACATTCTTGAAAATGCAAGTGTCTTACACCCTTCAAAAGATGAGAATCTTGGTAATCAAACAACGTTTTCCAATTTAAAATAGCTTTTACAGAGAACAAATCCTATGCTTTTGTTTGAGAAGAGCAATCAAGAAAATAAACATTTTCCGCCATGACAGTTTTTAAACATTCACATCTGAAGGTAAAATTATGACTTACATTCTGATATCTTGCTCTTATTTCTCTTCTTGAGTGTCCCATTGATCAAATGAAGTGCCGTTTTCTTTGCTAAAATACATTTTTATAGCCTAAATCTAAACATTTTGTAAACTATTTGTGCAGTGAATTCCTACTCTATCAATTTATTACGGAGCATTCGGCGTGATTCTCCCCTGTAAACAATCGTTTACATAGTAATGGTGGGTGTCAGTGCATTGCTATGGATGTTTGCAACACAGTCAAACAACGTAGTTTTTTTCCCGAGGAGAATTGACCAAGGTGAACTGATTTGACGACAACGAGCAATTACTCTCTTACGCACCAATAATTTTAGTGAAGCGTCAATGATTGACTGTATTTCTGCCCAATGACCACTGATCTTCTTGAAATCTAGCTGGGTAGATAGCCAATGAGCTGAGGTAAACACCAGTATGTGATGGTTTGGGGTTGGACCAAAATTTCCTGTTTGGAATCACACGTGCAAGGAGCTCCCGTTCTCACCATTGATTGCAGATTGCACTCATTACGCACAGCTCTGTCTGGGAAAGCAGTATTTTTTAAACGATTTCATTGAAGACATGGCTAATAAAGCAGGAAAATCTAAATCTAAGGCTAAGTATACAGATTTGCAGAAGATTATAGCAGAGATTGATCGGCAGAGTGATAAAGATTTATTAGATGAATCTTTTAGTGACCGTAGTTATGATTCTGATTTTGAGGAAGCTTTTCTGCAAGGACAAGACGCACTTCTGGACTGGTAAGTGCTAATGCTGTTTTATGAAATATGATTATTAATTGTTTTGTTTGTTTTTGTTGCAATTTCCAATTAAATGTGTGATGAAATGTGTGTTTGTTTGGGGGTGTGTGTGCGTGTGTGTGATATATATTCCATGTCTGATAGAGATTATATATATATATATATATATATATATAGAGAGAGAGAGATATCTATATGTTCCATATATATATCTATATGTTCCATTCAACTGATGTGGGCCTGCCTCCCCCCCCATTGCAGGCCATGTTGCTGGCAGGCTTAGGACTGGAGTAGAATGGGGGGAAGGCCATATAGATATATTTGGTATGTTTTTTCTCCATATTCCATTCAGTTTGTTTATTTTTGTTGTAGATTACATTAGATTGTTCTTGAATATGTTACTCCAGTTCTTTTTGTTTTTCCTCTAACTTGCTTTGTATCTGTATTTCGCTTGTCTTCACTTTAGACAGAAACAGCTTTTTTAAACTGATGAATATTGAATTGAATGACCCATGAAGGTACATTTGAAGGTAACCCAAACAATAATGGATGAGCTCATGAGGGCTCTTTGAGTGAGTGGTCTGGCAGAGTGCCACAGCCTCGGTCTGGCTCGCTCACGTGAAAGGTAGCTACGTTCCACTTCATTTGTACAGACAAAGGAATTGTCCGGTTGGAACATTAATGAAGTTTTATGTTAAAAACATCCTAAAGATTGGTTCGATATTTAGTTTGGCATGTTTCTACGGGCTGTAACGGAACTTTTTTGAACTTTTCGTCCGACGTTCGGCGCGTCCTGAACGCGCTTTTGGATTTGTTTACCAAACGCCCTAACAAAAGAAGATATTTGGACATAACTGATGGACATTATCGAACAAATCAAACATTTATGGTGGAACTGGGATTCCTGGGAGTGCATTCTGATGAAGATCATCAAAGGTAAGTGAATATTTAAAATGCTATTTCTGAGTAATGTTCACTACCCAATATGGCGGGTATCTTTTTGGCTGCTTTTTTGTCTAAAGGCTGTACTCAGATTATTGCATGTTTTGCTTTCTCCATAAAGTTTTTTTTAAATCTGACACAGCGCTTGCATTAAGAAGTTTATCGAAAGTTCCATGTTTAATAGTCATATCTTTATCAATGTTTATTATGAGTATTTCTGCCATTTGATGTGGCTCTCTGCACAATCACCGCATGTTTTCGAACTACTGAACGTAACGCGCCAATGTAAACTTTTTAATATAAATATTAACATACATGTATTGTGTAACATAAAGTCCTATGAGTGTCATCTGATGAAGATTATCAAAGGTTAGTGATTCATTCTCTCCATTTGTGCTTTTTGTGACTCCTCTCTTTGGCTGGAAAAATGGCTATGTTTTTCTGTGGCTTGGTGGTGACCTAACATAATCGTTTGTGGTGCTTTCGCTGTAAATCCTTTTTGAAATCAGACTGTGGCTGGATTAACGAGAATTGTATCTTTAAAATGGTGTAAAATACTTTTATGCTTGAGGAATTAAAAATTTTGTTGTTTTGAATTTGGCGCCCTGCACTTTCACTGGCTGTTGCAGGGGGGTTCCACAGGTTAAGGATGTAGAGTGAGTTTCCTGTAAACCGTATATGTTACATTCGTCCATTTTAGCCACTTAAAGGCTGATCGCCTTTTCTTATCAACTGCTATGCAGATACAATTATAACTGGCTATACTCATGTTCTTTTTGTTTGCTTTTAGTTGTTTTATTCCCTTGCCTGTTTGCCTGTGAGCCAATGCCACAGATGTTAGAACATTGAGTCAGGATATTAAGTGTGTAGTAGATCTGAGTAGGTTGACATGTGTGATAGTGGATGTGATTTAGTGCGAGTGTGTATGATGTCTGGATAAGGTTAAGACTATAATGTGTGAAATAAATAATATCCCAGCCAATTTGCATGGTTGAGTGTATGTGTGTAACATGAAGTTGAGAATAGCCTTAATATTCAGGAGGATAAATGTAATCCATATCACCATCATAGTTGCATCATTATTACATTAAACATCACTTTCATAGAAATACACATTCCAGCATTTCCATAATAATTGACGTTTCACGTGGTTATGAAAGGCACATTGCATTACTACAGAGATGGCTTCCCTACAGTACAAATGTATCCCGTACAATATGATATTATTCCTCAATGTCCCTGTTCTGAGATCTTCCTATTGCTTGTTGTAAACATGTAGAGAAAGACTCACAAAAGATAGACAAACAAAACACATTACGTTATAGAAAAGTGCCACAGATGTCTCATGTTTTGAAAGAGCTTGCAATTGGCATGCTGACAGCAGGAATGTCCAACGGAGCTGTTGCCAGAGAATGTTCATTTCTCTACCAAAAGTCGCCTCCAACATTGTTTTAGAGAATTTGGCAGTACGTCCAACCGGCCTCACAAAAGCACACCAAGTGTAACCACGCCAGCCCAGGACCTCCACATCCGGCTTCTTCCCTTGCGGGATCGTATGACAACAGCCAACCGGCCAGATGACTAAACTGAGGAGTATATCTGTCTGTAATAAGCCCTTTTGTAAGGAAAAACTCATTCTGAAAACTTCTTTTTTTTTTTTGCATGTTATTTTTGCATTTCAGCCTAGCTCAGTGCTATCTATTGTGGAGGGGTGGCTAGTGGAAAATACAGAGTGTAGGGGTTGGGAATCGTCTATAGTTGCCCCGTAATTGGCTAAGTATTCTGTCACCCATGGGGACACTACGTCACTGAAAAACCTACAGGGAGAGGTAGGAGGAGTTCAAGCCCCCCTGGGGGCTGCATTATATTTAGATTAGAAGTGGCAATCCAAGAAGGCTCACGGTCTTGGCCACAGATAAAATTAGGTCAAATCACTTTAGATCTACCATCGCTTTGATCGGACATGTCTATACCATACTTTCAGAATCTTAGCCAGCAAGCTAGACAAGCAGTCATCACCATGAATCAGGTTGACAATCTACTAGCACATTTTTCATCCAATTATAGATAAAACATATCGGTGCTCATCAACCATTGGACATAAACATTACACAACAAGTTGGAAATTGCAACTTCAACAATGAGTGGTTTAGAAGGAATCAGTGGCTAATTGTAAGCATCACTATTTTGCTTCCCCTGCTATTCAGTGGAGATGGTGTGTGGTCCAAGTCTGGGTTTAAGGGTCTCTTTTCCAAGCTTAAAAGGATAAATACTCACACGCAATGTCATGGGCCAGAAAAGGTTGAATACTTTGGCCATGCTGTCAATCCAACTTCTGCCACATTCAAAACACCTGGAAACTCGAAACTGGGAAGTCTCAGACTTCAGTGAGTTCAAGACAACTGGGAACTCAAAGAAAAAAAACAATCTCCAACTGGAAAAATATGTTTTGAACGGTCATCCAACTGGGAATTCCAAGTCGGGAACTCGGGCCTCTTTCTAGAGCTCTGACCTGAAGATCATTGATGTCATGATTCAACCTTGTTTTTTTCCTGAGTTCCTGGTTATCTTGAAAGCACCATAAATAATCAAGAGAATGGCAAAACTTTGATGACAAAGTTTCATTACAAAATTTGCACACAAGAAGAACCGACGCGCCTCCTTCCTGTTCAAGTGAGAACAGCACAACGGTGAGTCCAAAAATGTATTGTATGCTACTGCATAGATTATGTAATATGCCAGGGAGAAATGTATACTGCAGCTAAGAAAGTAAGTGTATTTTGTGTAGTAAGCTGTTTGTATCCCTTGACAACAATGGAGCCGGAGACGGCAGACGTTTCACGTGTCCCCAACCGATTGTGGTTAGTTTTTTTTGTTTACTTGTGTTTCTTGTAACATATTTTGTACATAATGTTGCCGCTACTGTCTCTTATGACCGAAAATAACTTTGACATCAGAACTGCGATTACTCACCACGGACTGGCAGAATCTTTTTGTCCATTAACCTCTTCAGTCGACCCTCTACTTGTTCGAACATTCTGTTAAAAATCGCGCAACATTTCAGCGCCCTGCTACTCATGCCAGGAATATAGTATATGCATATGATTAGTATGTGTGGATAGAAAACACTCAGACGTTTATAAAACTGGTTAAATCACGGCTGTGACTTTAACAGAACGTGCGTTTCACTGAAAAGTGCAGGAAAATCTGATCACTGAAAGTGGAAAAATATATCCATCCGCCGCTTCAACCCATTGTTATGGGCGAAAGACATTAAATAGGGCTGAGGTTGCAGTACCTACAGCTTCCACACAATGTCAACAGTCTTGTCATTTGCCTAGGATTTGTTTCTTGGTCAAACGAACAACAGACAGCCAATTTCTTCCGGTCTTTGACCGGATATTTTGGTTGAGAAATACACGGACAGTATTTCAAGACGGACCCCTATAGAAAACACTTCGTCTCGTGATTAATTTGATCGCTTATTAACGTTTACTAATACCTAAAGTTGCATTACAAAAGTATTTCGAAGTGTTTTGTGAAAGTTTATCGTCAACTTTTTGAATTTTAAAAAATGACGTTACGTTATGAAACGCTATTTTTTTTCGTTTATCACACAGTCTACATAGAACGATATCTAGGCTATATATGGACCGATTTAATCGGAAAAAAATACCCAATAGTGATTATGGGACATCTAGGAGTGCCAACAAAGAAGATGGTCAAAGGTAATGAATGTTTTATATTTTATTTGTGCGGTTTGTGTAGCGCCGACTATGCTAATTATTTTGGTTACGTCCCCTGCGGGTCTTTTGGGGTGTTACATGCTATCAGATAATAGCTTCTCATGCTTTCGCCGAAAAGCATTTTAAAAATCTGACTTGTTGCCTGGATTCACAACGAGTGTAGCTTTAATTCAATACCCTGCATGTGTATTTTAATGAACGTTTGAGTTTTAACTAATACTATTAGCATTTAGCGTAGCGCATTTGCATTTCCAGAGCTCTAGATGGGACGCCTGCGTGCCAGGTAGGAGCAAGAGGTTAACGAGTCTGACAAGCCTGCCCCAAACAATATACTGCTTTCTCTGGAACAGGCCCATATCCCTGTGATTTGCGTGAAGAGGAGGCGGACAAAAAGGGTCCAAAGGGCCGACTGACTTCTGAGAATTCGTAGGCGATTGAATAAACCCCCACTTCCTTCCATTCTGCTCGCAAGGGGTGGCGGGCTATGTATTTTTGTAAATAACCGCTGGTGCACGATATCTAAGGAACTCTCGAGCTATTGCTGGCCTGAGGTAGAGTATCTCATGATAAGCTGTCGACCACACTATCTACCTCGAGAGTTTATCATCTGTATTTCCGTGGCTGTTTACATACCACAAGTCAGAGGCTGGCACTAAGACAGCATTGAATGAGCTGTATTCCGCCATAAGCAAACAAGAAAACACTCACCCAGGGGGGACACTCCTTGTGGCCGGGGACTTTAATGCAGGGAAACATAAATCAGTTTTACCATATTGCAATCAGCATGTTACATGTGAAACCAGAGGAGAGAAAAAAACTCTGGACCCACTTTTACTCCACACACAGAGACGCATACAAAGCTCTCAGTCACCCTCCATTTGGCAAATCTGACCATAATTCCTGGTTCCTGCTTACAAGCAAAACTTAAAGAAGGAAGCACCAGTGGCTAGAGCAATAAAAAAAATGGTCAGATGAAGCAGATGCTAAGCTACATGACTGTTTTGGTAGCACAGGAATATGGTCCGGGATTCCACCGATGGCAGAGGAGTACACCACATCAGTCATTGGCTTCATCAATAAGTGCATCGATGACATCGTCACCACAGCGACCATACGCACATACCCCAACCAGAAGCCATGGATTACAGGCCACATCCGCACGGAGCTAAAGGATAGAGCTGCCGCATTCAAGGAATGGGACTGTAACCCGGACATTTATAAGAAATCCCGCTGTGCCCTCCGACGAACCATCAAACAGGCAAAACGTCAATACAAGACTAAGATCGAATCGTACTACAACGGCTCCGACGCTCGTCGAATGTGGCAGGGCTTGCAAACAATTACAGACTACTTAGGGAAGCACAGCTGAGAGCTGCCCAGTGACACAAGCCTGCCAGACGAGCTAAACTACTTCCATGCTCGCTCCGAGGCACATAACACTGAAACATGCATGAGAGCACCAGCTTTTCCGGAAGACTGTGTGATCACGCTCTACGCAGCCGATGTGAGCAAGACCTTTAAACACGTCAACATTCACAAGGCCAAAGGGTCAGACGGATTACCAAGACGTGTACTGCGAGCATGCGCTGAACAACTGGGAAGTGTCTTCACTGACATTTTCAACCTCCTTGTCCAAGTCTGTAATACCAACATGTTTTAATCAGACCACCATAGTGCCTGTGCCCAAGAACACTAAGGTAACCTGCCTAAATGACTACCGACCCGTAGCACTCACGTCTGTAGCCATGAAGTGCTTTGAAAGCTGGTCATGGCTCGCATCAACACCATTATCCCAGAAACCCTAGACCCACACCAATGTGCATACTGCCCCAACAGATCCACAGATGATGCAGTCTCTATTGCACTCCACACTGCCCTTTCCCACCTGGACAAAAAGGAACACTTCTGTGAGAATGTTTTCATTGACTACAGCTTAGTGTTCAACACCATAGTGCCCTCAAAGCTCATCAATAAACTGAGGACCCTGGGACTAAACACCTCCCTCTGCAACTGGATCCTGGACTTCCTGACGGGCTGCCTTCAGCTGGTAAGAGTAGGTAACAACACATCCGCCACACTGATCCTCAACACAGGGGCCCCTCAGGGGTGCGTGCTCAGTTCCCTCCTGTACTTCCTGTTCACTCATGACTGCGCGGCCAGGCACCATCATTAAGTTTGTCGATGACACAACAGTGGTAGGCCTGATCACTGACAGCGACTAGACAGCCTACAGGGAGGAGGGTCAGAGATCTGGCCGTGTGGTGCCAGAACAACAACCTCTCCCTCAACGTGATCAAGACAAAGGAGATGATTGTGGACTACAGGGAAAAAGGGGGACCGAGCATGCCCGCCATTATCAATGACCGGGCTGTAGTGGAGCAGGTTGAGAGCTTTAAATTCCTTGGTGTCCACATCAACAAACTAACATGGACCAAGCACACCAAGATAGTCATGAAGAGGGCACGACAAAACCTATTCCCGGAGATTGATAATATTTGGCATGGGTCCTCAGATCCTCAAAAGGTTCTACAGCTGCACCATCGAGAGCATCCTGGGATGCATCACTGCCTGGTATGGCAACTGCTCGGCCTCTGACCGAAAGGCACTACAGAGGGTAGTGCGTACGGCCCAGTACGTCACTGGGGCCAAGCTTCCTGCCATCCAGGACCTCTATGCCAGGCGGTGTCAGAAGAAGGCCCTAAAAATTGTCAAGGACTCCAGCCACCTTAGAGAGAACAGTCTCTGTCTGCTACCGCACGGCAAGCTGTACCAGAGCGCCAAATCTAGGTCAAGAGGCTTCTAAACAGCTTCCACCCCAAGCTATAAGACTCCTGAACATCTAATCAAATGGCTATCCAGACTATTTGCATTGCCCCCCCTCCCCCTCTTTTACATCGCTGCTACTCTCTGTTATTATCATCTATACATAGTCACTTTAATAACTCTACCCACATGTACATATTACCTCAACTAACCGGTGCCCCTGCACATTGACTCTGTATATAGTCTTGCTATTGTTATTTTACTGCTGCTCTTTAATTACTTGTTACTTTTATTTCTTATTCTTATCCATTTTTTTTTTTTTTTTTTAAACTGCATTGTTGGTTAAGGCCTTGTACGCAAGCATTTCACTGTAAGGTCCTGTTGTATTCGGCACATGACTAATAAAATGTTATTTGATGTGCTTCACCCTAACAATTTGGTCCCTTTCACCCTCAAAACTTAGCCTACTGTTCTTTTTTTTTGTATTTTACCCCTTTTTTTCTCCCCATTTTCATGGTATCCAATTGTTTTAGTAGCTACTATCTTGTCTCATCACTACAACTCCCGTACGGGCTCGGGAGAGACGAAGGTTGAAAGTCATGCGTCCTCCGATACACCCAACCAAACCGCACTGCTTCTTAACACAGCGCCACCCGGAAGCCAGCCGCACCAATGTGTCGGAGGAACACCGTGCACCTGACAACCTTGGTTAGCGCACACTGCGCCCGGCCCACCTCAGGAGTCGCTGGTGCGCGATGAGACAAGGATTTCCCTACCGGCCAAACCCTCCCTAACCCGGACGACACTAGGCCAATTGTGCATCGCCCCACGGACCTCCCAGTCGCGGCCGGTTACGACAGAGCCTGGGCGCGAACCCAGAGTCTCTGGTGGCACAGCTGGCGCTGCAGTACAGCACCCTTAACCACTTTGCCACCCGGGAGTCCTTAGCCTACTGTTCTGACTTGGTATTGCACATTTAGCATATCGGCTGTTTTGGAGAAATGTCATCATTCGAATATTGTAAGCACTTTCATTGTCTGCTTATATGCCCCCTTAATTTATCCTACAGTTCTGACTTGGTGTACAGGGAGAAAATCATGTAAGAATGGCCCATGTTCTGAATTGTTTCTGTACAGGTCATAAGTTCTGAAGAAATAGTTCTATCGGCAACGTCTGTCTTAGCTCGCTCATTAATGTCTTAATCAAAATGACGGATTGCCACTTATCCACTCATCATTCCCTTATGCAATAGCTTGCACATCTCAATTGTCATAAAAAAACACACATTTTTTTAAGCAAGTCAGCCATATCAGCTGTATTTTAAAGGCAGTAAATGAGGCTGAATGAACTGTTTCGCTGCCAGACGAGGTTCCGCTGATAGCCAGGTGTAGCAGTGGTGGGGATTCACTCCATGGTGCTGAAAACAAAGCTCTGCTGTTGGGACAGCTTTATGCAGGCCCTAACAGTTTGTGGACACCGTTTGTCACCGTTATAGTGCAATTAATGTATTGTTTAGTGTTGTGGCTTTGCTGGCATGATTATTTTTGCCTCACCAAGACGTACATGGTAAAATCGCCACTGTGTGTGTGTGTGTGTATATAACTCATTAGCCTGTAGTTTCATAAAGCTTTGATAAAAAGGGAACTTTCACATTACGCGGTTATGTGAGGTGCCAGAATTGGCAGAGAGGTGCTGTCTAGACTCACCTCTTCGTACTGCAATGTGCCAAAAGTCAATTAAATACTCTTCCTATTTTATTGAAATGTTTCACACCTTGTAACAACGCTGGTATGGCCTCTGGCCCACTGTAATTTAACTGTCAAATCAAAACAGGCTTTTCTCCTTTTCCTAGATCAAATGCACATCTTTTTTTGTGATAATGTTTTGATTTAAAACTGTCAGTTCATCTGTTTAATATACCAGTAGATCTAAAGAGAGACCCTTCAGGAGTTATCAGAGATAGGCCACATTCAGTGTCTTGGAAGGCAGTCAATCAGGCAGTCAGCCAGCCAGCTCGTCAGTCAATCAGTCAGTCAGCTAGACAGACAGACAGTGTGACTTCCCACACATAACACCAACTCCCGCTCACAAACAACAAGCAAATATCGCTTGCTTGTGCTGTGACTATTGGCCATTTGAATGAAGTTACAATGCAAACAAAATGCAAATGGTTCATACATGCTGATAGTTCCAGTAGAAGGTAATGGGCTGGCTACCAATATTGTGTTGACTGACAGATGACAAGTCCCTATAGATGATTACAAATCTATATAGAGGAAGAGTTAGAGAGTGAGACTTAGAAGAAGAAAAAATAAAATAATATTTTCCAAAAGGGTTTTTCGGCTGTCCCAATAGGAGAACCCTTTTGAGTTCCATGTAGATCCCCCTGTGGAAAGGATTCTACAAGGAACCCAAAATAGTTCTACCTGGAACCAAAAAGGGTTTTACTAGGGGTCACAGAGGGATCTTCAAAGGGAGAGGAAGAAGAGAGCTAGAGCGAGAGAAAGAGAAAGAAATGAGAGAGAACAGTGAGAGAGCAAGTGACTGTGAGGAACAGAGGGGAGAGAGTGAGTGACAGGGGGGAGGAGTGGATGATGTTGATCCAACAGCACGCTATGCCATACAGGCTTATCATTGTGTAGGATTTAATGTTTTCTGTCATGATGCCGTCAAGCTGAAACCTGTTTGGCCAGAAAGTGACACTGAGTTTAGAGACACTCCTCTCAAGCACTGACTGCTGGATCTCACCTCAGCTGACCACAAAACACAGAGGGAAGACCAAAAGGCCTGGTAAAAAGTAGTGCACTATATAGGGAATAGGGTTCCATTTGTGACAGAGACCAAGTGGGTACTTAGAATATCAGCAATTATTTTGAGTGAAAACGACTAAATTGAGCATCGAGTCGATAGCAACACAAGCAAGATAAAATCACAAAAACATAACTGCAGAACACGTGTCCTAACATTGACTGACTCTCTCTACTCCCCCTTCTATGAACAGGGGAGGGGAGAGATAGCTAATAATATTCTCAGCGCCGGCTGGCCAGCAACCAACATTACCATCATCGCAGTACAAAGGAAATGTAGAGCAGCTCATAGAAAGGCTTCATAACGATTTACAAAGTGACCCGTCAAACAGATTTCCACTGACAGCCTGACAGGTTGCCCGTCTTTCCTCCTCCTCCCAGTCCTTCCTCTCTACTGCATTCCTTCGCCCTACCACCTCCTCTTCATCTTCCCCCTCCCTTTCTCTCGCTCATCTCTTCCTCCACCTTTTCTTCTTTCTCTTGCTCCTCCTCGGCAAAGGGAAATACCTCCCCTCCTCCCGACTGTTTCAGGAGCTGGCTGAAGAATGGGCCTGGCTCAATAGAAGCAGGCAGGCAAGAAGCCTATTCAATTCCCTCTCCCTCTCCCTCTCTTTCCAAACACAAGACCCCTTCAAACAAGAGGGAAACAAGAGGAAAAGACTTCCTTCGTGGAAGTTGGCTAGTTAAAGTGACAGTCTGCCCCTGATAAGGAACTTGTGACAGAATACAAGTGGCGGAACATCAGTGGTCGCATGGAGAGTTGAAAAAGACAAGTTGCCAATTGTAACAGTTTACTTTTTAGTTTATCGGAACGAATGTATGTGTATGAGTTATAGGTATTTAGTGCCTGTGTCATGCATTATAATGCATTGTACATATCTTATAAGGCTTTATTATGCGGTTATAATTCAATATGAAGTGTTACAAGGTAAAATATCATTTGAACCCCTCAGCTGAGCAGGACATTGTGACCACTGCTTCCTCCTTCACTAAACAGGAGTGGAAACATGCTGTTCCACGTTCAACATGCATACTTACTGTGGACAGACGGGCAGGAGTGGAAACATGCTGTTCCACGTTCAACATGCATACTTACTGTGGACAGACGGGCAGGAGTGAGGAAATGAAGGTAGTTTCCATTATTCATGTAGGCTACAGTATTGGGAAGGGATGCCACTGTCTTTCAACTGACAAAGTCTAACTTTGAGGTATTGAGGACAGCTTCAACATGAGTACACTAGCAGCCTAAAGGCAGCCTAGCTAGTGCTAACAGGGAAGAAGATGTATCTGTTTTGTTGCCTGCTGAACGGTTATACGCTAAGAGGAGAAAAGCACCTTGGCTGTGCCTGGCTTTTAAAAGCAGCAGTGTGTGTTTGTGTGTGTTCTCAAGGAGAACATGCCCTTAGTCAAAACACACATTTCAGTTTTTCCTGTTCTGTTCCAGACTTCCAAAAACAAAGGAATTCCAGGGAAAATAAGGACAGGAAGCGCCCCAACCCCCTCCCCCCACACACGCACACTAACAGACATGTCGCGCACACACACACCTCTTATGAAATACAGTTATATTGATTAGATATATCAGGGAGACTTACTTCCGACATGACATCCAGAGATGTGTGTGTGTGTGTGTGTGTGTGTGTGTGTGTGTGTGTGTGTGTGTGTGTGTGTGTGTGTGTGTGTGTGTGTGTGTGTGTGTGTGTGTGTGTGTGTGTGTGTGTGTGTGTGTGTGTGTGTGTGTGTGTGTGTGTGTGTGTGTGTGTGTGTGTGTGTGTGTGTGTGTGTGTGTGTGTGTGTGTGTGTGTGTGTGTGTGTGTGTGTGTGTGTGTGTGTGTGTGTGTGTGTGTGTGTGTGTGTGTGTGTGTGTGTGTGTGTTTTTCCTCATCTATTAGGAGCTATAAAGTTGAAATGGCTCCGAGAACAGTTGTTAGGGAAACACATTATAATAACATTACATGTTATGTCTATTATGAGGTATTATAAAATAAATTATGTAATCTCAGAAGTCATCTGCCTAGTTCCTCCTGAGTGGTGCAGCAGTCTATGTCACTGCATCGCAGTGCTTGACGCGTCACTACAGCCCAGGGTTCAATCCCAGGCTGTGTGGCAGAAGGCCGAGACCCATTAGGTGGCGTACAATTGCAGTCGTCCAGTTTAGGGGATGGTTTGGCCGGGATTCCCTTGTCTCATCGTGCTCTAGCGACTCCTCGTTGCCGGCCGGGTGCCTGCAAGCTGACTTCGGTCGCCAGGTGCACAGTGTTTCCTCTGACACATGGGTGCGGCCTCCGACAGATGGGTGCGGCTGGCTTCCGGGTTAAGCGAGCAGTGTGTCAAGAAGCAGTGCGGCATGGCTGGGTTGTGTTTCGGAGGACGCATGGCTCTCGACCTTCGCCTCTCCCGAGTCCGTACGGGAGTTGCAGCCGAAAGGACAAGACTAACTACCAAGTGGATACCACGAAATTGGGGAGAAAAAGGGGTAAGAAGTTAAACTAATCAATCCAAATACTATATATATATTTTAAAATAGTAATCTGCCTAGCTTTACATAGTCTGTTCTTGTTGTTGGTTTACACACCTGGCATATGTTCCTGAGAAATGGGTTTCATTTTGAATCATACAGAAAATGAGAGAGTACCGTTGTTTGTCAACAGATTATTATAAATCACAGCAAGACAATGACAAACATTGTTTTGGAGGCTGCATGCTGGGCCCTGGCAAGGACTGCAGTGGACTGGGCCCTGGCAAGGACTGCAGTGGACAGGGCCCTGGCAAGGACTGCAGTGGACAGGGCCCTGGCAAGGACTGCAGTGGACTGGGCCCTGGCAAGGACTGCAGTGGACTGGGCCCTGGCAAGGACTGCAGTGGACTTAGCCTGCACTGGGAGTCTGGGCTGCATCATGTTAGCTCCCCTCTCATGCTCCACTTAGCCTGCACTGGGAGTCAGGGCTGCATCATGTTAGCTCCCCTCTCATGCTCCCCTTAGCCTGCACTGGGAGTCTGGGCTGCATCATGTTAGCTCCCCTCTCATGCTCCCCTTAGCCTGCACTGGGAGTCTGCATCATGTTAGCTCCCCTCTCATGCTCCACTTAGCCTGCACTGGGAGTCTGGGCTGCATCATGTTAGCTCCCCTCTCATGCTCCACTTAGCCTGCACTGGGAGTCTGGGCTGCATCATGTTAGCTCCCCTCTCATGCTCCCCTTAGCCTGCACTGGGAGTCTGGGCTGCATCATGTTAGCTCCCCTCTCATGCTCCCCTTAGCCTGCACTGGGAGTCTGGGCTGCATCATGTTAGCTCCCCTCTCATGCTCCACTTAGCCTGCACTCTGAGTCTGGGCTGCATCATGTTAGCTCCCCTCTCATGCTCCCCTTAGCCTGTACTGAGAGTCTGGGCTGCATCATGTTAGCTCCCCTCTCATGCTCCCCTTAGCCTGTACTGAGAGTCTGGGCTGCATCATGTTAGCTCCCCTCTCATGCTCCCCTTAGCCTGCACTGGGAGTCTGGGCTGCATCATGTTAGCTCCCCTCTCATGCGCCACTTAGCCTGCACTGGGAGTCTGGACTGCATCATGTTAGCTCCCCTCTCATGCTCCACTTAGCCTGCACTGGGAGTCTGGGCTGCAATCATGTTAGCTCCCCTCTCATGCTCCCCTTAGCCTGCACTGGGAGTCTGGGCTGCATCATGTTAGCTCCCCTCTCATGCTCCCCTTAGCCTGCACTGGGAGTCTGGGCTGCATCATGTTAGCTCCCCTCTCATGCTCCCCTTAGCCTGCACTGGGAGTCTGGGCTGCATCATGTTAGCTCCCCTCTCATGCTCCCCTTAGCCTGCACTGGGAGTCTGGGCTGCATCATGTTAGCTCCCCTCTCATGCTCCCCTTAGCCTGTACTGAGAGTCTGGGCTGCATCATGTTAGCTCCCTCTCATGCTCCCCTTAGCCTGTACTGAGAGTCTGGGCTGCATCATGTTAGCTCCCCTCTCATGCTCCCCTTAGCCTGCACTGGGAGTCTGGGCTGCATCATGTTAGCTCCCCTCTCATGCGCCACTTAGCCTGCACTGGGAGTCTGGACTGCATCATGTTAGCTCCCCTCTCATGCTCCACTTAGCCTGCACTGGGAGTCTGGACTGCATCATGTTAGCTCCCCTCTCATGCTCCACTTAGCCTGCACTGGGAGTCTGGACTGCATCATGTTAGCTCCCCTCTCATGCTCCACTTAGCCTGCACTGGGAGTCTGCATCATGTTAGCTCCCCTCTCATGCTCCACTTAGCCTGCACTGGGAGTCTGGGCTGCAATCATGTTAGCTCCCCTCTCATGCTCCCCTTAGCCTGTACTGAGAGTCTGGGCTGCATCATGTTAGCTCCCCTCTCATGCTCCACTTAGCCTGCACTGGGAGTCTGGGCTGCATCATGTTAGCTCCCCTCTCATGCTCCCCTTAGCCTGCACTGGGAGTCTGGGCTGCATCATGTTAGCTCCCCTCTCATGCTCCACTTAGCCTGCACTCGGAGTCTGGGCTGCATCATGTTAGCTCCCCTCTCATGCTCCCCTTAGCCTGTACTGAGAGTCTGGGCTGCATCATGTTAGCTCCCCTCTCATGCTCCCCTTAGCCTGCACTGGGAGTCTGGGCTGCATCATGTTAGCTCCCCTCTCATGCGCCACTTAGCCTGCACTGGGAGTCTGGACTGCATCATGTTAGCTCCCCTCTCATGCTCCACTTAGCCTGCACTGGGAGTCTGGACTGCATCATGTTAGCTCCCCTCTCATGCTCCACTTAGCCTGCACTGGGAGTCTGGACTGCATCATGTTAGCTCCCCTCTCATGCTCCACTTAGCCTGCACTGGGAGTCTGCATCATGTTAGCTCCCCTCTCATGCTCCACTTAGCCTGCACTGGGAGTCTGGGCTGCATCATGTTAGCTCCCCTCTCATGCGCCACTTAGCCTGCACTGGGAGTCTGGACTGCATCATGTTAGCTCCCCTCTCATGCTCCACTTAGCCTGCACTGGGAGTCTGGACTGCATCATGTTAGCTCCCCTCTCATGCTCCACTTAGCCTGCACTGGGAGTCTGGACTGCATCATGTTAGCTCCCCTCTCATACTCCACTTAGCCTGCACTGGGAGTCTGCATCATGTTAGCTCCCCTCTCATGCTCCACTTAGCCTGCACTGGGAGTCTGGGCTGCATCATGTTAGCTCCCCTCTCATGCTCCCCTTAGCCTGCACTGGGAGTCTGGACTGCATCATGTTAGCTCCCCTCTCATGCTCCACTTAGCCTGCACTGGGAGTCTGGACTGCATCATGTTAGCTCCCCTCTCATACTCCACTTAGCCTGCACTGGGAGTCTGCATCATGTTAGCTCCCCTCTCATGCTCCACTTAGCCTGCACTGGGAGTCTGGGCTGCATCATGTTAGCTCCCCTCTCATGCTCCCCTTAGCCTGCACTGGGAGTCTGGACTGCATCATGTTAGCTCCCCTCTCATGCTCCACTTAGCCTGCACTCTGAGTCTGGGCTGCATCATGTTAGCTCCCCTCTCATGCTCCACTTAGCCTGCACTGGGAGTCTGCATCATGTTAGCTCCCCTCTCATGCTCCACTTAGCCTGCACTGGGAGTCTGCATCATGTTAGCTCCCCTCTCATGCTCCCCTTAAGTTAACACACTTGAATAATGCGACACCACATGTAGAAATGTTAAATCTGTTAATTACTGTTTGCAAAACAATGTCCATACAGGCTAGAACACGTTACAATGCAAGAAGATAGTGGTAGCTTCCAGCTTTGCAGGCCAACTTTCCTTGCTAGCTAACAGCTTAAGCTAACATCAATTCACTATCCCTAGTACTTTGTGATAATATGCTAACCATGACAACAAATTGCCATCAAAACTTTATTAATTCACTTTTTTTATAATTGGCCTCTCTCTCACGTCTCTCCCAAATATTATCTGGTGTCAGTGAATTTATTGCCTCAGCAAACTGACTCTGTGTGAATAGTGCTCCAACTGACGACCCCCCTCCTGCTTCATGAATGATGTCATTACTGGTTAAAGAGCATGCACTTTTATAAAATAAGCTACTTCTATGCAAATGTTGTAGAATAAATTAAGTCCCAAATGGAAGGCAAACAGATTATCCTCTGTAGCCCCATGAAAGCAAAAACTACTGCAAAGGGAGAGGAAAATAATATTGTATCTGGTACAACACATCGACTGGCTGATAAACTGGGGAGATGATTTCCGATTGGGGTGATTTAGGGTTAAGTATCACAAATATATTGTTGATATTGTTTTATTTATGTAGTTTAGATATACTGATGAGTGATATCATTTCACTGAATGACCAAAGTGATAACTATTTTAATTAGACAGGTACACGACACCTGTCATGGGATGAGACAAATATGCTTTTCCTCTGGCCCCCTCTACCCCTCTTTCACCTCTGTCTCTCTCTCTCTCACTCTCCACAGCGAGGGAGGTTTTAATATGTCTCTTTATCTGAGCCGCCCAGGCAGCAGGGGTATGAAAGGACCGGCAGGGTTTAGAACCCTGGGAAACAGCCACGCACACACACACACACACACACACAGAGAAACAGCCTGGCTTACACTGCCAGAGTCACAATGAGGGGAGGGCAGCAAGTGGGCACACACACAACTCACACACACATACTCAATCGTTCTCTCTCTAAAGGACACACTCGCTGCTGGCTGAGTGGTTGGGAGGAGGCGGCAGGCAGGGAGAGACAGAGCCCTGTGGGGATGGCAGTGGCACGCCAATTTGATATTGGGACATGTGGGAACACAACTAAAATGTTTACCGTGTGCAACAAAAACAGAAATACAACTGTATATTAGTGTAAATACGTGCTTGCTTCACCTCTTGCCCAAATATTCCATACTCAGGAAATGTTGATACTCCATCCATATCAGTTTTTATTTTCTTATTTTCTCTATTACACAACACCCCAATATTTGACCTTCAATTAGTTTCACTGTGTACAAATTATGTTAGAGAACAAGGAATTACAGTACAGATCTGCTATCTTAATTTGATCACTCTGTTGTCGCAACAAATATTCCACCGCAGCATGAAGTGCAAATTGAAGTGTTGTCAATTTTTATAAAATGGCTTCTAAAGTTTGTAATTTCCACTTAAAAATGGGAGACTTGATTTGTCCTAACGAAAAATGTATCAACCCCACAAAAATGTACATTAATTAGAATCCACATAATAATTCAAATGTCCTGTTGGTGCAGGATTATTTTCCTGCTGTGAAAAACAGAGTCAAATTAAAGATACAATCCGGGATTTTAAGAATTTACAAATTCTTAACATAGTGTACGAATTGGAATTCGTAACATGCCATACAACTACAGCACAAGTCAAAAGTTTGGACACACCTACTCATTCAAGGGTATTTATTTTTACTATTTGCTACATTGTAGAATAATAGTAGAGACATCAAAACTATAAAATAACACATTGACCCATGTAGTAACCAAACAAAAGTGTTAAACAAAATCAGACTATATTTTATATTTGAGATTCTTCAAAGTAGCCACCCTTTGCCTTGACAGCTTTGCACACTGTTTGCATTCCCTCAACCAGCTTCATAAGGTAGTTACTTGGAATGCAGGTGTGCCTTCTTAAAAGTTCATGTGTGAAATGTCTAATTATTAATATATTTGAGCCAATCAGTTGTGTTGTGACAAGGTAGGGGTGGAATACAGACGAAAGCTCTATTTGGTAAAAGACCAAGTCCAAATTATGGTAAGAACAGCTCAAATAAGCAAAGAGAAACGACAATCCATCATTACTTCAAGACATGAAGGTTAATACAGAAAATTGCAAGAACTTAGAACGTTTCGTCAAGCGCAGTCGCAAAAACCATCAAGCGCTATGATGAAACTGGCTCTCATGAAGACCGCTATAGGAATGGAAGAGTTAACTCTTCTGCAGCGATACGCCATCCCATCTGGTTTGCGCTTAGTGGGACTATCATTTGGTTTTCAACAGGCCAATGACCCAAAACACACCTCCAGGCTGTGTAAAGGCTATTTGACCAAGAAAGAGTGATGAGTGCTGCATCAGATGACCTGACCTCCACAGTCACCCAACCTCAACCCAATTGAGATGGTTTGGGATAAGTTGGACCGCAGTGTGAAGGAAAAGCAGCCAGCAAGTGCTCAACATATGTGGGAACTCCTTCAAGACTGTTGGAAAAGCATTCCAGGTGAAGCTGGTTGAGAGAATACCAAGAGTGTGCAAAGCTGTCATCAAGGCAAAGGGTAACTAATTTGAAGAATCTCAAATATAAAATATATTTTGGATTTGATAAACACTTTTTTGGTTACTACATGATTCCATATGTGTTATTTCATAGTGTTAATGTCTTCACTATTATTCTACAATGTAGAAAATAGTCAAATTAAAGAAACCCCTTGAATGAGTAGGTGTGTCCAAACGTTTGAATGATACTTTATGTATGTATGCATGTGTGTGTGTATATAAATTAGAGGTCGACCGATTAATCGGAATGGCCGATTAATTGGGGCCGATTTCAAGTTTTCATAACAAATCGGACATCAGTATTTTTGGACACCGATTTAGCCTGTTTTTTTTACACCTTTATTTAACTAGGCAAGTCAGTTTAAGAACACGTTCTTATTTTCAATGACGGCCTAAGAACGGTGGGTTAACTGCCTCGTTCAGGGGCAGAACGACAGATTTTTTACCTTGTCAGCTCGGGGGATTCAATCTTGCAACCTTACAGTTAACTAGTCCAACGCTCTAACCACCTGCCTCACGAGGAGCCTGCCTGTTATGCAAATGCTGTAGAAGCCAAGGTAAGTTGCTAGCTAGCATTAAACTTATCTTATAAAAACAATCAATCAATCATAATCACTAGTTAACTACACATGGTTGATGATATTACTTGTTTATCTTGCGTGTCCTGTACGTTCATTGCGTTCATTGCGCGCAGAGTCAGTGTATATGCAACAGTTTGGGCCACCTAAATTGCCAGAATTTTACGTAATTATGATATAACATTGAAGGTTGTGCAATGTAACAGGAATATTTAGACTTATGGATGCCACCCGTTAGATAAAATATGGAACAGTTCCGTATTTCACTGAAAGAATAAACGGCTTGTTTTTGAGATGATAGTTTCCGGATTCGGCCATATTAATGACCTAAGACTCGTATTTGTGTGTGTTATTATGTTATAACTAAGTCTATGATTTGATAGAGCAGTCTGACTGAGCGGTTGTAGGCAGCAGCAGGCTCGTAAGCATTCATTCAAACAGCACTTTCGTGCATTTTGCCAGCAGCTCTTCGCAAGCACAGCGCTGTTTATGACTTCAAGCCAATCAACTCCCGAGATTAGGCTGGTGTAACCGATGTGAAATGGCTAGCTAGTTAGCAGGGTGCACGCTAATAGCGTTTCAAACGTCACTCGCTCTGAGACTTGCAGTGGTTGTTCCCCTTGCTCTGCATGGGTAACGCCGCTTTGAGGGTGGCTGTTGTCGATGTGTTCCTGGTTCGAGCCCAGGTAGGAGCGAGGAGAGGGACGTAAGCTACACTGTTACACTGGCAATACTAAAGTGCCTATAAGAACATCCAATAGTCAAAGGTTAATGAAATACAAATGGTATAGAGAGAAATAGTCCTATAATTCCTATAATAACTACAACCTAAAACTTCTTACCTGGGAATATTGAAGACTCGTGTTAAAAGGAACCACCAGCTTTCATATGTTCTGAGCAAGGATCTTAAACTTTAGCTTTCTTACATGGCACATATTGCACTTTTACTTTCGTCTCCAAAACTTTGTTTTTGCATTATTTAAACCAAATTGAACATGTTTCTGTAACGGCGTTCTTCGTTTGTCAAAAGAGATTCGGACCGAAATGCAGCGTGGTGGTTACTCATGTCTTTAACCTCTTAAGACTAGGCCTCAATACTGCCCCCTTTGGAGGAAGTGCGTGCCCATAGTAAACTGAAAATATTTTTTCCCAAAATTGCTAATATATGCAAATAATAATTATTATTGAATAGAAAACACTCTAAAGTTTCTAAAACCGTTTAAATTATGTCTGTATGTAAAGCAGAACTCTCAGGGCAGCCTTTCTCCCAAACTCTCTTGTCAAGAGAAAAGTTGGGTCAACTTTGATGTCATCGCCCCCACCCTTCCCAGGCAGCTACCGATCTGGGAACAGTATGTATGTGTTCAGCGCGATGCCTGCTTTCAAATGGCGCGTTCATTGTGAGAATCCCGCGAGCCCTCGTCGTTTGGCGGGCGAAAATGTTCGGGTCACTCTCAAATACATGCACTCTATTGCGCGCGGCCGATTTGGGGCACGTTCTTTTCCAAGGAACAGCAATTGAAGGCGGTTTGTCTGTTCGCGCTGATCATTGTTTTACATGCTAAAAACATCATAAAGCTCGATTCTGCACATAGTTTGACCAGTTTAGTCGACATATAATATGTAAATTTGAAGTTTTGATGCGCAAGAGTGCGGGATCAGAAGTCATTTTGGGTGCATTTCAGCTGAAGCTGTTAGCATATGCTAATACAGAGACACACAACGTGAAACCAAACGATGTATTGGGTAAGTATGACTCCTTCTACGTCTTCTGATCGAAGAACATCAAAGGGAATATTTATGTGGTTATTTGGGGTTTCTGTGGACTCCAAACGTAGAGGAGACATACTGCTAATATCTGAGCGCCGTCTCATTGTATAGCCAGTGTACGAATTCTGTAACGTTAAAAATAAATGTAATACAGCGGTTGCATTAAGAAGAAGTGTATCTTTGTAACTATATGTAGAACATGTATATTTAGTCATGTTTATTGCTTGTTATCTGACGTTATCTGTCGGAGCTATCATCATTTCTCCGGACATTTGAGTAGCATTTTTTGAAATGTCGTCATTGTAAACAGAGATTTATGGATATAAATGGCATATTATCGAAAAAAAAAATGTATTGTGTAACATGTACTATTACTGTCATCTGATGAAGATTTTCAAACGGTTAGTGAATGATTTATTTTTTAATCCTGCTTTTATAATTTAATATTTTCTGGGACAAAATGGCTGCCTCTTGTCTTTTGTTTCGGTGGTGGTCTAATATAAATATGTGCTATGTTTTCGCCGTAAAACATTTTAGAAATCTGACTTGCTGGGTAGATGAACAAGGTGTTTATCTTTCATTTGAGCTATTGGACTTGTTAATGTGTGGAGGTTAAATATTCCTAAGAATATTTTTTTGCATTTTGCGTTATGGTAATGAGCTTGAGCCGTAGTCACGATACCGGATACCGGATCCGGGATGGGTCGCCGCAAGAAGTTAATGAAGGAAGAGCGATACATGAAATAACTATACAAATGCAAAACAACAAAACGGAACGTGAAACCTATTACAGCCTATCTGGTGAAACTACACAGAGACAGGAACAATCACCCACGAAATACAAAGCGAAACCAGGCTACCTAAATACGGTTCCCAATCAGAGACAACGAGAATCACCTGACTCTGATTGAGAACCGCCTCAGGCAGCCAAGCCCATACAACACCCCTACTCAGCCGCAATCCCAATAATACAAACACCCCAATACGAAATACAACAACATAAACCCATGTCACACCCTGGCCTGACCAAATAATTAAAGAAAACACAAAATACTAAGACCAAGGCGTGACAGTTTCATTATTTGTTTGAGGCTAAATTGATTTTACTGATGTATTATATTAAGTTAAAGTGTTCATTCAGTATTGTTGTAACTGTCATTATTACAAATACTTGTTTGTTATATATAAAAAATGTTTTTTTTTATTAAATGGCCGATGGTCGGTATCGGAATTTTTTGGTCCTCCTTGCCATATTGTACAGATTGGTCCTCCAATCGGTATCGGCGTTGAAAAATCATAATCGGTCGACCTCTAGTATAAATAAATAAATACACACACACACACATTTAGTTGTTTTGCAAGACGTATCCATTATCATACGAAATGGATCACGTTGTACACAATTGTGCAAAAGTACTAGCTAAAATTATACAAAACCTCTGTAGCATCATTTTAAGATGGCACATCTGTATGTATCTTATAGGGTAGGTTGGATGTGATTCTACCCTATTCAGGCAGTCTACACCGTCACTCTCCATCCCACACACATAGTAACATTAAACCCATAGCCCAAACACAGTCACAGACATAAAGACATGACTCCAAACTTCCTATAAAGGAATAGAAGATCCTTATTCTGATGAGGTAATAGAAAATACATTTGAAATAGTAGTGATGAGAGGTGGGTGGCTTCACAAAAAACAATCAATTACACTGTTATTACTCTGCTATGAGAGAGATACTTGGCAGAGGTTGTAGTTGACTTCCATACAGTCAGAGACGCTGTATTATCAAATGAGAGACCTATATAACCTAGACGGATCACAGAGGAGAGAGCTGACACAGTGAACTTACCAACCCAGCATGGAAACAGAAGAGACTCATGAGCTAGGCTCGTGTCCTAAATGGCACCCTATTCTCTATAGAGCGCACTACTTTTCAATTTCGAAGTAATGCACTATACAGGGAATAGGGTTCCGTGGGGGATGCAGCCCTACTGTTCTGTACTCACAAGAAAACAGTCTCAGGATAAGGACAACGTGTTTGTCTTAAACAGGATTTACAAGACAAACACACACTAGTGCTGAGAGATTAACTGACATTGTGATTTTTTTCATTATTAAACAACTAATTGACCGACGTCGGTTCAATTACTTGAATTCCATTTAGTTCTGCGTTTTTTGTGAGCCCAACGTGCCGTTTCTCTAGAGAAATCATTTAATTTCCTAGCGAAATGAAGTCAAGAAATATATGGCACACTGGGCTGAAGGGAGTTGTAGTTTTCACTAGGCAAATATTGAACCTAGTTCAATTCAGAAATGTGGTAATTAAAAGGGAAATGTAAAAAATGTTCAACTTCATATTCATCATCTCCAGCTCCACCTCAACATGTGAAAAATACAAGTTTCTATGTTTTGTTGTAATTGGTTAAAAATCACACAATGCACATGGATGATGTTATTGGAAACAATTATCTTCACCCATCTTTTTTTTACTACAAAACATAGAAACGCACCATTTTCACATATGTTGCTGTTGGTGTGGTGCTGGAGACGATGAATATGAATTTGAATTTGTTATTTTCCTTGAACTACAATGACCATAAGCCACTGTGTCTTTTTTTTCCTACTTGGACAGAGATGGATACACTTTTACGTCTGCTATGTTAGGTTAGATACACACAGACCACATGAGAGAGAGGGATAGAGACTGTTTGTGAAAGTATGCCTTATCTACTTTGAAAAACTAATAAAATGATTGCCAGGCAGCTCTTCAGCATTATTTGCCAGGCTGGCCTAGCTAAATAGGATGACTAAAGACAGTACAGTATGGGGAGCACAGAGACAACGTTAGACAGTTGTCTGTCTGGCTGCTACTGTCTGAGCAGAGATGAGATGATGACTAAATAAAACTAAGTAATATACAACTAAAATAATTTATTATTTCATAGTCATTTCCTATTTTTCTATGTGGACCTGACAGAGACAATGGAATACTTGCAATGTTTGCAATTGAATGATCACTATTTTGGGATTTGGAATTTCATAATTCATTTAAGGTATAAATTATTATTTTTTTATCGTAAATTGAGATTATTTTTTATAATCAAACCACAAATGATCCAACCTCAAAAAGCACTAATTGCTCAGCACTAACACACACACACTCGTGTGCAGATTGCTCAGACACACACTTCACTGCCACAGACACAGCGAGTGAAGATTTCATCAGCAGTAAAAATGTGAAGGTAATTGTTTGCGATGGTGAGAAATCTTGAGTGCAGGCAGCCTGTCAGTCAACCAGTCAGTCAGTCAGTCAGTCAGTCAATCAGTAAGTCAGCTGCCCAGCCAGTCAGCCAGGTAGGCAGGGAAACAGGCAGGCATGGAGGACGGATGGACAGACGGACAGTGGTAGGGAACATTGTGTTCTCCTTGAACTCTCATCTTGTTCCTCGTGGAGCCTCCTAGCCGGGTGTCATTTATCATTCAAGGGCCCCTGCTCCAGCACTGCCCAGACACACACACAGGCATGCACACACACTGCTCAGACACACGCACTGCAGAAGGGAACTGAACAGGACGTGGCCATTGTGACATCCCCTTCCCTGCACTCGTTGCGCAAAGTACCAACGAACGTCAAATCAAACATGCATGAGCCAGTGACAGGGTAAGGCCAGTGAGTTCTCTTTTTCCAGTCTCTCTCTCGCACTTTCACTCACATGCACTTTCTGTTTCTCTACCTGTATCTGCCACTCTTCTCTCTCTCTCTCCCTCTGCCTCTTTCAAGGAAAGGCACTTACCGAGAGAGGGGCTATATGCTGTTCTAATACCTTACTGAAGTAAAGGCTCTCATTAAACGAGCGAGTGTTACCGGCTGACCCCCCCCCCCGGTTGGCAGAGGTAAAATGGATAGATAGGCCCCACAGGGCAGCACTCACAAATGTGTGAATAGAAGTCAGTAACAGTGAGCCAGAGTACCAGTCTGCGGTCTCTTGATATGTGCTTGTTTACAATATTGTAACACCCTATAAACAAAACCAAATAGTAGTTTGATCTTTCGCTCTCTCTCTCAACCTAGCTGGGTAAATATGGTTAGAGTGGCAGTTTCTATTAAGGTCTAATGCTACACAATAGTAATTCAAATCAAATGGAATTGCGACCAGGAGGCTATCATGCAGTCAAATTAATCAATAGCCTTTTGGAGAGAGAGAGATAACAAATTCAATAGTGTGAACACTGAGGAGGTCTGGTGCAGTCAAATTCAAATGGAACACTTCAGATATGCAATATGTCCAAATGTAAAAGCTCCATGCCGTTTTAGATTTTCAGAATATTCCTCTGTATTATTGACATATTTCTCCACTTATAGATATTTTCCCTGACATAAATTTCAAGAAAATACAAATTAAAGCATTTCACAAAAACAACTGTGATATGTTCAACAACCAAGAGAACCATGCCACACAGAGAGAATCTGACTGACAGAAACAAAGGTTGTCTTGTGCTATGGGACAGACGGACAGGAGTGGGTGGTATAAGAGCCGAAGGCATGACACCAGCAGACAGAGAATCCATGTCTAGTGAGCGAGTCTGAGTGAACGCCAGCCAACAATTTCACAACCCTCTACAATAGAACACTAACAGTTAGGTGAAACGTCAAGCTGTCACAGCAGTGATTAGTGTGGTGTAGGTTCTAAATGCGTTACCTTAGCTCAATTCTAGACTCTGAGGCTGTGGGTGGGGAATGGGAATAGAGAATATGGAAGAAGAATGGAACTACTATGAGTTTGTGATTAAGTGAGGAGCAATGGGAGTGTATTTAAAGGGTTTCATCTTGCTTTATTTCCTTGTATCCATTGCCTAATGAATGCAGATAGGTGGATAGGCTTCCCTCATACAGCTTGTTATCTTGGCTGACGAGGGAAGCTGTGGGTGGATGGGCTTCCCTCATACAGCTTGTTATCTTGGCTGACGAGGGAAGCTGTGGGTGGATGGGCTTCCCTCATACAGCTTGTTATCTTGGCTGACTAGGGAAGCTGTGGGTGGATGGGCTTCCCTCATACAGCTTGTTATCTTGGCTGACTAGGGAAGCTGTGGGTGGATGGGCTTCCCTCATACAGCTTGTTATCTTGGCTGACTAGGGAAGCTGTGGGTGGATGGGCTTCCCTCATACAGCTTGTTATCTTGGCTGACTAGGGAAGCTGTGGGTGGATGGGCTTCCCTCATACAGCTTGTTATCTTGGCTGACTAGGGAAGCTGTGGGTGGATGGGCTTCCCTCATACAGCTTGTTATCTTGGCTGACGAGGGAAGCTGTGGGTGGATGGGCTTCCCTCATACAGCTTGTTATCTTGGCTGACGAGGGAAGCTGTGGGTGGATGGGCTTCCCTCATACAGCTTGTTATCTTGGCTGACTAGGGAAGCTGTGGGTGGATGGGCTTCCCTCATACAGCTTGTTATCTTGGCTGACGAGGGAAGCTGTGGGTGGATGGGCTTCCCTCATACAGCTTGTTATCTTGGCTGACGAGGGAAGCTGTGGGTGGAATAGCAACAGAATCATAATACACATCCCGGCCTAGATCCAATATGCATATGATTCATTTCCTTGTTTCCTCTATGGTCTCCCTTAATCCACCACTCCACTCACCCACACTGTCAGTCCATAAACACAGCATTGATTCCAATTGTATTGATTGGCTTCGTTTCCTTCTCTCCTTTGCTTCATGACTGCTGACAGGTGAAAAAAGGTGGATGGGTGGGCTTCCCTCATACAACTTGCACCTGTTATCTTGACTGACAGTGAGATAGTGTGTGTATAGTGTGTGTATGGTGTGAGGCTTTAGAAGTGTTGTTAACTTACAGTTACACTGACTAGGTCAAGTTCACTGTTTCCAATTATGTTTTATTAACACATTCTTACAAGCTGTGTCTATTAATTTATTATAAACATAAAACATTACAGTTATGTTAAGGACAGTGTAAGCAGCTGGTAAATATGTTCACATTTAAACGGTGTGTATTGTAGACTACATTAAACTACCTTTATGATAACATAAACAAAACCCATCCATGTGCCTATGTATTACCTGTTGGATTACGGTTTTCTGGAAGTGGAGTTTCATGGCCCTTTACAACATCTGAAATCAACATCCATAGCTTTTCCTCCCTCCCTCTCTCTGAACTACCGCACCCGCTCCAACTCGTGTTTCCCCCAACTCCCATACCTCACTAACGAGAGGAAACGGGCATTCTCTCCCTCTCCCGTTCATTCAGTTCAGTCTACAGGATTTTTTCATCTGCGAGTTGGCTGCTCTCTGTCTCTCCCGTCATGGCCCGGGTGGAGATGGTAATGAAAGAGAAGCCAGTTCTGCTCCCTCCCACCCACCGGGAGGTCCGCCCGCCGCTGCCCCGGCTGGCCTCACATCCAGACGGAGGAATTTATCGGGGAGGGCTCGCCAGAGACGCCGCCGCCCGTGGCACGCACAGCGGCCCAGCGATTGGTTTTCTGCAAGTCTGATTGGAAAATACAATGCAAGATATAAAGTCTATTTTAACAGTTCAGTGCTGCATAATTTACGTGGCGCGGGCATACAGATAATAGCCTAGTAGGCTAGGCCTACACATTTTACATGTTGAGAGCGGGAGATACAAATGTTACATTGTAATACTAACAACGTGCCAAAACAGCAAAGCAGTTTGGATTTGTGGTATGCTATTATTACAACAGGTAGGCTAGGCTATTTTAGAAAGCAGTCGACTCAGTCCAGCCTTGTTTTGCTTGCTGAACTAGCCTATTAGTTACCTGACATTACATTCCCAGGTTAAGGGAAGATTAACCCCAGCAAACTAATCAACGTCATTTGTTTACCAACAATCAAACAGCCTTCTCTAAATGTCTCAATGTAGGCTAAACGCAACCGAACAAACCACAACTAACCGCACGCAAGCAACAAATCCACGCTGTGCACGGACCTAGCTAAAAATATATATTTCTAGACTCGGACGCAATAGTAAAAATTTTTTAAAAATACCCTATCCAGTTTAAGTATACCAGCTGGTTCTGTTCTGATTCTCTGGCTTCTGGGTCAGTCTATTGTTGGCGCTGGGGTTGAGTCTGGCCAGCGAGCAGCGAACTCATCGAAGGCAGTAACGTTAATGCCCACACACAAAACCATGTCTGTCTGTGCAACCAACCCACGGCGAGGTGTGATTGAACAGCCTACAATACGGAAACAACCACGGAACGGAACTTACTTTTAGGTCGGCTAGGAGAAGAAATCCGCTTTGTTTTCCCGAATTTCGTGTAGACCTACACTGCGTCCCTTTCCACTTCACAAATACAAGAAAAACCGATCACCGTAGCGTTAGCGTGTGAGTGACTGAATCAACTACCGTAGAGAGCCACGGCAAGTTGAAGTGTCAAATTACACTGGCTATTCAGTTACCACAGAAGGAGCCATGCTTTGCGGCTGCTGACAAAATGTGTCCCAGATTCCGGTGGTGGGAGCGATTTAGGAATACTACGGGAGTGACCTGCATTACAGAAAGGCCATAGGACAAGCTGGAAACGCCTGAGCGGACGAGAGTGAAATCATTTTTGCCACGCTCAGTTTGGATTTCGATTCTTAGTGGAGGAGGTGTGTTTGGTAATGTATTACCAACTGAATACATTTTTCAAATATTTATAAACTGTTGAAATCAAATCACTCAAAAACGTGCTAAAGAATTTAATAGATGCAGGCCTATATTAGGACTAATATTGATTATATAAATGATGATACTAATAGCCTAATAATAACAAATGGTAATAATGATTACAATGATAATACACAAATCAATACAAATATGCCTATATTGTAATAATAGTAACAATAATAATAACAACACTCACATAATAATAACATAGGCTAGCTAATATGTCTACATAAACACTATTCACAATATGCATAATCATAATAATTGAAATAATAGGAGAATATTATAAATAGTCTTAATGGCATATAAAATAAACAAATTATTGTTGTTATCATTAGGCTACTATTTTCCTCCTCATCATCATTGTCATCTCTGAATAACAACATCGTTGATAGCCTATATTTTACATGTCACATCCGCTCTTAGTCGTCGACAGAGAGTCCGAGCGCCATGCAGATCTTTGGTAAGTAGGCTATCGGTTCCGTATTTTGCGAGTCACCGGTCTCCGACGGAAGCTACGGAATAACAAAGACATGTTTGAGAGGCGAGCAGCGGCAGCTACAGCGGCAGGCTTGGCTGAGTGCTGACGTCAAGGAACAATGTCTCCCCGAAACACATGCACGCGCTCGCACACACAGGAACGAGTGCACACACGCGTGCATGCACACTTCGCGCATACACACACGCACACTCATACACACACGCACACTCACAGAGCAGGCAAGCTCTTAGTGAAGCACAGCTGAATTGCCCGGAGGGAGGGCCAAGCAGTGCTGAAGCTGGAGCAGTACATCAAATAGAATCAATCACTTCTCATGCTGGGCTTGTTTCTCTCCTTCCCTCCCTCGTGTCCTGCCTTTCATTCTTGTTCTCTCTCTCTCTCTCTCTCTCTCTCTCCCTCTCCCTCTCCCTCTCTCTCTCTCTCTCTCCCTCTCTCCCTCTCTCTTGCTCTCAATTAAATTTCAATTTAAGGGATTTATTGACATGGAAAGCATATGTTAACATTGCCAAAGCAAGTGAAGTAGATAGTAAACAAAAAATTGACAGTAAATATTACACTCACAAAAGTTACACTCACATTATTTGGTGTTTTACATTGTACACAGAGTATTTTTTTACACAGAGTCTTAATTTGGTGTTTGTCCCATTTGTGAATTCTTGGTTGGTGAGCAGACTCCAGACCTCACAACCATAAAGGGCAATGGGTTCTATAACTAGGGTTCTATAACTAATTTAAGTGTTTTTAGCCAGATCCTAATTTGTATGTCAAATTTTATGTTCCTTTTGATGGCGTAGAAGGCCATTCTTGCCTTGTCTTTCAGATCATTCACAGTTTTGTGGAAGTTACCTGTGGCACTGGTGTTTAGGCTGAGGTATGTATAGTTTTGTTGTGTGCTCTATAGCAACGGTGTCTAGATGGAATTTGTATTTGTGGCCCTGGCAACTGAGATTTACTGTCAGGGCCTAGGTCTGACATAATCTGTGCAGAAGATCAAGGTGCTGCTGTAGATCATCCTTGGTTGGGGACAGAATCACCAGATCATCACCAAACAGTAGACATTTGACTTCAGATTCTAGTGTTCAAGTGCCCTCGCCAATTCATTGATATAAATGTTGAAGAGGGTGGGGCTTAAGCTGCATCCCTGTCTCACCCTACTGCCCTGTGGAAAGAAATGTGTGTGTTTTTTGCCAATTTTAATTGCACATTTGTTTTTTGTATACATGGATGTTATAATGTTGTATGTTTTTCCCCCAACACCACTTTCAATCAATTTGTATAGCAGACCCTCATGCCAAATTGAGTCAAAAGTTTTTTTGAAATCAACAAAGCATGAGAAGACTGCCTTTGTTTTGGTTTGTTTGTTGGTCAATTAGGGGTGGCAGGGTAGCCTAGTGGTTAGAGTGTTGGAGCTGACAAGGTACAAATCTGTTTTTCTGCCCCTGAACAGGCAGTTAACCCAGTGTTCCTAGGCCGTCATTGAAAATAAGAATGTGTTCTTAAATGACTTGCCTAGTTAAATAAAGGTAAAATAAATAAACAAAGGGTGTGCAGGGTGAATACGTGGTCTGTCGTATGGTAATTTGGTAAAAGCCCATTTGACATTTGCTCAGTACATTGTTTTTTACTGAGGAAATGTACACGTCTGCTGTTAATGATAATGCAGAGGATTTCCCTGAGGTTGCTGTTGATGCGTATCCCACGGTAGTTATTGGGGTCAAATTGGCCTCCACTTTTGTGGATTGGGATGATCAGTCCTTGGCTCCAAATATTGAGGAAGATGCCAGAGCTGAGGATGATGTTAAAGAGTTTAAGTATAGCAAATTGGAATTTGCAGTCTGTATATTTGATCATTTCATTAAGGACACGATCAAGACCACAGGCCTTTTGAGGTTGAAGGGTTTGTATTTTGTCCTGTAGTTAATTCAATGTAATTGGAGAATCCATTGGGTTCTGGTAGTCTTTAATAGTTTATTGTAATATTTGTATTTGATAATGTATATATTTTTGCTGTTTGTTCTTTGTTATAGGGCCAAATTGTATAATGATATTCTAATGCCGCGGGAGAGGATGGCTGCCGTTTTTTTAGGCCCTTAACCAACAGTGATATTTTGTTTGTTTTTCGCATTGTTTGTAACTTATTTTGTACATAATGTTGCTGCTACCATCTCTTATGACCGAAAAGAGCTTCTGGACATCAGAACAGCGATTACTCACCTTGAATTGGATGAAGAATTTTTCTTTAATGAGTCGGACGAGAGGGATTTACTCCAGACACCCGAACGGGCCCTCCTCCACGTCATTCGCAGGAGAAAGAGACTGAGATTTCACGGAAGGAGATCAGGGTGCAACGAGTGGCTTATCTGCCTTTGCCATCCGTATTATTAACCAACATACAATCCCCGGAAAATAAATGGGACGACTATAAACCCATATAACCTACCAACGGGACATTAAAAAAACGGTAATATATTATGTTTTCACAGAGTCTTGGCTGAACGACGACATGAATAACATACAGCTGGCGGGTAATACACTCTATCGGCAGGATAGATCAGCAGCCTCTGGTAACACAAAGGGTGGCAGTCTATGCATATTTGTAAACAACAGCTGGTGCAGGAAGTCTCAAGGTTTTGCTCGCCTGAGGTAGAGTATCTCATGGTAAGATGTAGACCACACTATCTACCTAGAGAGTTTATCTGTATTTTTCGTAACTGTCTTATATACCACCACAGACCAACGCTGGCACTAAGAGCGCAGTCAATGAGCTATATACCGCCATAAGCAAACAGGAAAACATTCATCCAGTGGTGCTCCTAGTGCATCGATGACGTCGTCCCCACAGTGACTCTACGTACATACCCCAACCAGAAGCCATGGATTACAGGCAACATCTGTCCTGAGCGAAAGGGTAGAGCCGCCGCTTTCAAGGAGCGGGACTCTAACCCCGGAAGCTTATAAGAAATCCCTTATGCCCTCCGACGAACCATTAAACAGGCAAAGCGTCAATACAGGACTAAGATCGAATCGTACAGCTTCGACGCTAGTTGGATGTGGTAGTGCTTGCAAACTATTACAGACTACAAAGGGAAGCACAGCTGAGAGCTGCCCAGTGACACGAGCCTACCAGACGAGCTAAATAACGTCTATGCTCGCTTCGAGGCAAGTAACACTGAAATATTCATGAGAACATCAGCTGTTCCGGAAGACTGTGTGATCACGCTCTCCACAGCCGATGTGAGTAAGACTTTTAAACAGGTCAGCATTCACAAGGCCGCAGGGCCATAAGGATTATCGGGACGTGTACTCCGAGGATGCACTGACCAACTGGCAAGAGTCTTCACTGACATTTTCAACCTTTCTCTGTCTGAGTCTGTAATACCAACATGTTTCAAGCAGACCACCATAATCCCTGTGACCATGAACACTAAGGTAAAATGCTTAAATGACTACCAACCCGTTATGCTCACATCTGTAGCCATGAAGTGCTTTGAAAGGCTAGTCATGGCTCACATCAATACCATTATCCCAGAAACCCTAGACCCATTCCAATTTGCATTTCGCCCAAACAGATCCACAGATGACACAATCTTTATTCAACTCCACAATACCCTTTCACACCTGAACAAAAGGAACACCAATGTGAGAATGTTATTCATTGACTATAGCTCAGCATTCAACACCATAGTGCCCTCAAAGCTCATCACCAAGCTAAGATCCTGGACTTCCTAACAGGCCTCCCCCTGGTGGTAAGGGTAGGTAACCACACATACGCCACACTGATCCTCAACATGGGGGCCCCTCAGGTGTGTACTCAGTCCCCTCCTGTGCTCCCTATTCACTCATGACTGCACGCCCAGGCACGACTCCAACACCATCATTAAGTTTGCCAATGACACAACAGGCCTAATCACTGACAACGACGAGACAGCCTATAGGGAGGAGGTCAGAGATCTGACCGTGTGGTGCAAGGACAACAACCTCCCTCAACGTGATCATTCTCATTGATGGAGCTGTTGAGAATTTCAAGTTTCTTGGCGTCCACATCACCAACAAACTAACATGGTTCAAGCACACCAGGACAGTCATGAAAAGGGCACAACAAAGCCTATTCCCCCTCACAAGACTGAAAATATTTGCCATGAGTCCTCAGATCCTCAAAAGGTTCTACAGCTGCACCATTGAGAGCATCCTGACGGGTTTGATCACTGCCTGGTATGGCAACTGCTCAGTCTCCGACCGCAAGGCACTACAGAGGGTGGTACGTGCGGCCCAGTGCTTCACCGGGGCCAAGCTTCCTGCCATCCAGGACCTCTATACCAGGCAGTGTCAGAGGAAGGCCCTAAAAATTGTCAAAGACTCCAGCCACCCTGGTCATCGACTGTTCTCTCTGCTACCGCATGGCAAGCAGTACCGGAGCACCAAGTCTAGGTCCAAGAGGCTTCTAAACACCCCGAAGCCATAAAACTCCTGAACATCTAATCAAATGGCTACCCGGACTATTTGCACCCCCCCTTCTTCGCTGCTGCTCTGTTATTATCTAATCATCGTCACTTTAATAACTCTACGACTGTAAACTCTCCTTCCAGATTCACATGTTTAAAAAAAAAATGTAAACCTTTATTTAACCAGGCAAGTCAGTTAAGAACATATTCTTATTTTCAATGACAGCCTGGGAACAGTGGGTTAACTGCCTGTTCAGGGGCAGAATGACAGATTTGTACCTTGTCAGCTCGGGGGTTTGAACTCGCAACCTTCCGGTTACTAGTCCAACGCTCTAACCACTAGGCTACGCTGCCGCCCCATTAAGCATCTCCAATCCAAAATTATATCTAGAATCGGCTTCCTATTTTGCAACAAAGCCTCCTTCACTCATGCTGCCAAACATACCCTCGTAAAACTGACTATCCTACCGATCCTTGACTTCGGTGATGTCATTTTCAAAATAGCCTCCAACACTCTACTCAGCAAATTGGATGTAGTCTATCACAGTGGCATCAGTTTTGTCACCAAAGCCACATATACTACCCACCACTGTGACCTGTATGCTCTAGTTGGCTGGCCCTCGCTACATATTCGTCACCAAACCCACTGGCTCCAGGTCATCTATAAGTCTCTGCTAGGTTAAGCCCCGCCTTATCTCAGCTCACTGGTCACCATAGCAACACACACCCTTAGCACACGCTCCAGCAGGTATATTTCACTGGTCATCCCCAAAGCCAACCCCTCTTTGGCTGCCTTTCATTCCAGTTCTCTGCTGCCAATGACTGGAATAAATTGCAACAATCACTGAAGCTGGATACTTATATCTCTTTCACTAACTTTAAGCATCAGCTGTCAGAGCAGCTTACCGATCATTGCATCTGTACACAGCCCATCTGTAAATAGCCCACCCAACTACCTCATCCCCATATTGTTATTTATTTTTCTTGCTCTTTTGCACCCCAGTATCTCTACTTGCACATCATCATCTGCACATCTATCACTCCAGTGTTAATGATCAATTGTAATTATTTCGCCACTATGGTCTATTTATTTCCTTACCTCCCTATTCTTACTTCATTTGCACACACTGTACATATATTTTTCTATTGTGTTATTAACTGCACGTTTGTTTATCTCATATGTAACTCTGCGTTGTTGTTTTTGTCGCACTGCTTTGCTTTATCTTGGCAAGGTCGCAGTTGTAAATGAGAAGTTGTTCTCAACTGGCCTACCTGGATAAATAAAGGTGAAATAAAAATAAAATAAAGCTCTGCGGTCTAACTCATCCCAAACCATCTCAATTGGGATGAGGTCACGTGATTGTGGAGGCCAGGTCAGCTTATGCAGCACTCCATCTCTCTCCTTCTTGTTCAAATAGCCCTTACACAGCCTGGAGGTGTGTTGGGTCATTGTCCTGTTGAAAAACAATGCTAGTCCCACTAAGCACAAACCAGATGGGACGGCGTATTGCTGCAGAATGCTGTGGTAGCCGTACTGGTTAAGTGTGCCTTGAATTCTAAATAAATCATAGACAGAGTCAGTAGCAAAGCACCCCCACACCATCACACCTCCTCTTCCATGCTTCACGGTGGGAACCACACATGCGGAGATCTTCCATTCACCTACTCTGCGTCTCACGAAGATACAGAGGTTGGAACCAAAAATGTCAAATTAGGACTCATCAGAACAAAGGACAGATTTCCACCTGTCTAATGTCCATTGCCAGTGTTTCTTTGCCCAAGCTAGTCTCTTCTTTTTTTTAGTGTCCTTTAGTAGTGGTTTCTTTGCTGCAATTAGGCCATGAAGACCTGATACACGCAGTCTCCTCTGAACAGTTGATTACTTGATTACTATTTTGGCGGCAATTTCTGAGGCTGGTAACTCCAATTAACATATCCTCTGCAGCAGAAGGGGTCCTTTCCTGTGGTGGTCCTCATGAGAGCCAGTTTCATCATTGCACTTGATGGTTTTTGCGACTGCACTTGAAGAAACTTATTATCCGTATTGACGGACCTTCATGTCTTAAAGTAATGATGGACTGTCATTTCTCTTTGCTTATTTGAGCTGTTCTTGCCATAATGTGGACTTGGTCTTTTACCAAATAGGGCTATCTTCTGTATACCACCCCTACCATGTCACAACACAACTGATTGTCTCAAACGCATTAAGAAGGAAATAAATTCCACAAATGAACTTCTACTAAAGGCACACCTGTTAATTGAAATGCATTCCTGGTGACTACCTCATGAAGCTGGTTGAAAGAATGCCAAGAGTGTGCCAAGCAGTCATCAAGGCAAAGGGTGGCTTCTTTGAAGAATCTCAAATATGAACTAGATTTTGATTTGTTTAACACTTTGTTGGTTACTACATGATTCCTTATTTGTTATTTTATAGTTGTTATTTCTTCACTATTATTCTACAATGTAGAAAATAGTAAAAATAAAGAAAAACCTTTGAATGAGTAGGTGTGTCCAAACTTTTGACTGGTACTGTATTCTGTATTGTTTTAACACCATAGTGTTTTCTGGGTCTCTATCTCTCTCTCTCTCTCTCTCCCCCACCTTCCTTCGCTTTCTTTCTCCACAAACCATGCAGTGTTGCTGCATTCCATGTAGTGCATAATTCTTTATATGTTTTATCCAATACAAGCAGTAAATTGTAGTCATGTAATAATGGTATAATAAGTCATGTACTGGGACTTTGGTTGATCCTAGCCGCAGCAGGTAGCCTGGCGGTTAAGAGCGTTGGGCCAGTAACTGAAAGGTTGCTGGTTTGAATCCCTGAGCTGACTAGGTGAAAAATGTGTTGATGTGCCCTCAAAGCAAGGCACTTAACCCTAATTGGTCCTGTAAGTGTCACATGGAATGACGCTGGAGAGACCAAGCAGGTACGGGGAGCGGGAGCAGACGTGACAGTAAGTGTCTGTGGATAAGAGCGTCTGCTAAATTACTAACATGTTAATATAGTATATTTCCAATAATGTTCTTATTATTATTTTTCATAACAGTAACATTTGGAAGGCCTAAATCAGATTAGGCTAATTTAAAATCAATCACTTGATTTTATTTGATAAACTTTAATGAGATGTGAAAGACACTTGCCCTCAAATGCACTTTTAAAGTTACTAATTTGTATTTTTCTAAGATATTATCAATGACTGGAGTGGTTTACCATCTAAAAACAATTTCTGATAGTTAAGTACTACAACAGCTGAATGTGCTTCCATAGGCAGTTCCTCTAGGGTCGGTGATTGATTTAAATGGTTTAGGTCTCCCCTTTCTCACTGTACAACAGGGTTGGCCACACACACACATACACATACACATACAGTACACACACACACACACACACACATACACACACACATACAGTACACACACACACACATACAGTACACACACACACATACACACACACATACAGTACACACACACACACATACAGTACACACACACACATACACACACACCGGCTTTTCTGTTGAAAAGTAGCCCCATGGTGGGCCGTAAAGGGTGAGAACAGGAAGAGAGAGAGAAGAGAGAGCAAAGGGTTAGTCTCCTATTTGGAGGACGTTTTCATTGATTTAGATGTAGTAGTAATATTAAATAGTATAGAAATATCATACACATCCAGGTTCAGAAATATTAGAGATGAATCCTCTCCTCTGCCATGTGGACACACACAGTGTCTAACAGCTAGCCTTAGCTTCCCTCCTTCAGTGTTAGTGACAGTAATGTTCTGGGGGGCTGGGGGTCCACCCCACCCAGGTATTAATATTATGGAGGCTTCAATCCACCCGGACTTGGCTGTCACAGAGCAGAGGGTCTCAAGGACACCCTGGCCTCCTAGCCGAGACAGGACACACACAGGACAGAACTCCTCTCCACACAGGCTGACAGGGATAAATTTGGTGGCTGACATCACCAGCTCCGACCGGCAGTCAGTCATTTTTATTTTGGGGACTGTTTCTTAGAAGGAGATTGTGTTTGTTATAAAAGGGGGGAGTGGAGAGATGTGGAGGAGAGAGAAAGAGAGAGGGGAGGGGAGGGAGAGAGAGAAACTCCCCTATCTGCTGAGTGAAATACCACAGTCTGCCATCACAGCAGCAGGATTTGTGACCTGTTGCCACAAGAAAAGGGTGAAGTGAAGAACAAACACCATTGTAAATATAACCCATATTTACAGTGCCTTGCGAAAGTATTCGGCCCCCTTGAACTTTGCGACCCTTTGCCACATTTCAGGCTTCAAACATAAAGATATAAAACTGTATTTTTTTGTGAAGAATCAACAACAAGTGGGACACAATCATGAAGTGGAACGACATTTATTGGATATTTCAAACTTTTTTAACAAATCAAAAACTGAAAAATTGGGCGTGCAAAATTATTCAGCCCCTTTACTTTCAGTGCAGCAAACTCTCTCCAGAAGTTCAGTGAGGATCCCTGAATGATCCAATGTTGACCTAAATGACTAATGATGATAAATACAATCCACCTGTGTGTAATCAAGTCTCCGTATAAATGCACCTGCACTGTGATAGTCTCAGAGGTCCGTTAAAAGCGCAGAGAGCATCATGAAGAACAAGGAACACACCAGGTAGGTCCGAGATACTGTTGTGAAGAAGTTTAAAGCCGGATTTGGATACAAAAAGATTTCCCAAGCTTTAAACATCCCAAGGAGCACTGTGCAAGCGATAATATTGAAATGGAAGGAGTATCAGACCACTGCAAATCTACCAAGACCTGGCCGTCACTCTAAACTTTCAGCTCATACAAGGAGAAGACTGATCAGAGATGCAGCCAAGAGGCCCATGATCACTCTGGATGAACTGCAGAGATCTACAGCTGAGGTGGGAGACTCTGTCCATAGGACAACAATTAGTCGTATATTGCACAAATCTGGCCTTTATGGAAGAGTGGCAAGAAGAAAGCCATTTCTTAAAGATATCCATAAAACGTGTCGTTTAAAGTTTGCCACAAGCCACCTGGGAGACACACCAAACATGTGGAAGAAGGTGCTCTGGTCGCTCTGGTCAGATGAAACCAAAATTGAACTTTTTGGCAACAATGCAAAACGTTATGTTTGGCGTAAAAGCAACACAGCTCATCACCCTGAACACAAAATCCCCACTGTCAAACATGGTGGTGGCAGCATCATGGTTTGGGCCTGCTTTTCTTTAGCAGGGACAGGGAAGATGGTTAAAATTGATGGGAAGATGGATGGAGCCAAATACAGGACCATTCTGGAAGAAAATCTGATGGAATCTGCAAAAGACCTGAGACTGGGACGGAGATTTGTCTTCCAACAAGACAATGATCCAAAACATAGAGCAAAATCTACAATGGAATGGTTAAAAAATAAACATATCCAGGTGTTAGAATGGCCAAGTCAAAGTCCAGACCTGAATCCAATCGAGAATCTGTGGAAAGAACTGAAAACTGCTGTTCACAAATGCTCTCCATCCAACCTCACTGAGCTCGAGCTGTTTTGCAAGGAGGAATGGGAAAAATGTCAGTCTCTCAATGTGCAAAACTGATAGAGACATACCCCAAGCGACTTACAGCTGTAATCGCAGCAAAAGGTGGCGCTACAAAGTATTAACTTAAGGGGGCTGAATAATTTTGCACGCCCAATTTTTTCAGTTTTTGATTTGTTAAAAAAGTTTGAAATATCCTATAAATGTCGTTCCACTTCATGATTGTGTCCCACTTGTTGTTGATTCTTCACAAAAGAATACAGTTTTATATCTTTATGTTTGAAGCCTGAAATGTGGCAAAAGGTCGCAAAGTTCAAGGGGGCCGAATACTTTCGCAAGGCACTGTATGTTTATTTATTTCCCTTTTGTACTTTCACTATTTGCACAACACTGTATATATACATCATTTGACAGTTATTCTTTTGGAACTTCTGAGTGTAATGTTTGTGTCACGACTTTCGCCGAAGTTGGTGCCTCTCCTTGTTCGGGCGGCATTCGGTGGTCGCCGTCAACGGTTTTCTAGCCGCCACCGATCTACGTTTCATTGTCCATTCGTTTTGTCTTTATTGAACACACTTGGTTTCCATGACATTATTATTTATTCCCTATTTAACCCTCTGGTTCCCACATGGTTTTGTGCGTGTTTGTTCTGTGTTTAGCTGTCGCTACTATTTTGTGAGCTGGATTGTTTTCCCTGCGTGGAATTTATTTTGTTGACGTTTTGAGTAAAAGTCCGTTATTCCTCATCCTCTGTGTCCTGCGCCTGACTCCGTCCCACCTGCTGCACCCTTTACAGTTTGCTGTTAATTGTTATTGTTTATTTGACTTTTGTCTATTATCTACTTCACTTGCTTTGGCAATGTTAATGTATTTCCCATGCCAATAAAGCCCTTGAATTGAAGAGAGAGAGAGAATGTGTAGTGTGTAATTACAGCTGTTGTACAGAACAGGGAGGAGGACGATGTTCAATGTCAGGGGGGTACTGCTGTGATCTGACCCATCTCTGTGGTTTACATGTTTGATATAGGAGGATCTCTCTGTGATGCAACAAGTGTTTGTTTAAACAAAACATTTCTATTGAAGTGTATGAAGCCGCTATCTTTTCTAACATCCTTTCGGGATCACAGAGACCATTGAGATATGTTACCACTTTCTGTGATGTGTTTTCTTACTTAGTATTAAGTCTCCTTAGAATTACGATTATAACCCATTTTACATGTATTAATATCTTTCAGGCATCTTGTGAGAGGGATTGTTGCCTGATATTCTTGAAGCACCTAATTGTCTGTAAATATTATAAGAAGACTTTACCAACTGCTGTATATGAACAGATCCAGAACAGCTGCAAAATGATTGCTATAGAGAAGGATTTCAATATGTAACAAAAGCCTAAAAGACCTTAACCAAGGCTTTGCGCTTAAGTGCACCGTTTTTACTTATTGTCATCTACTTTTCAGCCGCATCATAGCGCTATCCGTTCTGGGTCATCAATCATGGTTTTATGATGTCATCCAAAGACGACAAGGTTCATTACAGATGTCAGCAGACCTGCTACCGGTCACTCAGCTAAACACACGCGCGTGGCACGTACATCTATACATGCACACACACACACCCTCCGAGTTCAAAGTAGTCTTGTTGTCAGCAGTCACAGGGCAGACCCACTGCTGCAGCTTCAGAACAACATAGCCAGATGGCTGCCAGCAAGATGGATGGATTATATGTGGGGTGACTTCAGCTTGACTGGGCTGCACAAAGAATTTCACACACACACACACACACACACACACACACACACACACACACACACACACACACACACACACACACACACACACACACACACACACACACACACACACACACACACAGATTCAAGGGAGCTGAGTGCATGCATCATTAAAGAACAGAGAAAATAAAGCTTTAAGTATGTCCGAGTGTTAAGCATGTCTGAGTGTTAAGCATGTCCGAGTGTTAAGCATGTCCGGGTGTTAAGCTTGTCCGAGTGTTAAGCATGTCAAGTGTTAAGCATGTCCGAGTGTTAAGCATGTCAAGTGTTAAGCATGTAGAGTGTTAAGCATGTCCGAGTGTTAAGCATGTCCGAGTGTTAAGCATGTCGAGTGTTAAGCATGTCGAGTGTTAATTATGTCCGAGTGTTAATCATGTCGAGTGTTAAGCATGTCCGAGTGTTAAGTATGTCGAGTGTTAAGCTTGTCCGAGTGTTAAGCATGCAGAGTGTTAAGCTTGTCGAGTGTTAAGCTTGTCCGAGTGTTAAGTATGTCGAGTGTTAAGCTTGTCCGAGTGTTAAGCATGTCGAGTGTTAAGCATGTCCGAGTGTTAAGTATGTCGAGTGTTAAGCTTGTCGAGTGTTAAGCTTGTCGAGTGTTAAGCATGTCGAGTGTTAAGCATGTCGAGTGTTAAGCATATCCGAGTGTTAAGCATGTCCGAGTGTTAGGTTTGTCCGAATGTTGAGTTTGTCCGAGTGTTGAGTTTGATTGAGTGTTAATTATGTCTGGTGTTAAGTATGTCTGATTGTTAAGTATGTCTGGACGTTAAGTATACCTGAGTGTTAAGTATCTCTGAGTGTTAGTATCTCTGAGTGTTGGTATCTCTGAGTGTTAGTATATCTGAGTGTTAGTATCTCTGAGTGTTGGTATGTCTGAGTGTTGGTATGTCTGAGTGTTAGTATGTCTGAGTGTTAGTATCTCTGAGTGTTAGTATATCTGAGTGTTAGTATCTCTGAGTGTTGGTATGTCTGAGTGTTGGTATGTCTGAGTGTTGGTATGTCTGAGTGTTGGTATGTCTGAGTGTTGGTATATCTGAGTGTTGGTATGTCTGAGTGTTGGTATGTCTGAGTGTTGGTATGTCTGAGTGTTGGTATGTCTGAGTGTTGGTATGTCTGAGTGTTAGTATGTCTGAGTGTTAGTATGTCTGAGTGTTGGTATGTCTGAGTGTTGGTATGTCTGAGTGTTGGTATGTCTGAGTGTTGGTATGTCTGAGTGTTGGTATATCTGAGTGTTGGTATGTCTGAGTGTTGGTATGTCTGAGTGTTGGTATGTCTGAGTGTTAGTATGTCTGAGTGTTGGTATGTCTGAGTGTTGGTATGTCTGAGTGTTGGTATGTCTGAGTGTTGGTATGTCTGAGTGTTAGTATGTCTGAGTGTTAGTATGTCTGATTGTTGGTATGTCTGAGTGTTGGTATGTTTGCTCCAACAAGTTACTGTGTAGTAATGCATGATGTTAGGCAGTGTGTTATGTTGATATTGTTAATGAACAATTAAAACAATCAAGTCTCTCTTAACAGGGTGTGCGTGTGTACATGTGAGTGTGTACCTAAGTGCATGCCTGCGTGTGTGTGTCTCTGACAGTGTATGGGGGAGTGATGATGGATGTTGCCAGGTTTTCATACAGCATGATGGAGGGAGACTCTCAATTGTGCTGACATCAGCTCTCTATGTTCAAATAGAGGCTGCATCCCAAATGGCACCCTATTCCCTATGTAGTGCACTACTTTCGACCAGAGCCCTATGGACCCTGGTCAAAGTAGTGCACTACATTGGGAATATGGTGCCATCTGTGACACACACAGAGGTTTGATGGCTGTTTACAACAGATCCTCTACCTGCTGTTCTCCACCTACACCAAAATCCTGCTTGCACGCACACACACACACACACACACACACACACACACACACACACACACACACACACACACACACACACACACACACACACACACACACACACAACCATGTATGTGTTCTTGTTGAGGGGGAGGTGTGTATGTTGGCAGGGTAGTGAATGGATCAGCCGCCACAGAGAAAGGCAGAGGAGTTCCATTTGAAAAGAACACGAGAGAAATCCGCTTGAGTACCTTATTGATTCTCTTCAGAGTCTGAGAAACAGAGAGAGAGGAGAGAGAAAGATAGAAAGAGAGAGAGAACGAGACAGAAAACAGATGCTTCTGACTGCCTGTTTTGGAGAGTTGAGGTGGCTTTTTAGTTTCCCCCCTCTCCCTCGTTCTCTTCCATCTCTCCTCTCTTCCTCTCTCTTTGACTCTCTCTCTCTAGCGGTGACAGATAAAGTAGACAGGCTGCACCCCACGCTGAAGAGCTGGACTGGCTGTGGAGAGTGGGGCAGAGGGAGGCAGAGTGAGGCAGAGTGAGGTATAGAGAGGCAGAGTGAGGCAGAGTGAGGGATAGCGAGGCAGAGTGAGGTATAGCGCGGCAGAGAGAGGCAGAGCGAGGCGGAGCGAGGAAGAACGAGGCGGAGCGAGGAAGAACGAGGCAGAGTGAGGCAGAGTGAGGTAGAGTGAGGAATAGCGAGGAAGAGTGAGGGATAGTGCGGCAGAGTGAAGCAGAGTGAGGGATAGATCGGCGGAGCACTCACACTAGAGTGGCAGCATCTACACCACTAACAATTCCCTCAGGCCACGGGAAGGAGGTGGAGAAGAGGGGGAACTTTGGTTCTGCTTTGCGTAATGAAATGTGGGGGCTACCAGTTGTTTGTTTTCATGCTTAAAAAGACCTAGATATTATTGTTAAACCTGTAAAACAAGAGTTTGCAATGTCATTAAAACATGTCACAATAGTGACATATGCCAGTTATATGTTATGTGTCACCTAATAGCCTTTTCTGACCTCAAGGTCAAGGTCAAGATTACACACACATACTGTATGTAGTTGGTAGAAGTTGTTCCTTTAGATGGGACTGACTATGATGGCATGTTCATCCAAACTGATGTCGCTTAAGAAGAACACTGGTGAAACACAGCAAAATCAGTTTGGCTATGTTATGCCAGGCTATGCTTATGATGGAATCTGTGTTGAAAGCATCAGTGGCACTCTAGCCTGCCCTGCGGCTGGAGATGAAGTTGTGATGCTGTCTATTAATAGAAGGCTTTCCTCTCCTCGTCATGGCTCTGTTGCGTGTCTGCTCATGTGTGCAAGCATGCGTATATTTGAGCCTTGTTCTGAGCCCTGGGTTTACATTATTATGCAATGCAGCATCTGACCTTGGAGGCAACATGGACCAGAGAGGGAGAGAGAGAAAAAGTGTGCGAGAGAAAGAGAGCATGAGAGAAAGAGAGAGTTGAGTAAATGCCAGCTTACACATCAGTGTCACCCCTCACACATTTTCCACATCAAACATATCAAATGATTACACTTGGCATGTCACTACCTTAATAGTGACTATCTCCAGTAAAAGCCCATGGACCAGGGGTGCCTCTGGCAGGGCCTAAAGAGTAGACCACGGTCCTTATTCATAATGCTTCTTAGAGTATGAGTGCTGCTGATCTGGGATCATCTCCCCCCTGCCCATGTAATCGTATTCCTTATGATATGAAAGGCTGATCCTAGATCAGTACTTCAATACTCTGAGATGCTTTATTAAAACAGGACCAGACCAGGGCAGACAGACCACCCTGCCTGGACAGGGACTATTCCTCAGGATGACATTAATATAATAGCTCTGGTGCCCAAAACAACTTGCTATTGATCCAGCATAACCTTTTAAGTCCATCGACCGCTCCGTTCTCCAACAGCTGGTGGATGCGTCAGTGTTTTGAAGCTGCTGGGTTAAGGGCTGCAGTAAGTAAATGGGCCATGTTGTTATGGGTGTCGATTCGGCTGTGTTTTGGCTAAATAAAGGCCAACTCCTTAATCGACGGGTGGGTTGTTTAGCAACAAAATCGATGTGTGCGCAACCCTTGGGGCAAAACAGCCAGGGTTGGCTTAGAATCAAAGTATTGTTGACAATATGTAAACTCCCCTTTCTTTCCAAATGTTTATTGAAAACCTAAATAAATTTCCAAAATGAGCACTTGCTGTCTGTCAAATACATTGTTGCAGTTGTTGGTTAACGAGCTAGCAATTTCTTTTGCCATATTAGCATAGACGTGACATGAGTCAAAACACCTAAAAACAGGACATGGTATCAATAATAAGATACAACGAGCTGAAACAAGACACCTACGATTCCCCACATTACAGCGTCTTGTCATTGGTGCTCGCTATCTGACCATCCAGAACCACAACAACACACAGCTTTCTGCCTCAAAGATGTGCACGCATCATTTATGTGACGTTGTCAGGCAACTGATCTATTTGGACAACAACATAATGGAAGACCCCCACTTGGTTGGCTAAGTTGAAGAATGAGCTGGAGAAATGGTAACACTCAAATTCATAGAGTTGTTTCTGGTATGCTGTTTTTGCTAATTGAAGAGGCTGTATCATATAACATACATTTCTTTAAGCATGAAACCACTCAATCTTTATTAAACACACGTGGAAAAGGTGGTAAGCAACTTAGGTAAAAAAATTAACATTTTCGACAAGTCAAATTACTTTACTGTGTTAGAGGTTTCGTGATGCTTGTATCTAAACCAAAGTAGATAATTTAAAGATTATTCTATGCTTCAGATAGGGTCTCTGTAAGCTTCAATATGAGGTCCATAACCTAGCAAGAAAGTGCATCTTTGTAACTGTGTGGGATAATATTGTCAAAATGTTTGCCTTGGGGTAAGTTGAGCCAATGGCAAGTTAAGCAGTGTCTTTTTCCCAGGTGTAATACAGGCTATTATCCCTGGGATATGAGGTAACATCAGGGCCTGGCCTATGTTAAAAGTGTTTTAAAAAGTACAAAGTGTTTGTTAGGAGTTAAGCTTGTGTTAAAATATGCTTCAAATTTTTAAAATACAAAAAAGTGATTGTGTTGAATTGTGTTTGGGAAATAAGATAGTTTTGTGGTTGTGGTAATATTTCAGTCAGTACAAAAATGTGTAGGTAGCTTAACTTACCATGTCCCTTGGCTCAATTTACACCACACCGGGCAACGTTTTGCCAAGAGACCACGTTTTTGGACAAGCTAGTTTTCAAACTGAAGTATTTACATGACTTCTGATTATTTACAGGGATGCGATGCACATTTATCCTTCTCATGTCTCTAATCCCATATTTACTTGATGAGGCAGAAAAGTGAATAAGCCTGAGATCTGGCTGGAGTGAGGGAAGCATGTGTAAGAAGTCTTAGATTACATCAAATCATGAGAGTCGTCTCTGTGTCTGTCCTCTCTGCGGCTAGCCTAGCACCAGCCAATGCTTTCTGAGAAACATTTGAAACATTGATTGGATCAAATGACAAATTGCTCAAGAAACAAAATGAATGTGATACAACTCTATAATTCTCTCACTGACCTCAAAACCATTCTGTTATGTCTCTCAAAATGGGGTCTTTTCTCTGTCTGAGAGTTCAAGACAAGCCTCAGTCTGAAGGCTGCAAAGGCTGAGTGACTAGGAGGAAGAGGAATTGAATTTCCTCAAGTCCAGAGAAAATAAATAACGCCCTTGTCTGGGAGAGACCAGCAGTTTTCTCCCCGACATTGATGGCGTGTCAGGTTACCGTGTGTTACGGCGGCCCCCTGGCCCTTGGCTCCTGACGGGAGCAAACAGGTTGTGTCTGGCCTGGTGGAAGAACTTCCTACTGATGACATCACACAGCTGGGACAGACATACACAGATGACAGGGCAGCCCAGGGTTCCCTCATAGCAGAAGTCACAGATAGAGAAGATTCATAAAGGGCAATAACCACACGTTGATTCACACCCAACACCATTCATGTGGTTGGTCATTATCAATAACTATTCTTAATAACCTTCTTTTATTTTTACAAAAACATTTGCTTTCAAAATGAAGCTTATATTAGCATAATGTTGCACACTCAGTTTGAGACCCAAAAAAGAAATTGACTGTTCTCCCGTGACCCAAATCGTCCTCCAACGACCCAAGTGAGTGTTAATCCTTTAGGATGGTGAGAGGGCTGAGGAGGGGTAGAGGAGGGCCCTCAAAGAGTGTGAGGATTCATTGAAAGAGGACAGAGACAGAGAGAGAGAAAAAGAGAAAGAGAGAAAGAGAGACTCCAGGATTGGGATGGCCTCCCTATATAGCAGGGGAATTCATTGTGAATACTGCCACCTGCTGGTGCTTTTAGGCATACTGTTTTGAGGTCAGAGGTGGGATTGACGATCAGTTCTCAGTTCCCATTCAGGTCAACCTTCCTTGATGGGTGGATCGGTGGCCATGTTGAGTGTACCCAGGAGTGTTCCAGTCAAGTTGCCGAGAGTCTGTGAGATAAAAAAAAAAAATCTATGGTCCCACCCACCATGCACTGACTGGTGTGCAAGGCAGTCCATGTTCTGGGTGACCCTACCATGACCTTTAGGGTGCTCAGTCAGTGTTCCGCAGACGGAACTCTGTTTGGAACATTTTGCCCGGCAACAGTTTCCGTAAATACTGCACTTGGCAAGTCCAACAGGAAACCACGACAGGCTGCACTCCGGAAAACCTGCGGGTGTAACTGCACACACACACACACACACACACACACACACACACACACACACACACACACACACACACACACACACACACACACACACACACACACACACACACACACACACACACACCATGAGCAAGTCAGGTTTTTAGTTGTAGACAAAATCTAATTTAAACTTTTATAAGATGACCTACCTGAAAGAAATGAAGAACCTACTCTATCATCTTCCAAAACATGAGGCACCTCTCTAAACTCTATTTGTGTTGCTACATGACCTTTCTCAACACCTACAATCCTTCCTCACTCAGAACAGTCTTCAACCAATTAACTCTCCCTCGGATTGACGGTAGCCCAGTGAAAGGCTGCCCAATCTGTGTCATTACAGCTCTCCCAAATCACACGCACACACACACACACACACACACACACACACACACACACACACACACACACACACACACACACACACACACACACACACACACACACACACACACACACACACACACACACACAGCCTCACTCTCCACTGTCCCATCAATTTCCTGTTATTGTTGGAGGCTGAGCTGAAGCCCCAGACTGGGTCCCAAATGGCACCCCATTCCCGATGTACTTTTGACCGTAGCCCAGGGCCAAAAGTACTGCACTATGTAGGGAATAGAGTGACATTTGTGACGAAACCTCAGTATTGATCCTGCACCCTGTGAGAAGATTAGGTGGGAATCCAGATGGATTCCATATCTATTATCTAATGGAATCTCTCCTAGAAAAAGCTATGGATTTTCTGCCATTGAACCTGTGTGAGTCTGAGAGAGAGAGAGAGAGAGTGTGTGTGTGTGTGTGTGTGTGTGTGTGTGTGTGTGTGTGTGTGTGTGTGTGTGTGTGTGTGTGTGTGTGTGTGCGTGCGTGCGTGCGTGCGTGCGTGCGTGCGTGCGTGTGTGTCTGTGTGTGTCTGTGTGTGTCTGTGTGTGTGGTAGGTCCTGCACCCAAATGTGCTCTGTCACCTGGGGCCAAATGGCCCAAAACACAAAATACTCTATTAAGGGGATAGTCAGCCCTTCCCCCATCAATACGATTAAATGCCTCTCTCTCTCTCCAGTACCCAGAGGACGGACTAGTATAATGTGTGGTAGAGTAATACTATAGTATTCATGTTTGATATCTATCTGAAACGTGTCCTCTGAGGAGAACTTTTATGCCATCTATATATATATATATATGATCTCTGTGGTAATTCAGCCTTCTCTGTTTCTCTCCACATCCTCCATTATTGTTTTTATTTATTATTTTATTTTACCTTTATTTAACTAGACAAGTCAGTTAAATTCTTATTTACAGTGACGGCCTAGGAACAGTGGGTTAACTGCCTTGTTCAGGGGCAGAATGACAGATTTTGAAAATGTTTTTTTTACCTTGTCGGCTCAGGGATTCAATCTTGCAACCTTTCGGTTACTAGTCCAACACTCTAACCACTAGGCTACCTGCCTCTAACCACTAGGCTACCTGCCTCTAACCACTAGGCTACCTGCCTCTAACCACTAGGCTACCTGCCTATAACCACTAGGCTACCTGCAGCCCCTACACTCTAACCACTAGGCTACCTGCCGCCCCTACACTTTAACCACTAGGCTACCTGCCGCCCCTACACTCTAACCACTAGGCTACCTGCAGCCCCTACACTCTAACAACTAGGCTACCTGCCGCCCCTACACTCTAACCACTAGGCTACCTGCCGCCCCTACACTCTAACCACTAGGCTACCTTGACGCCCCTACACTCTAACCACTAGGCTACCTGCCGCCCCTACACTCTAACCACTAGGCTACCTGCCGCCCCTACACTCTAACCACTAGGCTACCTGCCGCCCCTACACTCTAACCACTAGGCTACCTTGACGCCCCTACACTCTAACCACTAGGCTACCTGCCGCCCCTACACTCTAACCACTAGGCTACCTGCCGCCCCTACACTCTAACCACTAGGCTACCTGCCGCCCCTACACTCTAACCACTAGGCTACCTTGACGCCCCTACACTCTAACCACTAGGCTACCTGCCGCCCCTACACTCTAACAACTAGGCTACCTGCCGCCCCTACACTCTAACCACTAGGCTACCTTGACGCCCCTACACTCTAACCACTAGGCTACCTGCCGCCCCTACACTCTAACCACTAGGCTACCTGCCGCCCCTACACTCTAACAACTAGGCTACCTGCCGCCCCTACACTCTAACCACTAGGCTACCTTGACGCCCCTACACTCTAACCACTAGGCTACCTGCCGCCCCTACACTCTAACCACTAGGCTACCTGCCGCCCCTACACTCTAACCACTAGGCTACCTGCCGCCCCTACACTCTAACCACTAGGCTACCTGCCGCCCCTACACTCTAACCACTAGGCTACCTGCCGCCCCTACACTCTAACCACTAGGCTACCTGCCGCCCCTACACTCTAACCACTAGGCTACCTGCCGCCCCTACACTCTAACCACTAGGCTACCTGCCGCCCCTACACTCTAACCACTAGGCTACCTGCCTCCACCTCTGTGAAGCAGTGACGACATGGTACTGATTACAACTTGGATTTTTAATCCAAACATCAGATGGTTATGAAGGGGTCTCATTTGGTCTTTCTCTTTGTTACATTTACATTTACATTTAAGTCATTTAGCAGACGCTCTTATCCAGAGCGACTTACAAATTGGTGCATTCACCTTATGACATCCAGTGGAACAGCCACTTTACAATAGTGCATCTAAATCTTTTAAGGGGGGTGAGAAGGATTACTTTATCCTATCCTAGGTATTCCTTAAAGAGGTGGGGTTTCAGGTGTCTCCGGAAGGTGGTGATTGACTCCGCTGTCCTGGCGTCGTGAGGGAGTGTGTTCCACCATTGGGGAGCCAGAGCAGCGAACAGTTTTGACTGGGCTGAGCGGGAACTGTACTTCCTCAGTGGTAGGGAGGCGAGCAGGCCAGAGGTGGATGAACGCAGTGCCCTTGTTTGGGTGTAGGGCCTGATCAGAGCCTGGAGGTACTGAGGTGCCGTTCCCCTCACAGCTCCGTAGGCAAGCACCATGGTCTTGTAGCGGATGCGAGCTTCAACTGGAAGCCAGTGGAGAGAGCGGAGGAGCGGGGTGACGTGAGAGAACTTGGGAAGGTTGAACACCAGACGGGCTGCGGCGTTCTGGATGAGTTGTAGGGGTTTAATGGCACAGGCAGGGAGCCCAGCCAACAGCGAGTTGCAGTAATCCAGACGGGAGATGACAAGTGCCTGGATTAGGACCTGCGCCGCTTCCTGTGTGAGGCAGGGTCGTACTCTGCGGATGTTGTAGAGCATGAACCTACAGGAACGGGCCACCGCCTTGATGTTAGTTGAGAACGACAGGGTGTTGTCCAGGATCACGCCAAGGTTCTTAGCGCTCTGGGAGGAGGACACAATGGAGTTGTCAACCGTGATGGCGAGATCATGGAACGGGCAGTCCTTCCCCGGGAGGAAGAGCAGCTCCGTCTTGCCGAGGTTCAGCTTGAGGTGGTGATCCGTCATCCACACTGATATGTCTGCCAGACATGCAGAGATGCGATTCACCACCTGGTCATCAGAAGGAGGAAAGGAGAAGATTAATTGTGTGTCGTCTGCATAGCAATGATAGGAGAGACCATGTGAGGTTATGACAGAGCCAAGTGACTTGGTGTATAGCGAGAATAGGAGAGGGCCTAGAACAGAGCCCTGGGGGACACCAGTGGTGAGAGCGCGTGGTGAGGAGACAGATTCTCGCCACGCCACCTGGTAGGAGCGACCTGTCAGGTAGGACGCAATCCAAGCGTGGGCCGCGCCGGAGATGCCCAACTCAGAGAGGGTGGAGAGGAGGATCTGATGGTTCACAGTATCGAAGGCAGCCGATAGGTCTAGAAGGATGAGAGCAGAGGAGAGAGAGTTAGCTTTAGCGGTTCTTGTTCTGCTGTGGTGAGGTACCCACACGGTCTCCTGTCCTGCTGTGGTGAGGTACCCACACGGTCTCCTGTCCTGCTGTGGTGAGGTACCCACACGGTCTCCTGTCCTGCTGTGGTGAGGTACCCACACGGTCTCCTGTCCTGCTGTGGTGAGGTACCCACACGGTCTCCTGTCCTGCTGTGGTGAGGTACCCACACGGTCTCCTGTCCTGCTGTGGTGAGGTACCCACACGGTCTCCTGTCCTGCTGTGTTGAGGTACCCACACGGTCTCCTGTCCTGCTGTGGTGAGGTACCCACACGGTCTCCTGTCCTGCTGTGGTGAGGTACCCACACGGTCTCCTGTCCTGCTGTGGTGAGGTACCCACACGGTCTCCTGTCCTGCTGTGGTGAGGTACCCACACGGTCTCCTGTTCTGCTGTGGTGAGGTACCCACACGGTCTCCTGTTCTGCTGTGGTGAGGTACCCACACGGTCTCCTGTCCTGCTGTGGTGAGGTACCCACACGGTCTCCTGTCCTGCTGTGGTGAGGTACCCACACGGTCTCCTGTCCTGCTGTGGTGAGGTACCCACACGGTCTCCTGTCCTGCTGTGGTGAGGTACCCACACGGTCTCCTGTCCTGCTGTGGTGAGGTACCCACATGGTCTCCTGTCCTGCGGTGGTGAGGTACCCACACGGTCTCCTGTCCTGCTGTGGTGAGGTACCCACACGGTCTCCTGTCCTGCTGTGGTGAGGTACCCACACGGTCTCCTGTTCTGCTGTGGTGAGGTACCCACACGGTCTCCTGTCCTGCTGTGGTGAGGTACCCACACGGTCTCCTGTCCTCACCATGACATGGACCTTTTAGGCCATGACTTCTCTCTCTCCCTCTCTGATCATGCCTAGATTATGAATGCTATGTTAATGCGAGTAATGCCTTGTAATTTAAGTTTATGTGAATCCAGTTTTTTTTACAATGTAATTACATCTATTTGATAGACAATTCTCAGAACTTTGTTGACAGCCTATTACTGTGACTCAACAATACCTGCATGCGCATTGTTGTTTATCTTCTGGACTCAGATACTATTCGGTTTAATAGACTTTGTTCATATTAATTGCATAGTCTTATCATATACACATGTGAGGTATACAGTGGGGCAATAAAGTATTTAGTCAGCCACCAATTGTGCATGTCCTCCCACTTAAAAAGATGAGAGAGGCCTGTAATTTTCATCATAGGTACACTTCAACTATGACAGACAAAATGATTTTTAAAAATTCAGAAAATCACATTGTAGGATTTTTAATGAATTTATTTGCAAATTATGGTGGAAAATAAGTATTTGGTCAATAACAAAAGTTTATCTCAATACTTTGTTATATTTTTTTATTTTTTTATTTCACCTTTATTTAACCAGGTAGGCTAGTTGAGAGCAAGTTCTCATTTGTAACTGCGACCTGGCCAAGATAAAGCATAGCAGTGTGAACAGACAACACAGAGTTACACATGGAGTAAACAATTAACAAGTCAATAACATAATAATAAATAATATATGCCATTTAGCAGACGCTTTTATCCAAAGCGACTTACAGTCATGTGTGCATACATTCTACGTATGGGTGGTCCCGGGGATCGAACCCACTACCCTGGCGTTACAAGCACCATGCTCTACCAACTGAGCTACAGGACCACCATATACCCTTTGTTGGCAATGACAGAGGTCAAATATTTTCTGTAAGTCTTCACAAGGTTTTCACACACTGTTGCTGGTATATTGGCCCATTCCTCCATGCAGATCTCCTCTAGAGCAGTGATGTTTTGGGTCTGTTGCTGGACAACACGGACTTTCAACTCCCTCCAAAGATTTTCTATGGGGTTGAGATCTGGAGACTGGCTAGGCCACTCCAGGACCTTGAAATGCTTCTTACGAAGCCACTCCTTCGTTGCCCGGGTGGTGTGGTTGGGATCATTGTCATGCTGAAAGACCCAGCCATGTTTCATCTTCAATGCCCTTGCTGATGGAAGGAGGTTTTCACTCAAAATCTCACGATACATGGCCCCATTCATTCTTTCTTTTACACGGATCAGTCGTCCTGGTCCCTTTGCAGAAAAACAGCCCCAAAGCATGATGTTTCCACCCCATGCTTCACAGTAGGTATGGTGTTCTTTGGATGCAACTCAGCATTCTTTGTCCTCCAAACATGACAAGTTGAGTTTTTACCAAAAAGTAATATTTTGGTTTCATCTGACCATATGACACTCTCCCAATCTTCTTCTGGATCATCCAAATGCTCTCTAGCAAACTTCAGATGGGCCTGGAAAGGTACTGGCTTAAGCAGGGGAACACGTCGGGCACTGCAGGATTTGAGTCCCTGGCGGCGTAGTGTGTTACTGATGGTAGGCTTTGTTACTTTGGTCCCAGTTCTCTGCAGGTCATTCACTAGGTCCCCCCGTGTGGTACTGGGATTTTTGCTCACCGTTCTTGTGATCATTTTGACCCCACGGGGTGAGATCTTGCGTGGAGCCCCAGATCGAGAGAGATTATCAGTGGTCTTGTATGTCTTCCATTTTTTAATAATTGCTCCCACAGTTGATTTCTTCAAACCAAGCTGTTTACCTATTACCTATTCCTTTTATACTGATAACAAGTTCAAACAGGTGCCATTAATACAGGTAATGAGTGGAGGACAGAGGAGCCTCTTAAAGAAGAAGTTACAGGTCTGTGAGAGCCAGAAATCTTGCTTGTTTGTAGGTGACCAAATATTTATTTTCCACCATAATTTGCAAATAAATAAATTAAAAATCCTACAATGTGATTTTCTGGAATTTCTTTTCTCATTTTGTCTGTCATAGTTGAAGTGTACCTATGATGAAAATTACAGGCCTCTCTCATCTTTTTAAGTGGGAGAACTTGCACAATTGGTGGCTGACTAAATACTTTTTTGCCCCACTGGTATATACATCCTCCATACTTTACTACAGGTGTGTGTAGCTGGATGGAGCAGCAGGCAATGTGGAGAACAGAGGCCCAGCTGCTCTGCTAAGATATCCTGTAGTAGGGTTGTCTGAGAGGAGAAACACAGTCTCAATGTGGAGAACAGAGGCCCAGCTGCTCTGCTAAGATATCCTGTAGTAGGGTTGTCTGAGAGGAGAAACACAGTCTCAATGTGGAGAACAGAGGCCCAGCTGCTCTGCTAAGATATCCTGTAGTAGGGTTGTCTGAGAGGAGAAACACAGTCTCAATGTGGAGAACAGAGGCCCAGCTGCTCTGCTAAGATATCCTGTAGTAGGGTTGTCTGAGAGGAGAAACACAGTCTCAATGTGGAGAACAGAGGCCCAGCTGCTCTGCTAAGATATCCTGTAGTAGGGTTGTCTGAGAGGAGAAACACAGTCTCAATGTGGAGAACAGAGGCCCAGCTGCTCTGCTAAGATATCCTGTAGTAGGGTTGTCTGAGAGGAGAAACACAGTCTCAATGTGGAGAACAGAGGCCCAGCTGCTCTGCTAAGATATCCTGTAGTAGGGTTGTCTGAGAGGAGAAACACAGTCTCAATGTGGAGAACAGAGGCCCAGCTGCTCTGCTAAGATATCCTGTAGTAGGGTTGTCTGAGAGGAGAAACACAGTCTCAATGTGGAGAACAGAGGCCCAGCTGCTCTGCTAAGATATCCTGTAGTAGGGTTGTCTGAGAGGAGAAACACAGTCTCAATGTGGAGAACAGAGGCCCAGCTGCTCTGCTAAGATATCCTGTAGTAGGGTTGTCTGAGAGGAGAAACACAGTCTCAATGTGGAGAACAGAGGCCCAGCTGCTCTGCTAAGATATCCTGTAGTAGGGTTGTCTGAGAGGAGAAACACAGTCTCAATGTGGAGAACAGAGGCCCAGCTGCTCTGCTAAGATATCCTGTAGTAGGGTTGTCTGAGAGGAGAAACACAGTCTCAATGTGGAGAACAGAGGCCCAGCTGCTCTGCTAAGATATCCTGTAGTAGGGTTGTCTGAGAGGAGAAACACAGTCTCAATGTGGAGAACAGAGGCCCAGCTGCTCTGCTAAGAGATCCTGTAGTAGGGTTGTCTGAGAGGAGAAACACAGTCTCAATGTGGAGAACAGATGCCCAGCTGCTCTGCTAAGATATCCTGTAGTAGGGTTGTCTGAGAGGAGAAACACAGTCTCAATGTGGAGAACAGAGGCCCAGCTGCTCTGCTAAGAGATCCTGTAGTAGGGTTGTCTGAGAGGAGAAACACAGTCTCAATGTGGAGAACAGAGGCCCAGCTGCTCTGCTAAGAGATCCTGTAGTAGGGTTGTCTGAGAGGAGAAACACAGTCTCAATGTGTATTGACACTCATGTCTCCTGTAAAGCACAGATCTGTCTGCTTGCGCCATGCTGATTTATCAGAGTATCGAGATGGAAGCAGATCCTCTTTTTTAATCAAAAACAGATAAGCTCCACCTGAGCCTGCCCAGCTAACAGCCCCCTATTTCATTTTTAATATCCAACCCAACCGGCATTAAGTAAAGTAGTATCTCATTCCCAACCATGAGCACTTATTATTGCATGTCAGGAGGCTGGCTGGCTGTTTGGCGCCATGTTTCTGTGTCCTGTCGTGATCTCAGTATAAAAGCAACAAGCCTCCAAGGAGATGAAAGGTAACTCTCGATAGCTAGCAGCCTCTAGAGCAGGGGTCTTCAACTTGTTCTTGCCCAGGGAACACCTCTCAGGCAAACCGGCAACCGGTTAAACAAAGGTTAGCTATGTGTTGGCAAAAAGTCAAGAAAGCTTACCAGCAGCCAGCGGGACTTGCCGCACTGGTAGCCTATGCGTTCATGTGCTAGTCGGAAATAGAAAACTTGGAAATCTCCTACTTGCTTACTGGTTGTAGTTATACACGCGCCGCGTTCAACCAGTTAACAAGTTACACATTTCAGAGTTCCGACTAGCATATGAGCGAGGCACTATTCGCTGGTGCTTTATCAAAGCCTGTCAGATACTCCAGTTAGTGTAATTAGCTCCAGTGAGTGTAATTGGCTCAATATTAGGAGTTGAGAAATAAAGTTGACATCATTAGAAAGAGGATATTCTCCTATTTTATACTGTAGGTATATAATTCTAAATGTGTTTATTCTGTTTTTGCTAGTGATATTCATAAAAGCATCAAATTAAAAACCACAGCCGTTCTGACCTTCCTTTGGGTCCTGGTCAAAAGTAGTGCACTTTGTAGAATAGGATGCCAATTGGGACGCATCCCCTGTCTCTAAAGTGTGCCAAAGAAACACATGATTACTCCATTCCATAGTAATCATGTGTTTCCATGGTAACTATATTCTCATCTGGTGTTGGAGTGCTGGAGAGCTTCTCCCTGAATTCTGCTGTACAGTCCACACACACACACACACACACACACACACACACACACACACACACACACACACACACACACACACACACACACACACACACACACACACACACACACACACACACACACACACACACACACACACACACACACCTGCGCACACACAAACGCATGCACACACAGCGAGGTTTAAGTCTCCCCTGCAATAGCTCACAGCTTGCATGGAGCAAATGAAATGAGCACCAGAAACACCTTCACCCAGCAAACTGTTACATCAGCCCACTCTCTCTGCTTGCGTTCCAAATGGCATCCTATACCCTATGGGCCCTGGTCAAAAGAAGTGCACTATATAGGGAAAAGGGTGCCATCTGGGACACACCCTCTCTCTGTCTGGCAGCGTCCTCCTGCTCACATCTGCTGCTGTTGTTAGCCTCAGAGAGAGCTGCCTGCTGCTCAGGGCTCAACACAAAACCATTACTCTCTTTCTGTTCCTCTCTCTCTCTTTGTTCCTTTCTCTCTGTCTGTCTATCTCTCACTTTCCCCTGGACCCTCACAAAACACACACACACACACACACACACACACACACACACACACACACACACACACACACACACACACACACACACACACACACACACACACACACACACACACACACACACACACACACACACACACACACACACACACACACACACACACACACACACACACAGTCTTGCATTTTCTCTGTCTCTCTCTTTCTCCCACTCTCTTTGTCTGTCTACCTCTCTTTATCTCTCTCTCTCAGGAAGATGAGCATTAGAGATAATGGTAATGATGATGATAGTGATGATGCTACCGATGGGGCTATGACCACACAATTATCTTCCTCAAGGACTTCATTGTCCTTTTGAGGACCGTCTGTTTTTCAGCTTTACTTACATGTCCAGGTATTACAAACACTGGAAATAAAAAACTCCTTCCCATCTGCAATGATGACCTGTAGAGTAAAATAAACAGTAATCTCAGTTACCCAGAACTAAAATCTTGCAAAATTTGGTCAAGTGCAGCTATGTTTACATAGTGTGTCCAGGACAGATGAAATAAACAGCAAAGATCTACAATATGAATGGAATAGAACATGGAAAATAGTTCCAAACGTTCTATTGGTTCTACCCAGCTCTACTAGGTCATTGTGGATATGCAGGTGTTCCACGGTGAGAGAAGAGAACAGGAGATTGATATTGTCTTGTCTGACAGGCAGCAGGAGGTGAGGGGTAATGAAATGCATGTCATATTGGAATGCCCTCTCGTGTCTGTTTGCAGATACAACCTTACTTGTCAAATAGTCCTAAGTGGCATAATTACTAGTACAACCTTCGGCAGGTCGCACACGGTTGTCCCCCATTAGAGTCAATGTAAGCGTTCCTGACCAACACAAGGGCAATCTACTCAGTCATTTGCTGGTGGAGAGAAGAACCATCTATATCATTCTCTCTCTCCCCCCCCCCTCTCTCTCTCTCTCTCTCTCTCTCTCCCCATCTTTCTTTCTCGTCCTCCCTCTCTCTCTCTCTAACTCCCCCTACCTCTTTCTCTGCCCCCCCCTCTCTCTCTCTCTCTCTCTCTCTCTCTCTCTCTCTCTCTCTCTCTCTCTCTCTCTAACTCCCCATACCTCTCCCCCTCTCTCTCTTCAACTCCCCTACCTCTCCCCCTCTCTCTCTCTCTTCAACTCCCCTACCTCTCCCCCTCTCTCTCTCTCTCTCTCTCTAACTCCCCCTACCTCTTTCCCCCCCCCTCTCTCTCTCTCTCTCTCTCTCTCTCTAACTCCCCATACCCCCCTCTCTCTCTCTCTCTTCAACTCCCCTACCTCTCCCCCCTCTCTCTCTCTTTCCCTCCATCTTTCTTTCTCGTCCTCCCTCTCTCTCTTTCTTACTATTGCTCTTCAACTCCCCTCTCCCTCTCTCTCTTTCTCCCCCCCCCACTCTCTCCCACTCTCTCCCTCTCTCTCTGTCTCTCTCTGTCTCTTTTCTCTCTCTCTCCCTCTCCATCTTTCTTTCTCGTCCTCCCTCTCTCTCTTTCTTACTATTGCTCTTCAACTCCCCCTCCCTCTCTCTCTTTCCCCCCCCCCCCCCACTCCCTCCCCCTCTCTCTCTCTGTCTCTTTCTCTCTCTCCCCCCATCTCTCTCTCAGGGGGACTGTCACAGTCTCTTTGCTCTCCTGCCATATGTGATGTCTTTGCCAGCCCCAGCCTCACCCCAGGGCATATGATATAAGAGCTTTCATTTATTAAGGATTATATCAGAAACCCAAACCAGACCAAGGAGGTCCTGTTTCTGCTGACTGAAGGAGAGAGGGGGAGAGATAGATGGGGAGAGAGAGGGTGAGAGGGTGAGAGGGGGAGAGAGAGGGTGAGAGGGTGAGAGAGAGATGGGGAGAGAGAGGGTGAGAGTGAGAGAAAGAGAGGGGGAGAGAGAGATGGGGAGAGAGAGGGTGAGAGGGGGAGAGAGAGATGGGGAGAGAGAGGGTGAGAGGGTGAGATGGTGAGAGAGAGAGAAAGAGAGGGGGAGAGAGAGATGGGGAGAGAGAGGGTGAGAGGGTGAGAGGGTGAGAGGGGGAGAGAGAGATGGGGAGAGAGAGGTGAGAGGGTGAGAGGGGGAGAGAGAGATGGGGAGAGAGAGATGGGGAGAGAGAGGGTGAGAGGGTGAGAGGGGGAGAGAGAGATGGGGAGAGAGAGGGTGAGAGGGAGAGAGGGGGAGAGAGAGATGGGGAGAGAGAGATGGAGAGAGAGAGGGTGAGAGGGTGAGAGGGGGAGAGAGAGATGGGGAGAGAGAGGGTGAGAGGGTGAGAGAGGGGAGAGAGAGAGAGGGGAGAGAGATGGGGAGAGAGGGTGAGAGGGTGAGAGGGGGAGAGAGAGAGGGGGAGAGAGAGATGGAGAGAGAGAGAGGGTGAGAGGGTGAGAGGGGGAGAGAGAGATGGGGAGAGAGAGGGTGAGAGGGTGAGAGGGTCGAGAGAGAGGGGGGGAGAGAGAGGGTGAGAGGGGGAGAGAGAGATGGGGAGAGAGAGATGGGGAGAGAGAGGGTGAGAGGGGGAGAGAGATATGGGGAGAGAGAGATGGGGAGAGAGAGGGTGAGAGGGTGAGAGGGTGAGAGGGGGAGAGAGAGATGGGGAGAGAGAGGGTGAGAGGGTGAGAGGGTTAGAGGGGGAGAGAGAGATGGGGAGAGAGAGATGGGGAGAGAGAGGGTGAGAGGGGGAGAGAGAGATGGGGAGAGAGAGGGTGAGAGGGTGAGAGGGGGAGAGAGAGATGGGGAGAGAGAGGGTGAGAGGGTGAGAGGGGAGAGAGAGATGGGGAGAGAGAGATGGGGAGAGAGGGGAGAGAGAGATGGGGAGAGAGAGGGTGAGAGGGTGAGAGGGGGAGAGAGATGAGATGGGGAGAGAGAGGGTGAGAGGGTGAGAGGGGAGAGAGAGATGGGGAGAGAGAGGGTGAGAGGGTGAGAGGGGAGAGAGAGATGGGGAGAGAGAGGGTGAGAGGTGGGGGAGAGAGAGATGGGGAGAGAGAGGGTGAGAGGGTGAGAGGGGGAGAGAGAGATGGGGAGAGAGAGGGTGAGAGGGTGAGAGGGGGAGAGAGAGATGGGGAGAGAGAGGGTGAGAGGGTGAGAGGGGGAGAGAGAGATGGGGAGAGAGAGGGTGAGAGGGTGAGGGGGAGAGAGAGATGGAGAGACAGAGATGGGGAGAGAGAGATGGGGAGAGAGAGGGTGAGAGGGTGAGAGGGGGAGAAAGAGAGGGGGAGAGAGAGATGGGGAGAGAGAGGGTGAGAGGGTGAGAGTGAGAGAAAGAGAGGGGGAGAGAGAGATGGGGAGAGAGAGGGTGAGAGGGTGAGAGTGAGAGAAAGAGAGGGGGAGAGAGAGATGGGGAGAGAGAGGGTGAGAGGGTGAGAGTGAGAGAAAGAGAGGGGGAGAGAGAGATGGGGAGAGAGAGGGTGAGAGGGTGAGAGTGAGAGAAAGAGAGGGGGAGAGAGAGATGGGGAGAGAGAGGGTGAGAGGGTGAGAGTGAGAGAAAGAGAGGGGGAGAGAGAGATGGGGAGAGAGAGGGTGAGAGAAAGAGAGGGGGAGAGAGAGATGGGGAGAGAGAGGGTGAGAGGGTGAGAGTGAGAGAAAGAGAGGGGGAGAGAGAGATGGGGAGAGAGAGGGTGAGAGGGTGAGAGTGAGAGAAAGAGAGGGGGAGAGAGAGATGGGGAGAGAGAGGGTGAGAGGGTGAGAGGGTGAGAGTGAGAGAAAGAGAGGGGAGAGAGAGGGTGAGAGGGTGAGAGTGAGAGAAAGAGAGGGGGAGAGAGAGATGGGGAGAGAGAGGGTGAGAGGGTGAGAGTGAGAGAAAGAGAGGGGGAGAGAGAGATGGGGAGAGAGAGGGTGAGAGGGTGAGAGTGAGAGAAAGAGAGGGGGAGAGAGAGATGGGGAGAGAGAGGGTGAGAGAAAGAGAGGGGAGAGAGAGAGGGGGAGAGAGAGGGTGAGAGGGTGAGAGTGAGAGAAAGAGAGGGGGAGAGAGAGATGGGGAGAGAGAGGGTGAGAGGGTGAGAGTGAGAGAAAGAGAGGGGGAGAGAGAGATGGGGGAGAGAGAGAGGGTGAGAGGGTGAGAGGGTGAGAGGGTGAGAGTGAGAGAAAGAGAGGGGGGAGAGAGAGATGGGGAGAGAGAGGGTGAGAGTGAGAGAAAGAGAGGGGGAGAGAGAGATGGGGAGAGAGAGGGTGAGAGGGTGAGAGTGAGAGAAAGAGAGGGGGAGAGAGAGATGGGGAGAGAGAGGGTGAGAGAAAAGAGGGGGAGAGAGAGATGGGGAGAGAGAGGGTGAGAGGGTGAGAGTGAGAGAAAGAGAGGGGGAGAGAGAGATGGGGAGAGAGAGGGTGAGAGGGTGAGAGTGAGAGAAAGAGAGGGGGAGAGAGAGATGGGGAGAGAGAGGGTGAGAGGGTGAGAGGGTGAGAGTGAGAGAAAGAGAGGGGGAGAGAGAGGGTGAGAGGGTGAGAGTGAGAGAAAGAGAGGGGGAGAGAGAGATGGGGAGAGAGAGGGTGAGAGAAAGAGAGGGGGAGAGAGAGATGGGGGAGAGAGAGGGTGAGAGGGTGAGAGTGAGAGAAAGAGAGGGGGAGAGAGAGATGGGGAGAGAGAGGGTGAGAGGGTGAGAGTGAGAGAAAGAGAGGGGGAGAGAGAGAGGGGGAGAGAGAGGGTGAGAGGGTGAGAGGGTGAGAGTGAGAGAAAGAGAGGGGAGAGAGAGGGTGAGAGTGAGAGAAAGAGAGGGGTAGAGAGAGATGGGGAGAGAGAGGGTGAGAGGGTGAGAGTGAGAGAAAGAGAGGGGGAGAGAGAGATGGGGAGAGAGAGGGTGAGAGTGAGAGAAAGAGAGGGGGAGAGAGAGAGGGGGAGAGAGAGGGTGAGAGTGAGAGAAAGAAGAGAGGGGGAGAGAGATGGGGAGAGAGAGGGTGAGAGGTGAGAGTGAGAGAAAGAGAGGGGGAGAGAGAGATGGGGAGAGAGAGGGTGAGAGGGTGAGAGTGAGAGAAAGAGAGGGGGAGAGAGAGATGGGGAGAGAGAGGGTGAGAGTGAGAGAAAGAGAGAAGAGAAAGAGGGGGAGAGAGAGATGGGGAGAGAGAGGGTGAGAGTGAGAGAAAGAGGGGGGAGAGAGATGGGGAGAGAGAGGGTGAGAGTTAGAGAAAGAGAGGGGAGAGAGAGATGGGGAGAGAGAGGCTGAGAGTGAGAGAAAGAGAGGGGGAGAGAGAGATGGGGAGAGAGAGGGTGAGAGTGAGAGAAAGAGAGGGGGGGAGAGAGATGGGGAGAGAGAGGGTGAGAGGGTGAGAGTGAGAGAAAGAGAGGGGGAGAGAGAGATGGGGAGAGAGAGGGTGAGAGGGTGAGAGTGAGAGAAAGAGAGGGGGAGAGAGAGGGTGAGAGTGAGAGAAATAGAGGGGGAGAGAGAGATGGGGAGAGAGAGGGTGAGAGTGAGAGAAAGAGAGGGGGAGAGAGAGATGGGGAGAGAGAGGGTGAGAGTGAGAGAAAGAGAGGGGGAGAGAGAGATGGGGAGAGAGAGGGTGAGAGTGAGAGAAAGAGAGGGGAGAGAGAGATGGGGAGAGAGAGGGTGAGAGTGAGAGAAAGAGAGGGGGGGAGAGAGATGGGGAGAGAGAGGGTGAGAGGGTGAGAGTGAGAGAAAGAGAGGGGGAGAGAGAGATGGGGAGAGAGAGGGTGAGAGGGTGAGAGTGAGAGAAAGAGAGGGGGAGAGAGAGATGGGGAGAGAGAGGGTGAGAGTGAGAGAAAGAGGGGGGAGTTTGCATATTTTTGTTCTTACCCAGCTGGTTAAACTAATCAACCATAAATTCCTTGGGAAGAGGGACCATTGTTTCTCATACAAAAACTCCAAATGATTTTTTGTACATTACTTAGAAATCTTTAAATCAGTGCAACATCTGAAAACCTCGAGGGCCAGGTTCTGCTACTAATCTGATGCTAAACCCCTTGGTGCATATCTGTAGAGGAAGAGGGAGGAGGTTCATCTCAACTCCACACATCTGGATGTAATGACTGCTATAATCCACACAGGACGTCATGTAACTGCACCTGAAGACACAGTTACATCATGGCTAACTATGACATTCAGTCCAAACACAACAATGATACAAACAGTCAGATTCTCCAAAGCATAGAAATGACCTCAATATCGACATGCACCATTGCCTAACTAAACTCATGTCTAACCAACCAAGACAATGATAGCAAGGTGGACTTTGGCTACGTAACAGACTTTCGCTCAGGCTCAAGACAACAGCGGCAATATAAATGGGGTTCACCTTCTCAGCTATCAAGGAAATTCTCATTCCAAATCTGATTGAAAACCCAAGGGTTGTGGGTTCAAATCCCGCTGTAGCAACCCACATGAAAAATGTATGCATGCATGAATGTAAGTTACTTTGATGAAAGCATCTACGAAGTGGCATATCTTCCTCTAATAAATATCATATGTTACAAAAAAAATGTATGTTTAGAGTCATTTATTCATCAATCCACCTGTGCATCAATCTAATGAACATAATAAAAAACTCGCCATCAACATCTGTCAGTTTAAACTAGAGGTATTTGTTTTTTGTATGGGCTGCATCTCAGTCCATCACTTCCGCCTCTGTCGACCCTTCTTTCAATATTTTTGTTTTATTTATTTTTTATACCTACATGGGTCCTAAAATTGAAACAATGTAATAGCTACAAGCTCTCTCCCAAACATTGTGTTCTGATTCATGTCCTGATAAACGTCTCTCCTTGCTGTCCTCTCCTTCGTATCCTGGCAATGGTCACACGTCGTATCGCTGCTGACTCACAAGCCCCCTGACAGCTCATTTGCATAAATCATAATCTAGATGTGACAGTGTGTGTGTGTGTGTGTGTGTGTGTGTGTGTGTGTGTGTGTGTGTGTGTGTGTGTGTGTGTGTGTGTGTGTGTGTGTGTGTGTGTGTGTGTGTGTGTGTGTGTGTGTGTGTGTGTGTGTGTGTGTGTGTCTTGACTCCATGAAGGATGACACTAAAAAGAGGGAAAATATGCTTAAAGGTTCCAGATAAAGTGACAATATGACAAAGGACATTTAGAAGCATTGCCTAGTTCTAGAAAACAGGGCTACACACCCTCCACTGGGTTACATTACAATCTGAAACCACACGCATTTCAACACAATGAACCATGCAGAAATACAGCAGTGAGTTCTGAGCCACACCAGGTATTCTCCCTGTTCTGCATAATATGTTATACAATAGGTAGGTCTAATCCTGAATGCTGATTGGTTAAAAGTGCATTCTAGCCGGTGTCTATTCCACAAGTTACCACCAGCTAAATCTATTATGTTAAAATGCCCATTTACTCTGTTCCATCTGACTGCGTAATCCTGACTGCGTCGTCTCATCAGCACAGCCAGGCACTTTATAAACTTTATATCCACTATAAAAAGCATCTAGACATTATCTCACATTTCTTTTAGACTAACATTTAGTTTTCAACAGTGGACATTTGTATAAACCTTGCTGTCTGTCTCTCCAACATTTGAAACATTGTTTCAATATTCAAATTCGATCTCCAACTGTCCAATAATAATGAATGTGTAGGGGTCGGGAGTCGGGAGTCGGGACGAGAGAGAGAGGCAGGCAGCGATTCTCAGCTAGTCGAAATCATGAATCAGCTGGCATCCTTTTTATGGAAATATAAACTCAGCAAAAAAAGAAACATCCTCTCACTGTCAACTGTGTTTATTTTCAGCAAACTTAACATGTGTAAATATTTGTATGAACATAAGATTCAACAACTGAGACATAAACTGGACAAGTTCCACAGACATGTGTCTAACAGAAATGGAATAATGTGTCCCTGAACAAAGGGGGGGTCAAAATCAAAAGTAACAGTCAGTATCTGGTGTGGCCATCAGCTGCATTAAGTACTGTAGTGCATCTCCTCCCCATGGCCTGCACCAGATTTGCCAGTTCTTGCTATGAGATGTTACTCCACTCTCCCACCAAGGCACCTGCAAGTTCCTGGACATTTCTGGGGGGAATGGCCCTAGCCCCACACCCTCCGATCCAACAGGTCCCAGACTTGCTCAATGGGATTGAGATCTGAGCTCTTCGCTGGCCATGGCAGAACACTGACATTCCTGTCTTGCAGGAAATCACGCACAGAACCAGCAGTAAGGCTGGTGGCATTGTCATGCTGGATGGTCATGTCAGGATGAGCCTGCAGGAAGGGTACCACATGAGGGAGGAGGATGTCTTCCCTGTAACGCACAGCATTGAGATTGCCTGCAATGACATCAAGCTCAGTACGATGATGCTGTGATACACCGCCCCAGACCATGACGGACCCTCCACCTCCAAATCGATCCCGCTCCAGAGTACAGGCCTTGGTGCAACGCTCATTCCTTCGATGATAAACGTGAAACCGACCATCACTCCTGGTGAGACAAAACCGCGACTCGTCAGTGAAGAACACTTTTTGCCAGACCTGTTTGGTCCAGCGACAGTGGGTTTGTGCCCATAGGTGACATTGTTGCCGGTGATGTCTGGTGAGGACCTGCCTTACAAAAGGCCTACAAGCCCTCAGTCCAGCCTCTCTCAGCCTATTGCGGACAGTCTGAGCACTGATGGAGGGATTGTGCATTCCTGGTGTAACTCGGGCAGTTGTTGTTGCCATCCTGTACCTGTCCCGCAGGTGTGATGTTCAGATGTACTGATCCTGTGCAAATCAAAATCAGATCAAATGTATTTATATAGCCCTTCGTACATCAGCTGATATCTCAAAGTGCTGAACAGAAACCCAGCCTAAAACCCCAAACAGCAAGCAATGCAGGTGTAGAAGCACAGTGGCTAGGAAAAACTCCCTAGAAAGGCCAAAACCTAGGAAGAGACCTAGAGAGGAACCAGGCTATGTGGGGTGGCCAGTCCTCTTCTGGCTGTGCCGGGTGGAGATTATAACAGAACATGGCCAAGATGTTCAAATGTTCATAAATGACCAGCATGGTCAAATAATAATAATCACAGGCAGAACAGTTAAAACTGGAGCAGCAGCATGGCCAGGTGGACTGGGGACAGCAAGGAGTCATCATGTCAGGTAGTCCTGAGGCATGGTCCTAGGGCTCAGGTCCTCCGAGAGAGAGAAAGAAAGAGAGAAAGAGAGAATTAGAGAGAGCATACTTAAATTCACACAGGACACTGGGTAGGACAGGAGAAGTACTCCAGATATAACAAACTGACCCTAGCCCCCGACACATAAACTACTGCAGCATAAATACTGGAGGCTGAGACAGGAGGGGTCAGGAGACACTGTGGCCCCATCCGATGTGCAGGTGTTGTTACATGTGGTCTGCCACTGCGAGGACGATCAACTGTCCGTCCTGTCTCCCTGTAGCGCTGTCTTAGACATCTCACAAGACGGACATTACAATTTATTGCCCTGGCCACATCTGCAGTCCTCATGCCTCCTTGCAGCATGCCTGAGGCACGTTCACGCAGATGAGCAGGGACCCTGGACATCTTTCTTTTGGTGTATTTCAGAGTCAGTAGAAAGGCCTCTTTAGTGTCCTAAGTTTTCATAACTGGGACCTTAATTGCCTACCGTCTGTAAGCTGTTAGTGTCTTAACGACCGTTCCGCAGGTGCATGTTCATTAATTGTTGATGGTTCATTGAACAAGCATGGGACTTTTACGAATTATCTTTGAAAGACAGGGGTTCTGAAAAAGGGACGTTTCTTTTTTTGCTGAGTTTACAAAGAAATGCCATTGGAAAAAAGGTAAAACTAAACCAAGGGCAGCCAGTTTGCCGTCTTCCACCTTCAGTTTGAAGTAATTTTGTTAGCTGTATTGTTGTTGGCTAGCTCCTCTGAACAAGTGTCCTGATGAGAGAGCACATTTTCTATGCCAGGTGAAATCAAGCCTCATTAGCTCATTGTTATGGATGTACCAAAATAATGTCACTATAAAACAGCTTAAACAAATACAGATACTGTTGTTATTCTGGCTCCACTGTTTGACGTGACTGTAAGTTAGTCGTAGTCGGCTAGCTAGCAACAAGGGATAAGAACGTTGCCAGCCAGTATGGCAATAGAACATTTAGAACGAACGACTGGGTCTCGTCCATAGATACAGAACAAAAAGACTGAAAGATGGGGTCGGGTCTCTGGCAACCGACCAATAGAACGAACAACCAGCCAGCTTGGGTAGCAATCCTAGATTTATTTCGGGACTAAATCTTGTGGAAGGATGAAATAGAAATAGAAAATAAAGTTTTTAATGAAAATATGTCAATCATTATTTGAGTATGTTGGTAACCCGTTGTATAAAAGTGATAATGCCCTGGAAGCAGGTGTTTGGAGGATATATTGGCAGTTTGCCGGCCCTCAACTTTGTCTCTGGACTAATAACACCCGTGCCAATATATCCTCCAAACGCCTGCTTCTCGGGCATTATCACTTAAATAAGATGGTCCTGTGCTGTGTGTGTCGGGCAGTGATGATGTCACAGAGCTCAAGGCGCCTGTTATGAAACTGCAGCTGTTTACACTTCCCTGCAGAGAGAGAGCCACTCACACAGTAACAACCAGGTCATAGCTATATGATACTTGGGTGGGGGGTTGTGTGTGTGTGTGTGTGTGTGTGTGTGTGTGTGTGTGTGTGTGTGTGTGTGTGTGTGTGTGTGTGTGTGTGTGTGTGTGTGTGTGTGTGTGTGTGTGTGTGTGTGTGTGTGTGTGCGCGCATCTGTCAGTATCACAGAGAAGATCAGTATCTTGTTAATTTCTATCCCTCTATCCTCTAAATCAGCATGATCCCTCTCATCATTAATGAGCCTGTGATTTAACATTTAATATTCACAGTCTAACAGATTTCAAAATATGAAAAAGAAACAAGCCAATTGCAGTGCATCAGGTCAAGTCAGGAGGAAGCTCTACATAGATCAGGGTTCAGGTGGAAGCATTTGGTTTCGGAGTGATGATCCCACTCTTCAAACTCACTTTGATGTTTCCTCAGTAGTTTGGTGAAAAACAAGGACTCCGAGACAATATTAGAAACTATGGCCTCAAGGCTCTCCTTTGATGCCGAAGAGAAGAGAGGGGGCTGACAGGAAGAGAGGGGGAGGGAGAGAAAGATGAGGGGGGCAAGAGAGAGCGAGAAAGAGGGGGAGAGACAGAGAGACAGAGACAGAGACAGAGAGAGAGAGACCATTGATAGCATGCTAATCTCACCACTATAACTAACAAGGACAATGCTGATCTTAAGCTGGGTTTGATTATTCATGCAAACCAGCTTTTTCCTCCAGCATGACAATACTCATCAATCAAACGCATCAATTCAATCAATCACTCTCCATTTGATTTTTGTCTGGTTATAGAGAAGCTTGATAGAGAAGTATTACAGAGATCCAGTCAAGCTTTACATTAAGCTTCAGAGATACCATGTCAATATAAGGAATTGTTTATTTGATGGTACTATTACTTACTGTACTTACACTGTAATTATTTTGAAACCGATTTGATAGAGAATGTAATTGCTATCTGCAGTTACCATGCACAGCTAAGTACTGCTGCATGGTTGACTACAAAATAAGACCCGACAAGCCTCCAGTGCAGAGAACCAAGCGTAAAGTTCTGCGTCGTCAATGTAAACCATCACATCTCAGTCAACCACAACATTACCGTATTTATTTTTGTTTGGTTGGAGCTGGTTGGTGTGATGTGTGGTTTGCATCATGGGTAAGGAAGATAGTCAGTGGGTTGAATGTGGTAGGAGTAAACACCAGGTCTGGGACTCTCTAAACATCGCTGCGGTTACTACTGGAATACCTACGCCTGCAGCCGTCTAACCATTCATACGTCACCTTAAGTTAGTTAGAGGAACCATAACTATTCACTAGTTGTTTACTTCCTGACACACACACAAAGTAAGTAAATAATCATCCAAATGTAACAGATGAGTAACACACCAAGGTTGAGGATTTAGCCCTCTACTTTGAGGCTAAAGTGAAGGGGTGAGATATCTAAAGTAACTTCATGTCAAATGTGAGGATAAACTAAAAGTGCTGACTGCAGTTGAGTGTCAACTTCCAGAGCCCTCTCCTCTCTGCTCTCTCTGCTCTCTCTCATATCCATATTTCATAAGCACTTCTCACCATTCATTCCATCTCTGTTTCGTGCCGCCACAGTCCACCGCACAAGAGGGAGCAGCTTATTCTGTTGGGAATCTGCTTGATATATTAATGCTCTTAAGAAGGCACACTATTGTGTCTCAAAAGGTACACTATTCCCTATATAGTGCACCATTTTGACCAGGGACCATAGGGCTTTGGTCAAAGGTAGTGCATTCTATAAGACATAGGGAGCCATTTGGGACACATGCCTTCTCAGTACATAGTCATAATCCATTTACACTGGTTGAAATACTGATGCAAGTGGAAGTCACTCTTTCCAAGGTACACCTCATCTGGGATTTGAAGCTAAAGTGAACCTCAATTCACCTGCTTCGAAATACAGTTCTATCCACCCATCCACACGCACGCAGTTCATCTGACACTTACAGTAAACCCATTCAACCTTGCTGCATGGAATTCCATAAAACATTCACCATATGTCCAAATAGACTTAATCAGGTTGAACAAACCTGAAGGAGTCACAACGTTCCAGACACCTTCTATCACAGTAAAATGATGGGAGAGAAGTAGTGTGATTCTGTTCTGTGATTCTCCTCTGTTCATCTTGATAATTATTCTGCAGTTTTCCCTTGTGCATCTTCAGCTCCTATACTTAGCGGAAAGAGTTTTTCCTGACCAGCCGACTTAGTTATGAACCTTGTAGTTTTTCCTGACCAGTCGACTTAGTTATGAACCTTGGACTTTTTTCTGACCAGCTGACTTAGTTATGAACCTTGTAGTTTTTCCTGACCAGCCGACTTAGTTATTATGAACCTTGTAGTTTTTCCTGACCAGCTGACTTAGTTATGGACCTTGTAGTTTTTCCTGACCAGCCGACTTAGTTATTATGAACCTTGTAGTTTTTCCTGACCAGCCGACTTAGTTATGAACCTTGTAGTTTTTTCTGACCAGCCGACTTAGTTATTATGAACCTTGTAGTTTTTCCTGACCAGCCAACTTAGTTATGAACCTTGTAGTTTTTCCTGACCAGCCGACTTAGTTATGAACCTTGTAGTTTTTCCTGACCAGCCGACTTAGTTATGAACCTTGTAGTTTTTCTGACCAGCCGACTTAGTTATGAGCCTTGTAATTTTTCCTGACCAGCCGACTTAGTTATGAACCTTGTAGTTTTTCCTGACCAGTCGACTTAGTTATGAACCTTGTAGTTTTTCCTGACCAGTCGACTTAGTTATGAACCTTGGACTTTTTTCTGACCAGCTGACTTAGTTATGAACCTTGTAGTTTTTCCTGACCAGCCGACTTAGTTATTATGAACCTTGTAGTTTTTCCTGACCAGCTGACTTAGTTATGAACCTTGTAGTTTTTCCTGACCAGCCGACTTAGTTATTATGAACCTTGTAGTTTTTCCTGACCAGCCGACTTAGTTATGAACCTTGTAGTTTTTTCTGACCAGCCGACTTAGTTATTATGAACCTTGTAGTTTTTCCTGACCAGCCGACTTAGTTATGAACCTTGTAGTTTTTCCTGACCAGCCGACTTAGTTATGAACCTTGTAGTTTTTCCTGACCAGCCGACTTAGTTATGAACCTTGTAGTTTTTTCTGACCAGCCGACTTAGTTATGAGCCTTGTAGTTTTTCCTGACCAGCCGACTTAGTTATGAACCTTGTAGTTTTTCCTGACCAGCCGACTTAGTTATGAACCTTGTAGTTTTTCCTGACCAGCCGACTTAGTTATGAACCTTGTAGTTTTTTCTGACCAGCCGACTTAGTTATGAACCTTGTAGTTTTTCCTGACCAGCCGACTTAGTTATGAACCTTGTAGTTTTTTTCTGACCAGCTGACTTAGTTATGAACCTTGTAGTTTTTTCTGACCAGCCGACTTAGTTATTATGAACCTTGTAGTTTTTCCTGACCAGCCGACTTAGTTATGAACCTTGTAGTTTTTCCTGACCAGCCGACTTAGTTATGAACCTTGTAATTTTTTCTGACCAGCTGACTTAGTTATGAACCTTGTAGTTTTTGATGACCAGCCGACTTAGTTATGAACCTTGTAGTTTTTCCTGACCAGTCGATTTAGTTATGAACCTTGGACTTTTTTCTGACCAGCTGACTTAGTTATGAACCTTGTAGTTTTTCCTGACCAGCCGACTTAGTTATTATGAACCTTGTAGTTTTTCCTGACCAGCCGACTTAGTTATGAACCTTGTAGTTTTTCCTGACCAGCTGACTTAGTTATGAACCTTGTAGTTTTTCCTGACCAGCCGACTTAGTTATTATGAACCTTGTAGTTTTTCCTGACCAGCCGACTTAGTTATGAACCTTGTAGTTTTTCCTGACCAGCCGACTTAGTTATGAACCTTGTAGTTTTTTCTGACCAGCCGACTTAGTTATGAGCCTTGTAGTTTTTCCTGACCAGCCGACTTAGTTATGAACCTTGTAGTTTTTCCTGACCAGCCGACTTAGTTATGAACCTTGTAGTTTTTTCTGACCAGCCGACTTAGTTATGAACCTTGTAGTTTTTCCTGACCAGCCGACTTAGTTATGAACCTTGTAGTTTTTTCTGACCAGCCGACTTAGTTATGAACCTTGTAGTTTTTCCTGACCAGTCGACTTAGTTATGAACCTTGTAGTTTTTCCTGACCAGCCGACTTAGTTATGAACCTTGTAGTTTTTCCTGACCAGCCAACTTAGTTATGAACCTTGTAGTTTTTCCTGACCAGCCGACTTAGTTATGAACCTTGTAGTTTTTTCTGACCAGCCGACTTAGTTATGAGCCTTGTAGTTTTTCCTGACCAGTCGACTTAGTTATTATGAACCTTGTAGTTTTTCCTGACCAGTCGACTTAGTTATGAACCTTGTAGTTTTTCCTGACCAGTCGACTTAGTTATTATGAACCTTGTAGTTTTTCCTGACCAGTCGACTTAGTTATTATGAACCTTGTAGTTTTTCCTGACCAGTCGACTTAGTTATGAACCTTGTAGTTTTTCCTGACCAGCCGACTTAGTTATGAACCTTGTAGTTTTTCCTGACAAGCCGACTTAGTTATGAACCTTGTAGTTTTTCCTGACAAGCCGACTTAGTTATGAACCTTGTAATTTTTCCTGACCAGCCGACTTAGTTATGAACCTTGTAGTTTTTCCTGACCAGCCGACTAAGTTATGAACCGTGTCATTTTTTCTGACCAGTCGACTTAGTTATGAACCTTGTAGTTTTTCCTGACCAGTCGACTTAGTTATTATGAACCTTGTAGTTTTTCCTGGCCAGGTCACATGGCCCCACCCATACCCTATACATCAGGTTTAAACAGTTTCTGCAAGGTCAATGGCTGATTTTCTCAGTGGTGGGAAAAGTACTCAGTTATCATTCTTGAGTAACAGTAAAGCTATCTTAATATACACCCAGTAAAATACTACTTGAGTAAAAGTCTGAACGTATCTGGTTTTAAATGTACTTAAGTACAGGGGTGGAAAAAATACTCAATTGTTATACTTGAGTAAAAGTACAAAGAAAAAGTAAATGCTACACATCAAATTCCTTTTATTAAGCAAACTAGACGGTGCCATTTTTTTCATTTAATTGTATTTGGGGACAGTCAGGAGCACACGCCAACACTCAGACATTTACAAACACTGTATTTGTGTTTAGTGAGCCCGCCAGATCAGAGGCAGAAGGAATGACATCACGTTATATTGATAGGTGCTTGAATTGGACCATGTTGCTGTTCTGCCTGAGCAGTCGCAATGTAACAAGTACTTTTGGGTGTCAGGGAGTAATGTATGGGAGTAAAAAGTACATGAAAAAAAGAAACATCCCTTTTTCAGGACCCTGTCTTTCAAAGATAATTAGTAGAAATCCAAATAACTTCACAGATTTTAATTGTAAAGGGTTTAAACACTGTTTCCCATGCTTGTTCAATGAACCATAAACAATTAATGAACATGCACCTGTGGAACAGTCGTTAAGACACTAACAGCTAACAGACGGTAGGCAATTAAGGTCACAGTTAGGAAAGCTTAGGACACTAAAGAGGCCTTTCTACTAAACACCAAAAAAAAGATGCCCAGGGTCCCTGCTCAACTGCGTGAACGTGCCTTAGGCATGCTGCAAGGGGGCATGAGGACTGCAGATGTGGCCAGGGCAATAAATTGCAATGTCCGTCCTGTGAGACGCCTAAGACAACGCTACAGGGAGACAGGACAGCTGATCGTCCTCACAGTGGGAGACCACGTGTAAAACCACCTGCACAGGATCGGTACATCCGAACATCACACCTGCGGGAGAGGTACAGGATGGCAACAACAACTGCCCGAGTTACACCAGGAACACACAATCCCTCCATCAGTGTTCTCTTCACTGACGAGTCGCGGTTTTGTCTCACCAGGGGTGATGGTAGATTTTGCGTTTATCGTCGAAGAAATGAGTATTACACCGAGGCCTGTACTATGGAGCGGGATCGATTTGGAGGTGGAGGGTCCGTCATGGTCTGAGGCAGTGTGTTACAGCATCATCGGACTGAGCTTGTTGTCATTGCAGGCAATCTCAACACTGTGCATTACAGGGAAGACATCCTCCTCCCTCATGTGGTACCCTTCCTGCAGGCTCATCCTGACATGACCCTCCAGCATGACAAATTGTAATTATTCGCCTACCTCCTCATGCTTTTTGCACACATTGTATAGAGACTCTCTTTTTTTCTACTGTGTTATTGACTTGTTAATTGTTTACTCCATGTGAAACTCTGTGTTGTCTGTTCACACTGCTATGCTTTATCTTGGCCAGGTCGCAGTTGCAAATGAGAACTTGTTCTCAACTAGCCTACCTGGTTAAATAAAGGTGAAATAAAAAAAATAATAAAAACAAAAAGCCACCAGCAGTTCTGTGCGTGATTTCCTGCAAGACAGGAATGTCAGTGTTCTGCCATGGCCAGCAAAGAGCCTGGATCTCAATCGCATTGAGCACGTCTGGGACCTGTTGGATCGGAGGGTGTGGGGCTATAGTTTTACTCAGTAACCAATGGATTTTTTACAGTCCATGTAGAATTGGGAATATAATCTTCTCACAATATTTGGAAGGATGGCTACGCAAGACCACAGTTTCTGTCACCATATAGGCTACTCATACCCTGAAGTACTGAATGCTGAGTAACTCTGCAACTGCAGCAAATACAATATCTGGCTGCTAACCTTGTTCCATATATTTCAAATTTACAACGTGTGGTAGTAGTTGTCCATCATTTACATTTGAAATTTGAGTGAGAGCCATAAAGGCACATCCTCAGAGACAATTTGGATAAAACCCCATCATAGAAGCACACACATGCAGACGCATGCACACACACACACACACACACACACACACACACACACACACACACACACACACACACACACACACACACACACACACACACACACACACACACACACACACACACACACACACACACACACACACACACACACACACACGCACACACGATGCTATTAAAACCAAACCCATCCGTGTAGAAAATCATGTCAGCGTATTAATCCAGCATATTACTTCAGATGGATGTCTGCCAAACATTACGGCTGCTGTTAAGTGTGTGTGTGTGAAATATGTTTGTGTTAAGTGTGTGTGTGAACGCAGGCCATCAGGCTGGTGTCATTACTACTGCTCGTTTGCCAGGTAAGTGACGATGGAATTTGACAGCGGCGGAATTAGCTTGGAGTTGGCTCTCTGTCACACACACACACACACACACACACACACACACACACACACACACACACACACACACACACACACACACACACACACACACACACACACACACACACACACACACACACACACACACACACACACACACACACACACACAGTAGAGAAGGAAGCGAGCGAGATAGGGAGCCAGATTAAAGGGATATACATTACATTTCACATCAGCTCTGCATGTTAAAACTGACTCTGTCCTACCCCACTTTCACCCCCCTCCCCCTCCTTATTGGAGCAGAGAACATGAGTTTCTATTCTGTGTGTATGTGTGTGTGGATAGTAAAACATATGGTGTGTGTGTATAGTAAAACATATGGTGTGTGTGTATAGTAAAACATATGGTGTGTGTGGATAGTAAAACATATGGTGTGTGTGTATAGTAAAACATATAGTGTGTGTGTGTGTGTGTGGATAGTAAAACATATAGTGTGTGTGGATAGTAAAACATATGGTGTGTGTGGATAGTAAAACATATGGTGTGTGTGTATAGTAAAACATATGGTGTGTGTGTATAGTAAAACATATGGTGTGTGTGGATAGTAAAACATATAGTGTGTGTGGATAGTAAAACATATGGTGTGTGTGGATAGTAAAACATATGGTGTGTGTGGATAGTAAAACATATGGTGTGTGTGGATAGTAAAACATATGGTGTGTGTGGATAGTAAAACATATGGTGTGTGTGGATAGTAAAACATATGGTGTGTGTGTGTGGATAGTAAAACATATGGTGTGTGTGGATAGTAAAACATATGGTGTGTGTGTATAGTAAAACATATGGTGTGTGTGTATAGTAAAACATATGGTGTGTGTGTATAGTAAAACATATGGTGTGTGTGTATAGTAAAACATATGGTGTGTGTGTATAGTAAAACATATGGTGTGTGTGGATAGTAAAACATATAGTGTGTGTGGATAGTAAAACATATGGTGTGTGTGGATAGTAAAACATATGGTGTGTGTGGATAGTAAAACATATGGTGTGTGTGGATAGTAAAACATATGGTGTGTGTGGATAGTAAAACATATGGTGTGTGTGGATAGTAAAACATATGGTGTGTGTGGATAGTAAAACATATGGTGTGTGTGGATAGTAAAACATATGGTGTGTGTGGATAGTAAAACATATGGTGTGTGTGGATAGTAAAACATATGGTGTGTGTGGATAGTAAAACATATGGTGTGTGTGGATAGTAAAACATATGGTGTGTGTGGATAGTAAAACATATAGTGTGTGTGGATAGTAAAACATATGGTGTGTGTGGATAGTAAAACATATGGTGTGTGTGGATAGTAAAACATATGGTGTGTGTGGATAGTAAAACATATGGTGTGTGTGGATAGTAAAACATATGGTGTGTGTGTGGATAGTAAAACATATAGTGTGTGTGGATAGTAAAACATATGGTGTGTGTGGATAGTAAAACATATGGTGTGTGTGGATAGTAAAACATATGGTGTGTGTGTGGATAGTAAAACATATGGTGTGTGTGGATAGTAAAACATATGTGTGTGTGTGGATAGTAAAACATATGGTGTGTGTGTGGATAGTAAAACATATGGTGTGTGTGGATAGTAAAACATATGGTGTGTGTGGATAGTAAAACATATGGTGTGTGTGGATAGTAAAACATATGGTGTGTGTGGATAGTAAAACATATGGTGTGTGTGGATAGTAAAACATATGGTGTGTGTGTGGATAGTAAAACATATGGTGTGTGTGGATAGTAAAACATATGGTGTGTGTGGATAGTAAAACATATGGTGTGTGTGGATAGTAAAACATATGGTGTGTGTGGATAGTAAAACATATGGTGTGTGTGGATAGTAAAACATATGGTGTGTGTGGATAGTAAAACATATAGTGTGTGTGGATAGTAAAACATATGGTGTGTGTGTGGATAGTAAAACATATGGTGTGTGTGGATAGTAAAACATATAGGGTGTGTGGATAGTAAAACATATGGTGTGTGTGGATAGTAAAACATATGGTGTGTGTGTATAGTAAAACATATAGTGTGTGTGGATAGTAAAACATATGGTGTGTGCGGATAGTAAAACATATGGTGTGTGTGGATAGTAAAACATATAGTGTGTGTGGATAGTAAAACATATGTTGTTTGTGCGGATAGTAAAACATATGGTGTGTGAGTGGATAGTAAAACATATGGTGTGTGTGTGGATAGTAAAACATATGGTGTGTGTGAATAGTAAAACATATGGTGTGTGTGGATAGTAAAACATATGGTGTGTGTGTGGATAGTAAAACATATGGTGTGTGTGGATAGTAAAACATATGGTGTGTGTGGATAGTAAAACATATGGTGTGTGTGCGGATAGTAAAACATATGGTGTGTGTGGATAGTAAAACATATGGTGTGTGTGGATAGTAAAACATATGGTGTGTGTGTATAGTAAAACATATGGTGTGTGTGTGGATAGTAAAACATATGTGTGTGTGGATAGTAAAACATATGGTGTGTGTGGATAGTAAAATATGTGTGTGTGTGGATAGTAAAACATATGGTGTGTGTGGATAGTAAAACATATGGTGTGTGTGGATAGTAAAACATATGGTGTGTGTGGATAGTAAAACATATGGTGTGTGTGGATAGTAAAACATATGGTGTGTGTGGATAGTAAAACATATGGTGTGTGTGGATAGTAAAACATATGGTGTGTGTGGATAGTAAAACATATGGTGTGTGTGGATAGTAAAACATATGGTGTGTGTGGATAGTAAAACATATGGTGTGTGTGGATAGTAAAACATATGGTGTGTGTGGATAGTAAAACATATGGTGTGTGTGGATAGTAAAACATATGGTGTGTGTGGATAGTAAAACATATGGTGTGTGTGGATAGTAAAACATATGGTGTGTGTGGATAGTAAAACATATGGTGTGTGTGGATAGTAAAACATATGGTGTGTGTGGATAGTAAAACATATGGTGTGTGTGGATAGTAAAACATATGGTGTGTGTGGATAGTAAAACATATGGTGTGTGTGGATAGTAAAACATATGGTGTGTGTGTGGATAGTAAAACATATGGTGTGTGTGGATAGTAAAACATATGGTGGTGTAAAACATATGTGTGTGTGGATAGTAAAACATATGGTGTGTGTGGATAGTAAAACATATGGTGTGTGTGGATAGTAAAACATATGGTGTGTGTGGATAGTAAAACATATGGTGTGTGTGGATAGTAAAACATATGGTGTGTGTGGATAGTAAAACATATGGTGTGTGTGGATAGTAAAACATATGGTGTGGATAGTAAAACATATGGTGTGTGTGGATAGTAAAACATATGGTGTGTGTGGATAGTAAAACATATGGTGTGTGTGGATAGTGCAAAAACATATGGTGTGTGGATAGTAAAACATATGGTGTGTGTGGATAGTAAAACATATGGTGTGTGTGGATAGTAAAACATATGGTGTGTGTGGATAGTAAAACATGTGTAGTGTGTGTGGATAGTAAAACATATGGTGTGTGTGGATAGTAAAACATATGGTGTGTGTGGATAGTAAAACATATGGTGTGTGTGTGGATAGTAAAACATATGGTGTGTGTGGATAGTAAAACATATGGTGTGTGTGGATAGTAAAACATATGGTGTGTGTGGATAGTAAAACATATGGTGTGTGTGTGGATAGTAAAACATATGGTGTGTGTGGATAGTAAAACATATGGTGTGTGTGTGGATAGTAAAACATATGGTGTGTGTGGATAGTAAAACATATGGTGTGTGTGGATAGTAAAACATATGGTGTGTGTGTGGATAGTAAAAATATGGTGTGTGGATAGTAAAACATATGGTGTGTGGATAGTAAAACATATGGTGTGTGTGGATAGTAAAACATATGGTGTGTGTGGATAGTAAAACATATGGTGTGTGGATAGTAAAACATATGGTGTGTGTGTGTGGATAGTAAAACATATGGTGTGTGTGTGGATAGTAAAACATATGGTGTGTGTGATAGTAAAACATATGTGTGTAGTAAAACATATGGTGTGTGGATGTAAGTAAAACATATGGTGTGTGTGGATAGTAAAACATATGGTGTGTGTGGATAGTAAAACATATGGTGTGTGTGGATAGTAAAACATATGGTGTGTGTGGATAGTAAAACATATGGTGTGTGTGTGGATAGTAAAACATATGGTGTGTGTGGATAGTAAAACATATGGTGTGTGTGGATAGTAAAACATATGGGTGTGTGTGTGGATAGTAAAACATATGGTGTGTGTGGATAGTAAAACATATGGTGTGTGTGGATAGTAAAACATATGGTGTGTGTGGATAGTAAAACATATGGTGTGTGTGGATAGTAAAACATATGGTGTGTGTGGATAGTAAAACATATGGTGTGTGTGGATAGTAAAACATATGGTGTGTGTGGATAGTAAAACATATGGTGTGTGTGGATAGTAAAACATATGGTGTGTGTGGATAGTAAAACATATGGTGTGTGTGGATAGTAAAACATATGGTGTGTGTGGATAGTAAAACATATGGTGTGTGTGGATAGTAAAACATATGGTGTGTGTGGATAGTAAAACATATGGTGTGTGTGGATAGTAAAACATATGGTGTGTGTGTGGATAGTAAAACATATGGTGTGTGTGGATAGTAAAACATATGGTGTGTGTGGATAGTAAAACATATGGTGTGTGTGGATAGTAAAACATATGGTGTGTGTGGATAGTAAAACATATGGTGTGTGTGGATAGTAAAACATATGGTGTGTGTGGATAGTAAAACATATGGTGTGTGTGGATAGTAAAACATATAGTGTGTGTGGATAGTAAAACATATGTGTGTGTGTGGATAGTAAAACATATGGTGTGTGTGTGGATAGTAAAACATATGGTGTGTGTGGATAGTAAAACATATGGTGTGTGTGGATAGTAAAACATATGGTGTGTGTGGATAGTAAAACATATGGTGTGTGTGGATAGTAAAACATATGGTGTGTGTGGATAGTAAAACATATGGTGTGTGTGGATAGTAAAACATATAGTGTGTGTGGATAGTAAAACATATGGTGTGTGTGGATAGTAAAACATATGGTGTGTGTGGATAGTAAAACATATGGTGTGTGTGGATAGTAAAACATATGGTGTGTGTGATAGTAAAACATATGGTGGATAGTAAAACATATGGTGTGTGTGGATAGTAAAACATATGGTAAAACATAGTGGTGTGTGGATAGTAAAACATATGGTGTGTGTGGATAGTAAAACATATGGTGTGTGTGGATAGTAAAACATATGGTGTGTGTGGATAGTAAAACATATGGTGTGTGTGGATAGTAAAACATATGGTGTGTGTGGATAGTAAAACATATGGTGTGTGTGGATAGTAAAACATATGTGGTGTGTGTGTGGATAGTAAAACATATGGTGTGTGTGGATAGTAAAACATATGGTGTGTGTGGATAGTAAAACATATGGTGTGTGTGGATAGTAAAACATATGGTGTGTGTGGATAGTAAAACATATGGTGTGTGTGGATAGTAAAACATATGGTGTGTGGATAGTAAAACATATGGTGTGTGTGGATAGTAAAACATATGGTGTGTGTGGATAGTAAAACATATAGTGTGTGTGGATAGTAAAACATATGGTGTGTGTGGATAGTAAAACATATGGTGTGTGTGGATAGTAAAACATATGGTGTGTGTGGATAGTAAAACATATGGTGTGTGTGGATAGTAAAACATATGGTGTGTGTGGATAGTAAAACATATGGTGTGTGTGGATAGTAAAACATATGGTGTGTGTGGATAGTAAAACATATGGTGTGTGTGGATAGTAAAACATATGGTGTGTGTGGATAGTAAAACATATGGTGTGTAAAACATATGGTGATAGTAAAACATATGGTGTGTGTGGATAGTAAAACATATGGTGTGTGTGGATAGTAAAACATATGGTGTGTGTGGATAGTAAAACATATGGTGTGTGTGGATAGTAAAACATATGGTGTGTGTGGATAGTAAAACATATAGTGTGTGTGGATAGTAAAACATATGGTGTGTGTGGATAGTAAAACATATAGTGTGTGTGGATAGTAAAACATATGGTGTGTGTGTGGATAGTAAAACATATGGTGTGTGTGTGGATAGTAAAACATATGGTGTGTGTGGATAGTAAAACATATAGTGTGTGTGGATAGTAAAACATATGGTGTGTGTGGATAGTAAAACATATGGTGTGTGTGGATAGTAAAACATATGGTGTGTGTGGATAGTAAAACATATGGTGTGTGTGGATAGTAAAACATATGGTGTGTGTGGATAGTAAAACATATGGTGTGTGTGGATAGTAAAACATATGGTGTGTGTGTATAGTAAAACATATGGTGTGTGTGGATAGTAAAACATATAGTGTGTGTGGATAGTAAAACATATGGTGTGTGTGGATAGTAAAACATATGGTGTGTGTGGATAGTAAAACATATGGTGTGTGTGTGTATAGTAAAACATATGGTGTGTGTGGATAGTAAAACATATGGTGTGTGTGGATAGTAAAACATATGGTGTGTGTGTATAGTAAAACATATGGTGTGTGTGGATAGTAAAACATATGGTGTGTGTGGATAGTAAAACATATGGTGTGTGTGGATAGTAAAACATATAGTGTGTGTGGATAGTAAAACATATGGTGTGTGTGGATAGTAAAACATATGGTGTGTGTGTATAGTAAAACATATGGTGTGTGTGTATAGTAAAACATATGGTGTGTGTGGATAGTAAAACATATGGTGTGTGTGGATAGTAAAACATATGGTGTGTTACTGTAATATCCAAGTGTATCATCCTATTTTGTCTTCATTTTCTCCTTCAAGGTGATTTCTGATCAAAATGCTCTTGTGACAACATGGACTTGTTTTCATTTTGTCTAGACTTTATTCACAGACAAAGAGAGGAGAAAGTGATGTAAAGGTACCTCTTAGACTAATCAAACAGAAATGTTAATGTTTTTTCCCAGTTTTTTCTTCCAAGCTTTTCAATGAAATAAAGCAGATTTTTCTGCATCATGTCTGCTTATTGAAAACAGGTGTGGAAAGGAAATGAATCTGTGTAGTTGGGAAAGCAGAGAAAGGGTCTGCATGAGTGGCCTGCAGGAATGACGAAGCTTTCAGCCCTTATTATCCATTATCACTGAATGAAACACAGTTCTGGTATCACTTTCATAAGTTCTCGCAGTCTCACTGCAGAATTTTTTTCTCCATGTTTCCTCAAATAAATTTAGAAGTTGCTCTAAAGTAAAACGTCAAAGTTGCTCCAGATTTGAGACGGGGTTGAAACAGAAAAACAACTCCACAGTCCAGTTTTGCCATTCATTAAGACAGTGGCACAGTGGTCTAAGCAGTGAGCTCCAGCAACTGAGCCTGTGGGTTCAATCCCACTGGTGCACTTGTTTGTGGAAATGTTGATTTGAATCTGGATTCTCTGCTCTTTCACCAATGCATTGGAGCTTGTAGCTCTCTACCTACCTCATTGTAGTGTGTGTGTGTACAACTCTACATTATTGTAGTGTGTGTGTGTGTGTGTGTGTACAACTCTACATTATTGTAGTGGAGGTAGAAATCAAAATCCTGACCTTCTTGCTACGTCAGTGTTACGGACCACATCTTAACTCACTCAGACACATATACTCACTCACACAAACCCTCATTCACGAATGCACACACACATACACACACACACACACACACACACACACAATAGAGTGTGGTGAGGTCACATTGAATATGAATTGCCACATTTTTTTACCTGCCCCCTCCACCGCCCCCTTACCCATAATGCATCACTGATGAGATGATCACTCAAACGGCCATGGCCAGAATGTCGTCCCATTTCTATATACTCACTTGGGATCATATAAAGGCATTGAGGCAAAACAACATTAGACCAACAAATCAATAGGTTACCTCCATCATATTGTAACCTAATGCTGTTAGACTCAGCCGTTCTGCATAGCACTATGCAATAGGTTACCTCCATCATATTGTAACCTAATGCTGTTAGACTCAGCCGTTCTGCATAGCACTATGCAATAGGTTACCTCCATCATATTGTAACCTAATGCTGTTAGACTCAGCCGTTCTGCATAGCACTATGCAATAGGTTACCTCCATCATATTGTAACCTAATGCTGTTAGACTCAGCCGTTCTGCATAGCACTATGCAATAGGTTACCTCCATCATATTGTAACCTTACGCTGTTAGACTCAGCCGTTCTGCATAGCACTATGCAGCAAACTTGGGTTCAAATTCTATATGAAACTATTTCAAATACTTAATCTGGGTGTTATTGAGTTAACCTGGCTTAATGGACCAATCGAATAGTTCCAAAACATTAAACCAACCCCATCAGACACTTCAGGCAGGCTAGAGCAAACGGTCCAAGTATTTCAAAGATTTAGAATAGTATTTGAAGCCAGGTCTGACATAACTATGTATGTGTAGACATGTGCATTGCCTGCTGCCCCTGACAACAGAATGAATTATCTATCCCTCCTGAGACAGGAGCAGAATGCTATGAGAGGCAATATGAGCCGATCTACCTTTTTATTCATGTCATTCCTTGTTTAATGAATCACTGAGAGGGTTGTGTTCAAAATGGCATCATATTCCCTACATAGTGCACTACCTTTGACTATGGGCTCTGGTCAAAAGAAGTACACTATGTAGGGAACAGGGTGCCATTTGGAACACACACTGAGAGATTGCTCACACGGTTACCATTCATTTCAGTTTTCCCGCCAGTGATTGAAGGGGGTAATATGAACAGGAATACCAACGAGTGGTGGAGAGAGATGCCGGTGTGTGTGTGTGTGTGTGTGTGTGTGTGTGTGTGTGTGTGTGTGTGTGTGTGTGTGTGTGTGTGTGTGTGTGTGTGTGTGTGTGTGTGTGTGTGTGTGTGTGTGTGTGTGTGTGTGTAAAGATGTAATAAAAAAGCTCAAATCTGCATGTATGTGTTCCTAAATAAAGCAGAGTAAATTGAAAGTCCATTTTGTAATTGTTCATTGTAATTGTTCATTGATGATAAGCAGTGATATCTTTAGTATCTAGTCTAACACCATATACTGCAGCTACAGCTAGTTGCTTACCAACTGTTACAATCAACAATTCATATTCAATAACATTAATAATTGATATTGTTTAATTATTATTGTGTGCATTTTGTTCATAATTAATGCTGAAGTGATTAATTATAAAATTATTATTATTCATAAAATACAATAGAATGCTGTTTCACTAATTGTGTTGCTGTGTTCTAAATAACACGCTACTTTCTGCTGGAGGGAGGGTTACTTGCCAGTGTCCCAAATGGCAGCCTATTCGCTATACAGTATAATGCACTACTTTTGTTGACAGCCGTATGGGCCCTGGTCAAACGAGGTGCACTATATAAGGAATATGGTTCCATTTGGGACCCAACCCATGTCTCCACAAACAGCTTGAATTAATCATTAAAGAAAGCCACCACTACACGCACACACACACACACACACACACACACACACACACACACACACACACACACACACACACACACACACACACACACACACACACACACACACACACACACACACTAACCCACCCCCCATCCCCCTACACATACACTCCAGGGGAGGTTTTTAACTTTTTGCTTTCCCCACATCTGGAGGGTCACATTCTCCGCCTGCCTGCCTGGATCCCACACAGCCAGGTAACTGCAATAACAGGAAATTCGAGAGAAGGAACAGGATGTGGGAGTCCCCAGAGAGCCAGAAGGAGGGGGAAGACTTTGGGGGTGCACCGGGGCTCCTAATATCGGGGAGCAGTGTGCATTTTTTAAATACATCAGGAAGGTGCATGTAAGTGGACTAAAGCCTCTAAGCCTATCATACACTTGCACATACACACTCCCTCCCTCACACACACACAGTTCCCTGGTGACCTCCCACACACACACACACACACACACACACACACACACACACACACACACACACACACACACACACACACACACACACACACACACACACACACACACACAGACACACACACACACACACACACACACACACACACACACACACAGTTCCCTGGTGACCTCCCACACACACCTCCCAGTCTGGAGAGGAGGCTAGTGCATGGCCATCACAGAAAGCTCTCCATCATACTGCCACTCACATCTGCTGCCCCCTCATTACTGATCCCTCCCTTCCTCTCTTACCTCGCTGTCCCCTTCTTCTCCTCCCTTACCTCTCTCTACCTAATACAGTCCATTCCTCTCTTACCTCGCTGTCCCCTTCTCCTCACTTACCTCTCTCTACCTAATAGAGTCCCTTCCTCCCTTCCTTTCTCCCTTACCACATTTTGCTCTTTCTACCGAACACACAGTTTCTCTCCCTTCTTCCCTTGTCTTCTACCTAACACACAGTTTCTCTCCCTTCTTCCCTTCTCTCTTCTACCGAACACACAGTTCCTCTCCCTTCTTCCCTTCTCTCTTCTACCTAACACACAGTTCCTCTCCCTTCTTCCCTTCTCTCTTCTACCTAACACAGTTTCTCTCCCTCTTCCCTTCTCTCTTCTACCTAACTCACTGTTTCTCTCCCTTCTTCCCTTCTCTCTTCTACCTAACACACAGTTTCTCTCCCTTCTTCCCTTCTCTCTTCTACCTAACACACAGTTTCTCTCCCTTCTTCCCTTCTCTCTTCTACCTAACACACAGTTTCTCTCCCTTCTTCCCTTCTCTCTTCTACCTAACAGACAGTTTCTCTCCCTTCTTCCCTTCTCTCTTCTACCTAACACACAGTTCCTCTCCCTTCTTCCCTTCTCTCTTCTACCTAACACACTGTTTCTCTCCTTTCTTCCCTTCTCTCTTCTACCGAACACACTGTTTCTCTCCCTTCTTCCCTTCTCTCTTCTACCTAACACACAGTTTCTCTCCCTTCTTCCCTTCTCTCTTCTACCTAACACACTGTTTCTCTCCCTTCTTCCCTTCTCTCTTCTACCTAACACACTGTTTCTCTCCTTCTTCCCTTCTCTCTTCTACCTAACACACTGTTTCTCTCCCTTCTCTTGCCGTCCCATTTCTTATTCCCCCTTCTCCTCCTCCCCCTTCTCCCCCTCTCTCCCAGACCTATCCCCACTACATCCCCCTCTCTGCCAACACTATCCCCACTATCTCCCCCTCTCTCCCAACACTATCCCCACTACTTCCCCCTCTCTCCCAGACCTATCCCCACTACTTCCCCCTCTCTCCCAACACTATCCCCACTACCTCCCCCTCTCTCCCAGACCTATCCCCACTACCTCTCCCTCTCTCCCAGACCTATCCCTGCCTCCCCCTCTCTCCCAGACCTATCCCAACTACCTCCCCCTCTCTCCCAGACCTATCCCCACTACCTCCCCCTCTCCCAGACCTATCCCCACTACCTCCCCTCTCTCCCAGACCTGCCTCCCCCCTCTCCCCCACCTCCCCCTCTCTCCCAACACTATCCCCACTGCTCCCCCTCTCTCCCAGACCTATCCCAGACCTATCCCCACTATACTCCCCCTCTCTCCCAGACCTATCCCCCTCTCTCCCAGACCTATCCCCACTCCCAACACCTATCCCCCCCCTCTCCCAGACCTATCCCCACTACCTCCCCTCTCTCCCAGACCTATCCCCACTACCTCCCCCTCTCTCCCAACACTATCCCCCACTACCTCCCCGACCTCTCTCCCAGACCTATCCCCACTCTCCCCTCTCTCCCAACCTATCCCCACTACCTCCCCCTCTCCCATCCCCCACTATCCCCAGACCTATCCCCCCCTCTCTCCCAGACCTATCCCCCCCACTATCTCACCCCCCTCTCCCAGACCTATCCCCACTACCTCCCCTCTCTCCCAGACCTATCCCACTACCTCCCCCTCTCTCCCAGACCTATCCCCACTACCTCCTCTCTCCCAGACCCCTGCCTCCCCTCTCTCCCAGACCTATCCCCACCTCCCCTCTCTACCTATCCCCCCTCCCCCCTCTCCCAGACCTATCCCCCCTCCCAGACCTATCTCCCACTACCTCTCCCCTCTCTCCCAACACTATCCCCACTACTCCCCTCTCTCCCCCTATCTGCCTCTCCCCAGACCCAACACTATCCCCTCTCTCCCAACACTATCCCCACTACCTCCTCCCTCTCTCCCAGACCTATCCCCACTACCTCCCCTCTCTCCCCAACACTACCTCCTCCTCTCTCCCAACACTACTATCCCCACCTCCCCTCTCTCCCAGACCTATCCCCCCTTACCTCCCCTCTCTCCCAACACTATCCCCACTACCTCCCCCTCTCTCCCAGACCTATCCCCACTACCTCCCCTCTCTCCCAGACCTATCCCCACTACCTCCCCCTCTCTCCCAACACTATCCCCCTATCCCTCCCCCTCTCTCCCAGACCTATCCCCCCACTACCTCCCTCTCCAGACCTATCCCACCTCTCCCTCTCTCCCAGACCTATCCCCCTCCCCTCTCTCCCAGACCTATCCCCTACCCCTCTCTCCCAGACCTATCCCCACTACCTCCCCCCTCTCTCCCAGACCTATCCCCACTACCTCCCCTCTCTCCCAGACCTATCCCACTACCTCCCCCTCTCTCCCAGACCTATCCCCCTAGCTCCCCTCTCTCCCAGACCTATCCCCACTACCTCCCCTCTCTCCCAGACCTATCCCCACTACCTCCCCCTCTCTCCCAGACCTATCCCCACTACCTCCCCTCTCTCCCAGACCTATCCTCCCCCTCCCAGACCTACCTCCCCTCTCTCCCAGACCTATCCCCACTACCTCCCCCTCTCTCCCAGACCTATCCCCACTGCCTCCCCTCTCTCCCAGACCTATCCCCACTGCCTCCCCTCTCTCCCAGACACTATCCCCACACTCTCCCCAGACCTATCCCCACTACCTCCCCCTCTCTCCCAGACCTATCCCCACTTCCTCCCCTCTCTCTCTCCCAGACCTATCCCCACTACCTCCCCCTCTCTCCCAGACCTATCCCCACTATCTCCCCCTCTCTCCCAACACTATCCCCCCTCCCAGACCTATCCCCCCCCTCTCTCCCAGACACTATCCCCACTACCTCCCCCTCTCTCCCAGACCTATCCCCACTACTCCCCCTCTCTCCCAACACTATCCTCCCCTCTCTCCCAGACCTATCCCACTACCTCCCCCTCTCTCCCAGACCTATCCCCACTACCTCCTCCCCTCTCCCAGACCTATCCCCCCTCTCTCCCAGACCTATCCCCACTACCTCCCCCTCTCTCCCAGACCTATCTATCCTCCCAGACCTATCCCCCCTCCCCTCTCTCCCAGACACTATATCCCCACTACCTCCCCTCTCTCCCAGACCTATCCCCACTACCTCCCCTCTCTCCCAGACACTATCCCCACTCCCCCTCTCTCCCAGACCTATCCCCCTCTCTCCCAGACCTATCCCACTACCTCCCCCTCTCTCCCAGACCTATCCCCACTACCCCCCCTCTCTCCCAGACCTATCCCCACTACCTCCCCTCTCTCCCAGACCTATCCCCACTACCTCCCCTCTCTCCCAACACTATCCCCACTACCTCCCCCTCTCTCCCAGACCTATCCCCCTCTCCCCACTACCTATCCCCCTATCCACCTCTCCCAGACCTCCCCTCTCTCCCAGACCTATCCCCACTACCTCCCCTCTCTCCCAACCTATCCCCACTCTCCCCTCTCTCCCAGACCTATCCCCCACTTCCAGACCTCCCCCCTCCCTCTCCCAGACCTATCCCCACTACCTCTACCTCTCCCTACCTCCCCTCTCTCCCAGACCTATCCCCACTACCTCCCCCTCTCTCCCAGACCTATCCTCACTCCCAGACTCCCCCTCTCTCCCAGACCTATCCCCACTACCTCCCCCTCTCTCCCAGACCTATCCCCACCTCCCCTCTCTCCCAGACCTATCCCCACTACCTCCCCTCTCTCCCAGACCTATCCCCACTACCTCCCCTCTCTCCCAAGACCTATCCCCACTACCTCCCTCTATCTCACTACCTCCTCTCTCCCAGACCTATCCCCACTACCTCCCCCTCTCTCCCAGACCTACCTCCCCCCCTCTCCCCACTGCCTCCCCCCACCTCCCCCTATCCCTCTCTCCCAGACCTATCCCCACTACCCCCTCTCTCCCAGACCTATACTCCCCCTCCCAGACTATCCCCACTATCTCCCCCTCTCTCCCAGACCTATCCCCACTATCCCCTCTACCTCCCCTCTCTCCCAGACCTATCCCCACTATCCCCCTCCCAACACTATGCCTCCCCCTCTCTCCCAGACCTATCCACTACTCCCCTCTCTCCCAGACCTATACCTCCCTCTCTCCCAACACTATCCCCACTACCTCCCCTCTCTCCCAACACTATCCCCACTACCTCCCCCTCTCTCCCAGACCTATCCCCACTACCTCCCCTCTCTCCCAGACCTATCTCCCACTACCTCCCCTCTCCCAGACCTATCCCCACTACCTCCCCCTCTCTCCCAGACCTATCCTACCTCCCCTCTCCCAGACCTATCCCCACTACCCCCTCTCTCCCAGACCTATCCCCACTACCTCCCCTCTCTCCCAGACCTCCTCCCTCTCTCCCAGACTACCCCCCCTCCCCTCTCTCCCAGACCTATCCCCACTACCTCCCCCCTCTCTCCCAGACACTATCCCCACTACCTCCCCTCTCTCCCCAGACCTATCCCCACTACCTCCCCCTCTCTCCCAGACCTATCCCCACTACCTCCCCCTCTCTCCCAGACCTATCTCCCCCCTACCTCCTCTCCCAGACCTATCCCCACTACCTCCCTCTCCCAGACCTATCCCACTACCTCCCCTCTCTCCCAGACACTATCCCCACTACCTCCCTCTCCCAGACCTATCCCCACCCTCCCCCCTCTCCCAGACCTATCCCCACTACCTCCCCTCTCTCCCAGACCTATCCCCACTACCCCCTCTCTCCCAGACCTATCCCCCTACCTCCCCCTCTCTCCCAGACCTATCCCCACTACCTCCCTCTCTCCCAGACCTATCCACTCCCCTCCCCCTCTCTCCCAGACCTATCCCCCACTGCCTCCCCTCTCTCCCCAGACCTATCCCCACTACCTCTCTCTCCCAGACCTATCCCACTGCCTCCCCTCTCTCCCAGACCTATCCCCACTACCTCCCCTCTCCCAGACCTATCCCCACTGCCTCCCCCCTCTCTCCCAGACCTATCCCCACTACCTCCCTCTCTCCCAGACCTATCCCCACTTCTCCCCTCTCTCCCAGACCTATCCCCACTACCTCCTCTCTCCCAGACCTATCCCCACTTCCTCCCCCTCCCAGACACTATCCCCACTACCTCCCCCTCTCTCCCAGACACTATCCCCACTACCTCCCTCTTCCAACACTATCCCCCCCTCCCCTCTCTCCCAGACCCCTCCTCCCGGACCTCCCCCCCCCTCTCTCCCAGACACTATCCCCACTACCTCCCCCTCTCTCCCAGACCTATCCCACTACCTCCCCCTCTCTCCCAGACTATCCCCACTACCTCCCCTCTCTCCCAGACCTATTCCCACTACCTCCCCCTCTCTCCCAACACTATCCCCACTACCTCTCCCTCTCTCCCCAGACCTATCTCCCCCACTACCTCCCCCTCTCTCCCAGACCTATCCCCACTACCTCCCCTCTCTCCCAACACTATCCCCACTACCTCCCCTCTCTCCCAGACCTATCCCCACTACCTCCCCTCTCTCCCAGACCTATCCCCTACCTCCCCTCCTCCCAGACCTATCCCCACTACCTCCCCCTCTCTCCCAGACCTATCCCCACTACCTCCCCTCTCTCCCAGACCTATCCCCACTACCTCCTCTCTCCCAACTATCCCCACTACCTCCCCTCTCTCCCAGACCTATCCCCACTACCTCCCCCTCTCTCCCAGACCTATCCCCACTACCTCCCCTCTCTCCCAGACCTATCCCCACTACCTCCCCTCTCTCCCAGACCTATCCCCACTACCTCCCCTCTCTCCCAGACCTATCCCCACTACCTCCCCCTCTCTCCCAGACCTATCCCCACTCCTCCCCTCTCTCCCAGACCTATCCCCACTACCTCCCCTCTCTCCCAGACCTATCCCACACTACCTCCCCCTCTCTCCCAGACTATCCCTACTCCCCTCTCTCCCAGACCTATCCCCCTACCTCCCCCTCTCTCCCAGACCTATCCCCACTGCCTCCCTCTCTCCCAGACCTATCCCCACTACCTCCCCCTCTCTCCCAGACCTATCCCCCTGCCTCCCCCTCTCTCCCAGACCTATCCCCACTACCTCCCCCTCTCCCAGACCTATCCTATCTCCCTCCTCTCTCCCAACACTATCCCCACTACCTCCCCCTCTCTCCCAACACTATCCCCACTACCTCCCCCTCTCTCCCAACACTATCCCCACTATCTCCCCCTCTCTCCCAACACTATCCCCACTACTTCCCCCTCTCTCCCAGACCTATCCCCACTTCCCCCTCTCTCCCAGACCTATCCCCACTACCTCCCCCTCTCTCCCAGACCTATCCCCACTACCTCCCCCTCTCTCCCAACACTATCCCCACTACCTCCCCCTCTCTCCCAACACTATCCCCACTACCTCCCCCTCTCTCCCAACACTATCCCCACTATCTCCCCCTCTCTCCCAACACTATCCCCACTACTTCCCCCTCTCTCCCAGACCTATCCCCACTTCCTCCCCCTCTCTCCCAACACTATCCCCACTACCTCCCCCTCTCTCCCAACACTATCCCCACTACCTCCCCCTCTCTCCCAACACTATCCCCACTACCTCCCCCTCTCTCCCAGACCTATCCCCACTACCTCCCCCTCTCTCCCAGACCTATCCCCCTACCTCCCCCCTCTCTCCCCCAGACCTATCCCCCTACCTCTCCCCCTCTCTCCCAGACCTATCCCCACTACCTCCCCTCTCTCCCAGACCTATCCCACTACCTCCCCCTCCCCAACACTATCCCCACTACCTCCCCTCCTCCCAGACCTATCCCCCACTACCTCCCCTCTCTCCCAGACCTATCCCCACTACCTCCCCTCTCTCCCAACACTATCCCCACTACCTCCCCTCTCTCCCAGACCTATCCCCACTACCTCCCTCTCTCCCAGACCTATCCCCACTACCTCCCCTCTCTCCCAGACACTATCCCCACTACCTCCCCTCTCTCCCAGACCTATCCCCACTACCTCCCCCTCTCTCCCAGACCTATCCCCACTACCTCCCCTCTCTCCCAGACACTATCCCCACTACCTCCCCCCTCTCCCAGACCTATCCCCACTACCTCCCCCTCTCTCCCAGACCTATCCCCACTACCTCCCCCTCTCTCCCAGACCTATCCCCACTACCTCCCCTCTCTCCCAAGACCTATCCCCCTACCTCCCCTCTCTCCCAGACCTATATCCCCACTACCTCCCCCCTCTCTCCCAGACCTATCCCCACCTACCTCCCCCTCTCTCCCAGACCTATCCCCACTACCTCCCCCTCTCTCCCAGACCTATCCCCACTACCTCCCCTCTCTCCCAGACACTATCCCCACTACTTCCCCCTCTCCCAGACCTATCCCCCTGCCTCCCCTCTCTCCCAGACCTATCCCCACTACCTCCCTCTCTCCCAGACCTATCCCCACTACCTCCCCCTCTCTCCCAGACCTATCCCCACTACCTCCCCCTCTCTCCCAACACTATCCCCACTACCTCCCCCTCTCTCCCAGACCTATCCCCACTACCTCCCCCTCTCTCCCAACACTATCCCCACTACCTCCCCCTCTCTCCCAGACCTATCCCCACTACCTCCCCCTCTCTCCCAGACCTATCCCCACTACCTCCCCCTCTCTCCCAGACACTATCCCCACTACCTCCCCCTCTCTCCCAACACTATCCCCACTACCTCCCCTCTCTCCCAGACCTATCCCCACTCCCCCTCTCTCCCAGACCTATCCCCCTACCTCCCCTCTCTCCCAGACCTATCCCCACTACCTCCCCCTCTCTCCCAGACCTTTCCCACTACCTCCCCCTCTCTCCCAACACTATCCCACTACCTCCCCCTCTCTCCCAGACCTATCCCCCACTACCTCCCCCTCTCCCAGACCTATCCCCACTACCTCCCCTCTCTCCCAGACCTATCCCCACTACCTCCCCCTCTCTCCCAGACCTATCCCCACTACCTCCCCTCTCTCCCAGACCTATCCCCACTACCTCCCCTCTCTCCCAACACTATCCCCACTACCTCCCCTCTCTCCCAGACCTATCCCCACTACCTCCCCCTCTCTCCCAGACCTATCCCCACTACCTCCCCTCTCTCCCAGACCTATCCCCACTACCTCCTCCCCTCTCTCCCAGACACTAGACCCCACTACCTCCCCCTCTCTCCCAGACCTATCCCCACTACCTCCCCTCTCTCCCAGACCTATCCCCACTACCTCCCCTCTCTCCCAACACTATCCCCACTACCTCCCCCTCTCTCCCAGACCTATCCCCACTACCTCCCTCTCTCCCAGACACTATCCCCACTACCTCCCCTCTCTCCCAGACCTATCCCCACTACCTCCCCCTCTCTCCCAACACTATCCCCACTACCTCCCCTCTCCCAGACCTATCCCACTACCTCCCCTCTCTCCCAGACACTATCCCCACTACCTCCCCTCTCTCCCAGACCTATCCCCCCACTACCTCCCCCTCTCTCCCAACACTATCCCACTACCTCCCCCTCTCCCAGACCTATCCCCACTACCTCCCCCTCTCTCCCAGACCTATCCCCACTACCTCCCCCTCTCTCCCAACACTATCCCCACTACCTCCCCTCTCTCCCAGACCTATCCCCCACTACCTCCCCCTCTCTCCCAGACCTATCCCCACTACCTCCCCCTCTCTCCCAGACCTATCCCCACTACCTCCCTCTCTCCCAGACCTATCCCCACTACCTCCCCTCTCTCCCAGACCTATCCCCACTACCTCCCCCCTCTCTCCCAGACCTATCCCCACTACCTCCCCCTCTCTCCCCAGACCTATCCCCACTGCCTCCCCCCCTCTCTCCCAGACCTATCCCCACTACCTCCCCCTCTCTCCCAGACCTATCCCCACTACCTCCCCCTCTCTCCCAGACCTATCCCCACTACCTCCCCTCTCTCCCAGACCTATCCCCACTACCTCCCCCCCTCTCCCAGACCTATCCCACTGCCTCCCCTCTCTCCCAGACCTATCCCCACTACCTCCCCCTCTCTCCCAGACCTATCCCCACTACCTCCCCCTCTCCCAGACCTATCCCCACTACCTCCCCCTCTCTCCCAGACCTATCCCCACTACCTCCCCCTCTCTCCCAGACCTATCCCCACTACCTCCCCCTCTCTCCCAGACCTATCCCCACTACCTCCCCCTCTCTCCCAGACCTATCCCCACTACCTCCCCCTCTCTCCCAACACTATCCCCACTACCTCCCCCTCTCTCCCAGACCTATCCCCACTACTTCCCCTCTCTCCCAGACCTATCCCCTCCTACCTCCCCCTCTCTCCCAGACCTATCCCCACTACCTCCCCTCTCTCCCAGACCTATCCCCACTACCTCCCCTCTCTCCCAGACCTCCCTCTCTCCCCAGACTACCCTACCCTCTCTCCCAGACCTATCCCCACTACCTCCCCTCTCTCCCAGACCTATCCCCACTACCTCCCCTCTCTCCCAGACCTATCCCCACTACCTCCCCTCTCTCCCAGACACTATCCCCACTACCTCCCCCTCTCCCAGACCTATCCCCACTACCTCCCCCTCTCTCCCAGACCTATCCCCACTACCTCCCCTCTCTCCCAGACACTATCCCCACTACCTCCCCCTCTCCCAGACCTATCCCCACTACCTCCCCTCTCTCCCAGACCTATCCCCACTACCTCCCCCTCTCTCCCAACACTATCCCCACTACCTCCCCCTCTCTCCCAGACCTATCCCCACTACCTCCCCCTCTCTCCCAGACCTATCCCCACTACCTCCCCCTCTCTCCCAACACTATCCCCACTACCTCCCCCTCTCTGCCAGACCTATCCCCACTACCTCCCCCTCTCTCCCAGACCTATCCCCACTACCTCCCCCTCTCTCCCAACACTATCCCCACTACCTCCCCCTCTCTCCCAGACCTATCCCCACTACCTCCCCCTCTCTCCCAACACTATCCCCACTACCTCCCCCTCTCTCCCAGACCTATCCCCACTACCTCCCCTCTCTCCCAGACCTATCCCCACTACCTCCCCCTCTCTCCCAGACCTATCCCCACTACCTCCCCTCTCTCCCAGACCTATCCCCACTACCTCCCCCTCTCTCCCAGACCTATCCCCACTACCTCCCCCTCTCTCCCAGACCTATCCCCACTGCCTCCCCCTCTCTCCCAGACCTATCCCCACTGCCTCCCCCTCTCTCCCAGACCTATCCCCACTACCTCCCCCTCTCTCCCAGACCTATCCCCACTGCCTCCCCCTCTCTCCCAGACCTATCCCCACTACCTCCCCCTCTCTCCCAGACCTATCCCCACTACCTCCCCCTCTCTCCCAACACTATCCCCACTACCTCCCCCTCTCTCCCAACACTATCCCCACTACCTCCCCCTCTCTCCCAACACTATCCCCACTATCTCCCCCTCTCTCCCAACACTATCCCCACTACTTCCCCCTCTCTCCCAGACCTATCCCCACTTCCCCCCCTCTCTCCCAGACCTATCCCCACTACCCAGACCCCCTCTCTCCCAGACCTATCCCCACTACCTCCCCTCTCTCCCAGACCTATCCCCACTACCTCCCCTCTCTCCCAGACCTATCCCCACTGCCTCCCCTCTCTCCCAACACTATCCCCCACCTCCCCCCTCTCTCCCAGACCTATCCCCACTACCTCCCCCCTCTCTCCCAACACTATCCCCACGACCACCCTCTCTCCTAACACTATCCCCACTCCCTCACCCTCTCTCCCAGACCTATCCCCCTATCCCCCTCTCTCCCAGACCTATCCCCACTACCTCCCTCTCTCCCAGACCTATCCCCCTCCCCTCTCTCCCAGACCTATCTCCTAGACCTATCCCCACTACCTCCCCTCCCAGACCTATCCCTAGACCTATCCCCACTAGCCTCCTCCTCTCTCCCAGACCTATCCCCACACAGCCCTGTTGTCTCCCAGACCTATCCCCACTACCAACCCCCTCTCTCCCAGACCTATGAAACTACCTCCCCTCTCTCCCAGACCTATCCCCACTACCTGTTGTCTTGAAAGACCTATCCCCACTACCTCCCCTGTCTCCCAGACCTATCCCAACACCTCCCCTCTGTCTTCTCACCCCATCCCTTTAACACAAGCACATCCTCCTGTTGTCTTGAAAGATAATAAAAACAACACAACACAGCTCTACTGTTGTCTTGAAAGAACGTAACATAACACACACAGCTCTACTGTTGTCTTGAAAGAACGTAACATAACACAACACAGCTCTACTGTTGTCTTGAAAGAACGTAACATAACACACACAGCTCTACTGTTGTCTTGAAAGAACGTAACATAACACAACACCGCTCTACTGTTGTCTTGAAAGAACGTAACATAACACAACACAGCTCTACTGTTGTCTTGAAAGAACGTAACATAACACAACACAGCTCTACTGTTGTCTTGAAAGAACGTAACATAACACAACACAGCTCTACTGTTGTCTTGAAAGAACGTAACATAACACAACACAGCTCTACTGTTGTCTTGAAAGAACGTAACATAACACAACACAGCTCTACTGTTGTCTTGAAAGAACGTAACATAACACAACACAGCTCTACTGTTGTCTTGAAAGAACGTAACATAACACAACACAGCTCTACTGTTGTCTTGAAAGAACGTAACATAACACAACACAGCTCTACTGTTGTCAGACAGTGAACAGATATTCCACAATAGCGCTGTAGCTGTTGGCTGGAGCTAGCTGACGTAGCTCTGCTCCCCGCAGAGAGAGCGAGAGAGAGAAAGAGAAAGACACACAGCGGCCCTGGCGGCGGCTGCGGAGGGTAACAGGCCTGAGGTGTGGCAGGGATGATTAGGATTCACACCAAACTCAGCTTGCCCTCAATAGCAAATCACCTCTGGAGCCACAGAAGAAGGGATCAGTTTACATATCAGCTCCTAGCAACTGCCAGCTGTACTGTACTGACGAGTATGTCTGCATTCCAAAATGGCCCATGTTTCCTATAAAGTGCAATACTTTGACCAAAGCCCATAGTGCCCATTTGGGATGCAGAGTATGTGTGGGACTAATAGGCTGCCGCAGGACTGCAGGATGATTAGTGACGATCCCACAACTGATACAAATCCACCCCTTCTACACTATAAAACACTACAGTTGTCACTTAGCTAAAGCCCAAAACATGTGCACTGTTCTGACAAGAGTGACTTTTATGAATTGTAAAATCAGGTAATCATTCAGGTAAATTCAGGGGTAATCATTTGTTTGCATCAAACAAACATGTGTCTAATAAATACACAATGGAAGGATAAGAGCTTTATTTGAACACACCAGCACCTAAGCCACAGATAAAATAAGTACATTTCACAGATGCCTTTTCTCCAACATTGTCTAATGTCTCACATAGTGAGAGAATGAAGACCTCTGGAAAAGAGAAAACCTTCTCTCTCTTTATATTGCCTCTGTTCTGTTGGCCCCTGGAGGCCTTTGGAATGGCCCCGCCATCTGGTGCTGGGGTCCAGTGAGGCAGACAAGAGGCCCAGGTGACAAAGACCATTTCCCAGCCTTGATTCCTGCAACAACCACCCTCTAAACAGAGGGCTGTTTAATATGCAGCACCAGAGAGAGGGATGCAGGTAGGTAGAGATGTAGGGAGAATGAGAGACAGAGGGATACAGGTAGGTAGAGAAATAGATGGAGATAGAGAGGAAGAGAGAGTAGGATGCAGGGAGGTGGAGAGAGAGAGTAGGATGCAGGGAGGTAGAGAGAGAGTAGGATGCAGGGAGGTAGAGAGCGAGAGAAAGGGATGCAGGGAGGTAGAGAGAAAGAGGGATTCAGGGAGGTAGGGAGAGATAGAGAGGGAGGTAGAGAGGATGAGAGAGAAGAGTGCAGGGAGGTAGAGAGGAGGAGAATGTGAGGAGAGAGCGAGAGAGATGCTCTTGGGAGAGAGCAACAGAAACAGGGCTGCTGCCTGGCTGGCTGCGTAGATGAGCCTAATTTCTCAACGCCATCTGTTACCAGTCCCTGAGTTGAAAGCGCCACTTATGTCAAACCTCCCACTGCCACACAGGCAGAGTACAGCAGAGAAAGACCCTGTATAGCTAATGAGTCTGCATGTAGTGAAGTCATCTACTCTCCTCCCCCCCTCTCACTCTCTCTTTTTGTTCCTCCACTCTGTCTCTTCCTCTTTCTCTCATCCATCTTCTCTCTCTCTTCTCTTCCTCTTCTATCACACTCTTCTTGCCTCCCTCTCTCTCTCTCTCTTTGCTGTCTCTCTCTTTTCATCGTAAGCTCACTGTCTTCACCCACCCACTCAGTGTCAACCCGGCTCCGGGATTTAAACAGTGGGCATAACCCAACACTTTAACAGTACACAGCTGAGATAAATGAAGCTGCCAGCCTGTTTGTAGGTCACCCAGGTAGACTAAAATTTGTGTTGTACTGCCTCGTGGAAAAACATGTACATACACAGGCATCAGTGATTGATGTAACATTGTGGATCTATATGAGACTAGGAGACTATTGTCAATTGAATTAGTCCGATTAAGTTTGGTTTGTGGAGCTAAGAAATGTAAGGATATTTTACACCGGTGTAAGGTCTCTTTCCACTGGGCACAGACGTCAATTCAACGTCTATTCCACGTTTGTTCAACTTAATTTCATTGAACTGATGTGAAAACAACATTGATTCAACCAGTGTGAGCCCAGTGGGTTGTGTTTGAATTGGGATCCAGGCTTAGTATTCAAAAAGCGTCTTGAGGCAAGAGTGCTGATCTGCACTCCTACTCTGAGATGTTTTATGAATAAAGGCCGTGATTCTCAGATTGTGTTTAATCTTGGTTGGCCAGCATTTATTGAAGATTATAAACTGTGTAGTTCCAGCCCTGAATGCTGATTGGCTAAAAGCCATATACCATGGGTATGACAAAACATTTATTTTTACTGCTCTAATTACGTTGGTAACCAGTTTATAATAGCAATAAATCACCTCAGGGGTTTATTGCACACACACACACACACACACACACACACACACACACACACACACACACACACACACACACACACACACACACACACACACACACACACACACACACACACACACACACACACACACACACACACACACACCTCAGAGGAACCCACTGGCCACAAACTGGTTGAATCAATGACGTTTCAACGTAATTTGTGGAATCTACGTAGAAAATACAAATCATCAACATAAAATGTTGTTTTGAGGGTGGAATTTCAACCACAGGATTATGTCATTCATCATGGTAAACACATTTCAACATAGACAAAACTTGTGTTGAAATATGTTGAATTTGTTCCGTCAAAACAATGTCCGATCTTCCATATATCCACTATTAGAACAAAAAGAACAATGGTCTGGGCAGCACCTCCTCTATCTACAGCCACCCTTTGGACTTCAATCCGGGGTTTTAACCAAGCCCTGCTATGATATTTGTCACTGACTAGTACCAATATGCTATCGTGAGAATGACTGCTGAGCATCTCCACGAAAAAAAACTAAACAGATTCACTGTTACTATCGAAGTCCTTCCAAAGGGTAGGTTTAATAGTGCAAATTATTTGTGATCAAGCCTTTGGAAAGTATTCAGAGCTCTTGACTTTTTCCACATTTTGTTACGTTACAGCCTTGTTCTAAAAATGATTAAATAAATAAAATCTCAGCAATCTACACACAAAACCCCATAATGACAAAGTGAACATTTTTGCAAATGTATAAAAAACTTTAACAGAAATATCTTATTTACATAAGTATTCAGACCTTTTGTTATGAGACAGATTGAGGTCAGGTGCATCCTGTTTCCATTGATCATCCTTCAGATGTTTCTACAACTTGATTGGAGTCCACCTGTGGACACATTTCTATATAAGGGCCAACAGATGACAGTGCATGTCAGAAAAAAAACAAGCCATCAAGTCGAAGGTATTGTCTGTAGAGCTCCGTGTCAAGGCACAGATCTGGAGAAGGGTACCAAAAATGTCTGCAGCATTGAAGGTCCCCAAGAACACAGTGGCCTCCATCATTCTTAAATGGAAGAAGTATGGAACCACCAAGACTCTTCCTGGAGCTGGCCGCCTAGCCAAACTGAGCAATCAGGGGAGAAGAGACTTGGTCAGGGAAGTGACCAAGAACCCAATGGTCACTCTGACAGAGCTGTAGAGTTCCTTTGTGGGGATGGGAGAACCTTCCAGAAGGACAACCATCTCTGCAGCACTCCACCAATCAGGCCTTTATGGTAGAGTTGAGCCAAACGGAAGCCACTCCGTAAAAGGCACATGACAGCCCACTTGGAGTTTGCCAAAAGGCACCTAAAGGACTCTCAGACCATGAGAAACAAGATTTTCTGGTCTGATGAATCCAAGATTGAACTCTTTGGCCTGAATGCTAAGCGTCACGTCTGTAGGAAACCTGGCACTATCCCTATCCCTACGATGAAGCATGGTGGTGGCAGCATCATGCTGTGGGGATGTTGTTCAGCAGCAGAGACTGGGAGACTCGTCAGGATCAAGGCAAAGATGAACGGCGCAAAGTACAGAGAGATCCTTGATGAAAACCTGCTCCAGAGCGCTCAGGACTCCCCAGTGGGGTGAAAGTTCACCATCCAACAGGACAACGACCCTAAGCGCACAGCCAAGACAATGCAGGAGTGACTTTGGGACAAGTCTCTGAATGTCCTTGAGTGGCCCCGCCAGAGTCCGGACTTGAACCCGAGCTAACATCTGTGGAGAGACCTGAAAATAGATGTGCAGCAACATTCCCCATCCAACCTGACAGAGCTTGAGAGGAACTGCAGAGAAGAATGGGAGAAACTCCCCAAATACATGTGTGCCAAACTTCTAGCATCATATCCAAGAAGACTCGAAGCTGTAATCGCTGCCAAGTAAAGGGTCTGAATACTATTGTAATTGTGATATTTCAGTTTTAGAAACCTGTTCTTGCTTTGTCGTTATGGGGTATTGTTAGTAGATTGATGAGTAAAACATTTTTTTAAATCCATTTTAGAATAAGGCTGTATGTAATGTGACAAAATGTGGAAAAAGTCAAGGGGTCTGAATACTTTCTGAATGCACTGTATCACTTATATATAATCAATGATGCTATTCAGGCCTATATAGCATTTCCAGTCATCAACAGCTATTGTTTCAATTCAACTAAATGTTCACCAATAAATAGACAATACAATAGACCTAGGGTTTCAACCTGGGCTTGATTTAATTTGTAATGATATTTAGTGATATTGAATTGTGTTTGGTTGTCAATTCAACCAAATATCAACATTTGAAGGAGATGTATCTTCTGATTGGATAGATCCATCTTTGCCACTGATTTAGTTTGATTTTAATTCCAGTTTGTGTACAAATTAACCAACAATCTAAGTTAAAGAATAGGACAAGATCAAATCAAACTTTATTTAAAGTGAATTTATAGTTTCATTTAATGTTGTTCTATTCTTTAACTTGTATTTTTGGTTGAGATGGAGATGTGAATCCAACATATCAATTATTACTTTTTACACAAACTGAAAGTAAAGCCAAACGAAGTCAGTGGCATATATGGAACTATCCAATCAGAAGATACATCTCCTTCAAATGGTGATATTTGGTTGTGTTGACAACCAAATGCAATTCAATATATAAAAAATGTATACAATAAATAGATTATTCACCTGTCAAAAAGTACAAATATGATACAGTATGTTTGATTCACGTTTCCAACTCAAACAAAAATGAAAGTCAAATAACGAGATTAAGCCATTGGCTCAGATGGAGCTATCTAAGCAGTAGATATATAGCACAGGAGGCTGCGGAGGTGAGGACGGCTCATAAAAAACTCTGGAACGGAGCAAATGGATGTATTTGATACCATTCCAATTATTCTGATTCAGCCATTACTATGAGCCATCAATCCCAAATGATTAAAGTGGCACCAACCTCCTGTGATATAAATGTTGATATTTGATTGCGTTATCAACCAAACACCATTCAATATTATTTTGTTAATACAGTGAATAGCCTAAAGTTAAGGCTATTTTACAAACTAATGTGACAGTAGTTATTCAAACTTAAAATGAGTAACACATCCATGTTCACATGTTGAGGTTACTGTAACTCTAAGGTTCTTCCCATGTAATCACATAAAGCATGTTCCAGACAGCATGCATAGGTCATCGCAGGTCTGTGGAGCTCTTCACCAGTGCTGTAATAATCTGCTTGGAATCTCCAACGGCATTGATCACATCGACCATGTACTTTTAATGTCATCTCAACTCCAATCCATGTCATTTGGCTGTGCTATTAGATGAAGCACAGTGACTACATATTACGTTGTATTAATGTTCAAATATCTGACATTGTATTCCCATTTAAACCTTGTTGTGCTTTTAAATGGTTGAAAGTGCAGTGATAACACATTTGGGTGACAACTAATCCAAAAATCAGACATTGGTTTTTCATTTTGCTGTGTTTTTGAGTGTGTGAATATAGGTTGTAATCAACATCTCAAACAAATATTACCCAATTATCCACATTGAAATGATGTGGTGTGCCCAGCGGGAACAGACCATAGGGAAGGACACTTTACTTGGAGAGTTGTCTGGCTGGCCTACATTCAGAGTTTGTTAAGATGTAAAAGTGTCTCAAATCCCTGGGTTCCAGGCCAAAAATACAACTTTGTGGTTGAGTGCAGTCTTAAGGTGCAACGGTAGTCTTGTAAAGCGTAGAAGCCTGGCACTCAGAGTGTAGGATGATAAAGGTTGATCATGCGGTTGGAAATGTTTAATTAAGTCAATTGTAGTAACTCTATATGCAAGGAAATACATTTCATATTTCACTAATGGACAATGAGAGAGAGAGAGAGAGAGAGAGAGAGAGAGAGAGAGAGAGAGAGAGAGAGAGAGAGAGAGAGAGAGAGAGAGAGAGCAGTGTATCCTGAGGAGAGCAGTTGATACCACAGCACTATAATCACTTCATTTAGACTATCTATCTCTCCCTCCCTCCCAGGGCATTTCTATGCAAATTACCCCAGAAAGGTCACACTAAAACGAAGGGGATCTGTTCTGTTCCAAACACTGTCTGCATCCCAAATGGAACCCTATTCCTTATATAGTGCACTAATTATGGACAGAGCCTTCTGGGCTGTGGTCAAAATAAGTGCACTGGGAATAGGATGCCATTTGGGACACAGCCTGTTTATAAACTAGACAAGGGGGAATGTGACTGTGTGGCCGCAGAGCAATATCCGCTCGAATTAGGCCCTTAGCTTGGGTATAGCCTCATCACTCATATAAATGCATGTACACTTTCAGGTAAATATACCTTACTATTCTGCAATAGAAATGAGAGGTTACTAGTAACTTTTTGGAGGGTTGAGAGGGATGTCATCATAGATAATCTTGATTATCAACATTATCAGCAAAAACATTTTTTAAGGGAACAAATGCTATTGGAGTGCCCTGTGTATGTTCGGTACACTGGTCTGTAGCAGTCTAGGTGTTCTGATGTCCTGTATGTTGGTCTGTAGCAGTCTAGTTGTTCTGATGTCCTGTATGTTGGTCTGTAGCAGTCTAGGTGTTCTGATGTCCTGTATGTTGGTCTGTAGCAGTCTAGGTGTTCTGATGTCCTGTATGTTGGTCTGTAGCAGTCTAGTTGTTCTGATGTCCTGTATGTTGGTCTGTAGCAGTCTAGGTGTTCTGATGTCCTGTACACTGGTCTGTAGCAGTCTAGGTGTTCTGATGTCCTGTACACTGGTCTGTAGCAGTCTAGGTGTTCTGATGTCCTGTATGTTGGTCTGTAGCAGTCTAGGTGTTCTGATGTCCTGTATGTTGGTCTGTAGCAGTCTAGGTGTTCTGATGTCCTGTATGTTGGTCTGTAGCAGTCTAGTTGTTCTGATGTCCTGTATGTTGGTCTGTAGCAGTCTAGTTGTTCTGATGTCCTGTATGTTGGTCTGTAGCAGTCTAGGTGTTCTGATGTCCTGTATGTTGGTCTGTAGCAGTCTAGTTGTTCTGATGTCCTGTATGTTGGTCTGTAGCAGTCTAGGTGTTCTGATGTCCTGTATGTTGGTCTGTAGCAGTCTAGGTGTTCTGATGTCCTGTATGTTGGTCTGTAGCAGTCTAGTTGTTCTGATGTCCTGTATGTTGGTCTGTAGCAGTCTAGGTGTTCTGATGTCCTGTATGTTGGTCTGTAGCAGTCTAGTTGTTCTGATGTCCTGTATGTTGGTCTGTAGCAGTCTAGGTGTTCTGATGTCCTGTACGCTGGTCTGTAGCAGTCTAGGTGTTCTGATGTCCTGTATGTTGGTCTGTAGCAGTCTAGTTGTTCTGATGTCCTGTATGTTGGTCTGTAGCAGTCTAGTTGTTCTGATGTCCTGTATGTTGGTCTGTAGCAGTCTAGTTGTTCTGATGTCCTGTACACTGGTCTGTAGCAGTCTAGGTGTTCTGATGTCCTGTATGTTGGTCTGTAGCAGTCTAGTTGTTCTGATGTCCTGTATGTTGGTCTGTAGCAGTCTAGGTGTTCTGATGTCCTGTACACTGGTCTGTAGCAGTCTAGGTGTTCTGATGTCTGGTTTGTAGCTCTTCTTCTGCAATGGAATGAAAACCTCCAAAATCACATGCTAGATTTCCACCATTTCCACCATAATTTGCAAATAAATTCATAAAAAATTCTACAACGTGATTTTCTGGATTTTGTTTTCTCATTTTGTCTGTCATAGTTGAAGTGTACCTATGATGAAAATGACAGGCCTCTCTCATCTTTTTAAGTGGGAGGACTTGCACAATTGGTGGCTGACTAAATACTTTTTTGCCCCACTGTATATGTATATATGTATATGTATATATATACAGTTGAAGTCGGAAGTTTACATACACCTTAGCGAAATACATTTAAACTCAGTTTTTCACAATTCCTGACATTTAATCCTAGTAAAAATTCTCTGTCTTAGGTCAGTTAGGATCAACACTTTATTTTAAGAATGTCAAATGTCAGAATAACAGTAGAAAGAATAATTTATTTCAGATTTGATTTCTTTCATCACATTCCCAGTGGGTCAGAAGTTTACATACACTCAATTAGTATTTGGTAGCATTGCCTTTAAATTGTTGAACTTTTTCAGGTATCCTTCCACAAGCTTCCTATAATAAGCTGGTGTAACTGACTCAGGTTTGTAGGCCTCCTTGCTCGCACACGCTTTTCAGTTCTGCCCACAAATTTATAGGATTGAGGTCAGGGCTTTGTGATGGCCACTCCAATACCTTGACTTTGTTGTCCTTAAGCTATTTTGCCCCAACTTTGGAAGTATGCTTGCTGTCATTGTCCAGTTGGAAGACCCATTTGCGACCAAGCTTTAACTTCCTGACTGACTAGCAATTTCTTCTTAGCTAGCTACATAGCCGTCCTTGTATCAGAGATAATTGCATAATTATCGTATTTCGTCGCCCTAACGTAGCCTTCACTGCTATTCGCCCAGCAGCTAGCCAGCTAGCAAACGCTAGCAAACGCCCACAGATTAGCAGCACTGTAGTACTATTACACTCAACTGAACGACTTGATTAGTTTAGTGCTAGCTAGCTACATAGCTGTCTTTGTATCCAAGATAATTGTGTAGTTTAGAGTGTGTAGTCTTGGAGTGATTATCTTAATTTACCGAGGTTAGCTAGCCAGCTATTTGTCGTCCTTAACGTAGGAGACTCTGCTAGCTAGCCAACAGCTAACAGCTAACAGCTAGCCAACGTCTACTGAATTGAACTCAACAACCCGGTCGCACTCACAGGTAGTATCACATTTTCATTTCATTTCATTACAGTACAACGGTTTGATTTGTTTGATCGTAGCTAGCTACATAGCTAGCTACATAGCCGTCTTTGTATCAAAGATAATTGTGTAGTCTAGAGCGATTTTCTAGGTTAGCTAGCCAGCTATTGTCGTTCTTTTAACGCAACGTAACGTAAACAACACTGCTAGCTAGCCAGCTAGCCCCCGAATAGCAGCACTGCAGAAACTATTACACTCAACAGAACGACTTGATTAGTGTAGTGTCAACAACGCAGCTACTGCCAGCTAGCCTACTTCAGCAGTACTGTATCATTTTAATCATTTTAGTCAATAAGATTCTTGCTACGTAAGCTTAACTTTCTGAACATTCGAGACGTGTAGTCCACTTGTCATTCCATCTCCTTTGCATTAGCGTAGCCTCTTCTGTAGCCTGTCAACTATGTGTCTGTCTATCCCTGTTCTCTCCTCTCTGCACAGACCATACAAACGCTCCACGCCGCGTGGCCGCGGCCACCCTAATCTGGTGGTCCCAGCGCGCACGACCCACGTGGAGTTCCAGGTCTCCGGTAGCCTCTGGAACTGCCGATCTGCGGCCAACAAGGCAGAGTTCATCTCAGCCTATGCCTCCCTCCAGTCCCTCGACTTCTTGGCACTGACGGAAACATGGATCACCACAGACAACACTGCTACTCCTACTGCTCTCTCTTCGTCCGCCCACGTGTTCTCGCACACCCCGAGAGCTTCTGGTCAGCGGGGTGGTGGCACCGGGATCCTCATCTCTCCCAAGTGGTCATTCTCTCTTTCTCCCCTCACCCATCTGTCTATCGCCTCCTTTGAATTCCATGCTGTCACAGTTACCAGCCCTTTCAAGCTTAACATCCTTATCATTTATCGCCCTCCAGGTTCCCTCGGAGAGTTCATCAATGAGCTTGATACCTTGATAAGCTCCTTTCCTGAGGACGGCTCACCTCTCACAGTGCTGGGCGACTTTAACCTCCCCACGTCTACCTTTGACTCATTCCTCTCTGCCTCCTTCTTTCCACTCCTCTCCTCTTTTGACCTCACCCTCTCACCTTCCCCCTACTCACAAGGCAGGCAATACGCTCGACCTCATCTTTACTAGATGCTGTTCTTCCACTAACCTCATTGCAACTCCCCTCCAAGTCTCCGACCACTACCTTGTATCCTTTTCCCTCTCGCTCTCATCTAACACCTCCCACACTGCCCCTACTCGGATGGTATCGCGCCGTCCCAACCTTCGCTCTCTCTCCCCGCTACTCTCTCCTCTTCCATCCTATCATCTCTTCCCTCTGCTCATACCTTCTCCAACCTATCTCCTGATTCTGCCTCCTCAACCCTCCTCTCCTCCCTTTCTGCATCCTTTGACTCTCTATGTCCCCTATCATCCAGGCCGGCGCGGTCCTCCCCTCCCGCCCCGTGGCTCGACGACTCATTGCGAGCTCACAGAACAGGGCTCCGGGCAGCTGAGCGGAAATGGAGGAAAACTCGCCTCCCTGCGGACCTGGCATCCTTTCACTCCCTCCTCTCTACATTTTCCTCCTCTGTCTCTGCTGCTGAAGCCATTTTCTACCACTCTAAATTCCAAGCATCTGCCTCTAACCCTAGGAAGCTCTTTGCCACCTTCTCCTCACTCCTGAATCCTCCTCCCCTCCCCCTCCTCCCTCTCTGCAGATGACTTCGTCAACCATTTTGAAAAGAAGGTCGACGACATCCGATCCTCGTTGCTAAGTCAAACGGCACCGCTGGTTCTGCTCACACTGCCCTACCCTGTGCTCTGACCTCTTTCTCCCTCTCTCTCCAGATGAAATCTCGTGTCTTGTGACGGCCGGCCGCCCAACAACCTGCCCGCTTGACCCTATCCCCTCCTCTCTTCTCCAGACCATTTCCGGAGACCTTCTCCCTTACCTCACCTCGCTCATCAACTCATCCCTGACCGCTGGCTACGTCCCTTCCGTCCTCAAGAGAACGAGAGTTGCACTCCTTCTGAAAAAACCTACACTCAATCCCTCCGATGTCAACAACTACAGACCAGTATCCCTTCTTTCTTTTCTCTCCAAAACTCTTGAACGTGCCGTCCTTGGCCAGCTCTCCCGCTATCTCTCTCTGAATGACCTTCTTGATCCAAATCAGTCAGGTTTCAAGACTAGTCATTCAACTGAGACTGCTCTTCTCTGTATCACGGAGGCGCTCCGCACCGCTAAAGCTAACTCTCTCTCCTCTGCTCTCATCCTTCTAGACCTATCGGCTGCCTTCGATACTGTGAACCATCAGATCCTCCTCTCCACCCTCTCCGAGTTGGGCATCTCCGGCGCGGCCCACGCTTGGATTGCGTCCTACCTGACAGGTCGCTCCTACCAGGTGGCGTGGCGAGAATCTGTCTCCTCACCACGCGCTCTCACCACTGGTGTCCCCAGGGCTCTGTTCTAGGCCCTCTCCTATTCTCGCTATACACCAAGTCACTTGGCTCTGTCATAACCTCACATGGTCTCTCCTATCATTGCTATGCAGACGACACACAACTAATCTTCTCCTTTCCCCCTTCTGATGACCAGGTGGCGAATCGCATCTCTGCATGTCTGGCAGACATATCAGTGTGGATGACGGATCACCACCTCAAGCTGAACCTCGGCAAGACGGAGCTGCTCTTCCTCCCGGGAAGGACTGCCCGTTCCATGATCTCGCCATCACGGTTGACAACTCCATTGTGTCCTCCTCCCAGAGCGCTAAGAACCTTGGCGTGATCCTGGACAACACCCTGTCGTTCTCAACTAACATCAAGGCGGTGGCCCGTTCCTGTAGGTTCATGCTCTACAACATCCGCAGAGTACGACCCTGCCTCACACAGGAAGCGGCGCAGGTCCTAATCCAGGCACTTGTCATCTCCCGTCTGGACTACTGCAACTCGCTGTTGGCTGGGCTCCCTGCCTGTGCCATTAAACCCCTACAACTCATCCAGAACGCCGCAGCCCGTCTGGTGTTCAACCTTCCCAAGTTCTCTCACGTCACCCCGCTCCTCCGCTCTCTCCACTGGCTTCCAGTTGAAGCTCGCATCCGCTACAAGACCATGGTGCTTGCCTACGGAGCTGTGAGGGGAACGGCACCTCAGTACCTCCAGGCTCTGATCAGGCCCTACACCCAAACAAGGGCACTGCGTTCATCCACCTCTGGCCTGCTCGCCTCCCTACCACTGAGGAAGTACAGTTCCCGCTCAGCCCAGTCAAAACTGTTCGCTGCTCTGGCCCCCCAATGGTGGAACAAACTCCCTCACGACGCCAGGACAGCGGAGTCAATCACCACCTTCCGGAGACACCTGAAACCCCACCTCTTTAAGGAATATACCTAGGATAGGATAAGTAATCCTTCTCACCCCCCTTTAAGATTTAGATGCACTATTGTAAAGTGACTATTCTACTGGATGTCATAAGGTGAATGCACCAATTTGTAAGTCGCTCTGGATAAGAGCGTCTGCTAAATGACTTAAATGTAATGTAAATGATGTCTTGAGTTGATGCTTCAATATATGTACTACTATTGTTTGTACAGATGAACGTGGTACCTTCAGGCATTTGGAAATTGCTCCCAAGAGGTCTTTGCTTATTTCTTTTGATTTTCCCATGATGTCATGCAAAGAGGCACTGAGTTTGAAGGTAAGCCTTGAAATACATCCACAGGTACACCTCTAATTGACTCAAATGATGTCAATTAGCCTAATCAAAGCTTCTGAAGCCATGGCATCATTTTCAGGAATTTTCCAAGCTGTTTAAAAGCACAGTCAACTTCATCCATGTAAACTTCTGACCCACTGGAATTGTGATACAGTGAATTATAAGTGAAATAATCTGTCTGTAAACAATTGTTGGAAAAATTACTTAAATCATGCACACAGTAGATGTCCTAACTGACTTGCCAAAACTATCATTTGTTAACAATACATTTGTGGAGTGGTTGTTAAACAAGTTTTAAGGACTCCAACCTATGTGTATGTAAACTTCTGACTTCAACTGTGTATGTATGTATGTATGTATGTATGTATGTATGTATGTATGTATGTATGTATGTATGTATGTATGTATGTATGTATGTATGTATGTATACACACACACACACACAACACAATTGATTGGCTCAAACACATTAAGAAGGAAAGAAATTCCACAAATGAACTTTTAACAAGGCACACCTGTTAATTGAAATGCATTCCAGGTGACTACCTCATGAAGCTGGTAGAGAGAATTCCAAGAGTGTGCAAAACTGTCATCAAGGCAAAGGGTGGCTACTTTGAAGAATCTCAAATATAATATATATTTTGAATTGTTTTACACATTTTTTGGTTACTACATGATTCCATATGTGTTGTTTCATAGTTTTGATGTCTTCGCTATTATTCTACAATGTAGAAAATAGTAAAAATAAAGTAAAAACATCGAATGAATAGGTGTGTCCAAACTTTGACTGGTGCTATATATATTTATGTATTATAGGCTACAGTAGGCTACTAAATAAAATATCCAGTGGCACACTGATTCCCCTAATGATGAACGTGAAGCCGTAGGCAGTGGGGGCTGCTAAGGGGACGACGGCTCATAATAATGGCTGGAACGGAGTGAATGAAATGGCATCAAACCATGTGTTTGACGTATTTGATACCATTCCACCATTCCGCTCCAGCCATTACCACGAGCCTGTCCCCCCCAATTAAGGTGCCAGCAACCTCATGTGGCCATAGGCTACTACTCACGGTGATGGCTGATGCACTGCTCTTAGCAATAGCCTATCTCAAGATGAGGTACTTTGAAAAACAGTGTAGCTGTTCGCAAGAAATTGGAAGTTTTTGGTATTTGGTTCTCTTTAGAGTCCCTATTAGCCACTGCAAAAGCACCAGCTACTCTTCCTGGGGTCCACATGAAACATTACATAATATATATTACAGAACATTATTAGTCAAGGACTGAAATACATACATTTAAAATGTCACACATAGCCTACAAATGAATTAGTACATGCACCCAACATGTAGGTCTAATACATAGTACAGTGCACATTACAATACAAGATATATCACATGGCTGTGTCTCTTCACAGTCCCTTTTGTGCCGTAAGGTGCTCTTTTATCTGTTTTTTTAAGCTAGTTTTATTGCTATCTTGAGTTACCTGGGCTGGCAGAGAGTTCCATGAAGTCATGGCTCTATTTAATACTGTGCATTTTCCAGCCTCTGTTCTGAACCTGGGGACTGTGAAGAGACCTCTGGCTGCATGTCTTGTGTTGTACAGATGAGTGTCTGAACTGTGTGCCAACTGCTTAAACAGACCGTTCAGAACCTTCAACACATCAATGCCTCTCACAAAGACCAATAGTGATGCAGTCGATCTCTCCTGACATGTATGTCACTGACACTTTCCCTACATGTACATCTAGGTGTGATACGTGCTGCTTTGTTCTGGACCAACTGAAATGTACCTGTGTCCTTCTTTGCCGCCTGTGACAAAACAAGGGCCCTTTAGGATCTGTCTGGTCGACTGAGCTGTCAAGAAGGCAGAGCAACGCCCTATCATGGACAGACCTCTTCCCATTTTAACAACCATTGAGTCTACAGTACATGTTTTGACCATGACACCTTGCTATCTAGGGTTACACCCAGCAGTTCAGTCTCCTCAACGTTCTCAATAGCCACATTATTCATTAATAAATCTCAACTAGGTTTATTGTTGAGTGAGTTATTTGTTCCAAAAATTACACTTTTAGTTTTTGAGATATTTAGCACCTGCCATTTGCTAGTTACCCATTCTAAAACTGACTCGAGCTCTATGTTAAGTGCTAAGCTCTATGCTATACAGGCTGATTGGCCGGCTGTTTGAGCCATTAAAGGGTGCTCTGCTATTCTTGGGTAGTGGAATGACCTTTGCCCCACTCCACGTCTGAGAGCACACACGTCTTCTAGGCTTAAATTGAAAATGTGGCAAACAGGAGTCACAATGTATTCCACTGCCAACCTCAGCAACTTACCATCCAGGTTGTTGGTACAAGGTGGTTTGTCCTTATTTATAGATAGCAACAATTGTTTCACCTCTTCCACACCCACTTTGTGGAACTCAAAACTACAGTGCTTGTCTTTCATTATTTAGTCTATTATGCATGAATATGAAGACTCAGCATTTGTTGTTTGCATGTCCTACCTAAGATTACTAATCTTGTCAACAAAAAACATATTAAAGTGGTTGGCAATATCAAGGGTTTTGTTATGAATAAGCCATCTGCCTCAATGAAAGATGGAGCCAAGTTTGCTTTCTTGCCTAGAATTTCATTTAAAGTACTCCAGAGCTTTTTACTATTGTTCTTTATACAATTTATCTTTGTTCCATAGTATAGTTCTTGTTCTTTTTGTTTAGTTTAGTTCCGTGATTTCTCAGTTTCCTGTATGTTTGCCTGTCTGCTGTGTTGTCAGACTTATTTTCTATTCCCTTTGCCTCATCCCTCTCAGCCATACATTTTTTCAATTCATCATCTATCCATTTGGCGGTTCTAACAGTCAGTTTCTTGATGGGCGAACATTGAGAGTGGGCTCCTGTGGTCGGATAAATAGACACAAAAAAAAACGTAAAAGTACTAGTTACATTTTGACTGCTTAGCAAGACAGGAAAATGGTCAAATTCACATACATATCTAGAGAATATTCCTGGTCATCCCTACTGCCTCTGATCTGGTGGACTCACTAAACACATGCTTTGTTTGTAAATTATGTTTGAGTTGGAGCGTGCCCCTGGCTATCCGTAAATAAATAATAAACTAGAAAATGTGGCCAGCTACTTTGCTTGATATAAGGAATTTGAAATTATTTATACTTTTACTTTTACATTTGATACTTAAGTACATAAAAAAATATATATATATACCCCCTTTTTCTCCCCAATTTCATGGTATCCAATTGTTAGTAGCTACTATCTTGTCTCATCACTACAACTCCTGTACGGGCTCGGGAGAGACGAAGGTCGAAAGTCATGTGTCCTCCAATGCACAACCCAACCAAGCCGCACTGCTTCTTAACACAGCGCGCATCCAACCCGGAAGCCAGCCGCACCAATGTGTCGGAGGAAACACCGCACACCTGGCAACCTTGGTTAGCGATGAGACAAGGATATCCCTACCGGCCAAACCCTCCCAAACCCGGACGACTCTAGGCCAATTGTGCGTCGCCCCACAGATCTCCCGGTCGCAGTCAGTTGCAACAGAGAGTCTCTGGTGGCACAGCTGGCGCTGCAGTGCAGCGCCCTTAACCACTGCGCCACCCGGGAGGCCTCTTAAGTACATTTTAGCAATTACATTTACTTTTGATACTTAAGTATTTTTAAAACCAAATACTTTTAGAATTTTACTCAAGTAGTTTTTTACTGGCTGACTTTCATCTCTACTTGAGTCATTTTATATTAAGGTATCTTTACTTTTATTCAATATGACAATTGGGTACTTTTCCCACCACTGCCTATGGGCTTGGGTCCAGCCCCTGACTCACACAATTGACCAGTCACATTCATTCATTATGAATTGCAAATAATAATAATATTAATCAGTTACCCAATCAAGGCAGGGCCCTCCAGTTACCCAAATGGGCCCCCTACCTCCTCAACTTCCCCATCTGACGACTAGCAGAGCGGCGGCAGGCAGCAGCAGGCTGTCTACACTCATTGAGAAAGGGCTCCTGAATCCTTCTGTGGTTGGCATTTGCAGTAAAGACAAATACAAAAATATCTACTACTTACCTAATACAGTGCATTCGGAAAGTATTCAGACCCCTTGACTTCTTACACATTTTGTTACGTTACAGCCTTATTCTAAAATGGATTTTAAAATGTGTTTTACTCATCAATCTAATAACAATACACCCATAATGGTAAAAGCAAGAACAGGTTTTTAAAACTGAAATATCACGTTTATATAAGTATTCAGACAATTATACTTGGCAGCTATTACAGGTTCGAGTCTTCTTGGATATGATGCTAGAAGTTTGGCACACCTGTATTTATGGAGTTTCTCCCATTCTTCTCTGCAGATCCTCTCAAGCTCTATCGGGTTGGATGGGGATCGTCGCTGCACATCTATTTTCAGGTCTCTCCACAGATGTCAGATTGGGTTCAAGTCCGGGCTCTGGCTGGGCCACTCAAGGACATTCAGAGACTTGTCCCAAAGTCACTCCTGTGTTGTCTTGGCTGTGTGCTTAGGGTCGTTGTCCTGTTGGAAGGTGAAACTTCACCCCAGTCTAATGTCCTGAGTGCTCTGGAGCAGGTTTTCAAGGTACTGTACTTTGCGCCATTAATCTTTTCCTCGATCTTGACTAGTCTCCCAGTCCATGCTGCTGAAAAACATCCCCACAGCATGATGCTGCCACCACCATGCTTCACCGTAGGGGTGGTGCCAGGTTCCCTACAGACGTGACGCTTGGCATTCAGGCCAAAGAGTTCAATCTTGGATTCATTAGACCAGATAATCTTGTTTCTCATGGTCTGCGAGTCCTTTAGGTGCCTTTTGGTAAACTCCAAGTGGGCTGTTCTGTGCCTTTTACTGAGGAGTGGCTTCCGTCTAATAGGTCAAAGACCAAGTCCATATTATGGCAAGAACAGCTCAAATAAGCAAAGACAAACAACAGTCCATCATTACTTTAAGACATGAAGGTCAGTCAATGCGGAAAATGTCAAGAACTTTGAAAGTTTCTTCAAGTGCAGTTGCAAAATAAACATCAAGCGCTATGATGAAACTGTCTCTCATGAGGACCGCCACAGGAAGACCCAGAGTTGCCTCTGCTGCAGCGGATAAGTTCATTACAGTTACCAGCCTCAGAAATTGCAGCCCAAATAAATTCTTCACAGAGTTCAAGTAACAGACACATCTCAACATCAACTGTTCAGAGGAGACTGCGTGAATCAGGCCTTCATGGTCGAATTACTACAAAGAAACCACTACTAAAGGACACCAATAAGAAGAAGAGACTTGCCTGGGAAAGTGGAAACTCGAGCAATGGACATTAGACCAGTGGAAATCTGTCCTTTGGTCTGATGAGTCCAAATTTGTGATTTTTAGTTCCAACAACCGTGTCTTTGTGAGAAGAGTAGGTGAACGGATAATCACCACATGTGTGGTTCCCACCGTGAAGCTCGGAGGAGGAGGTGTGATGGTGCTTTGCTGGTGACACTGTATGTGATTTATTTAGAATTCAAGGCACATTTAACCAGCATGGCTACCACAGCATTCTGCAGCGATACGCCATCCCATCTGGTTTGCACATAGTGGGACTATCATTTTTTTTTCAACAGGACAATGACCCATCACACCTCCAGGCTGTATAAGGGCTATTTGACCAAGAAGGAGAGTGATGGAGTGCCTCATCAGATGACCTGCCTCCACAATCCCCAGACCTTAACTCAATTGACATGGTTTGGGATGAGTTGGACCGCAGAGTGAAGGAAAAACAGTCAACAAGTTCTCAGCATATGTGGGAACTCCTTCAAGACTGTTAGAAAAGCATTCCACGTGAAGCTGGTTGAGAGAATGCCAAGAGTGTGCAAAGCTGTCATCAAGGCAAAGCGGGCTACTTTGAAATATATTTTTATTTGTTTAATACTTTTTTGGTTACTACATGATTCCATATGTGTTAATTCATAGTTTTGATGTCTTCACTATTATTTCTACAATATAGAAAATAGTACAAATAAATAAAACCCTTGAATGAGTAAGTGTGTCCACATTTGATCACACATGATCCGACCATGTTGATAGAGCAAATTATCTGTCAGCATTTATCAAATTGTACTGAAACGTCCTTTTTTCCATCACAGCAGTCCTGATTTTATTTTTTACATGGTATGTCTTTACTAGCATAAAAACTGTGGATGGAAACGTGGTTACTGTCTAGAGGGTAATCCACAGTAACGCATCGCCCAGAGGAGGCAAGTGGCATATTTTCCAATTGACACAACACACTGAATGAAAACTGAGAAGGACAGACAGGGCGACGGGGAGGTTTTGACAAGTGAAATGACTGCAGTCAGACACCAGAGCGTTACCAATCAGCAGTTTACACACGTCTCACTTCTCCGCTGTTGGTCTCTGTCGTGCAGCAGCTCTGTCACAGACCCAGGGTGCATCTCAATAGTCTAGCACCACTTCCTCTCCTCATCTCCTCTCATTCTGGCTTCCTCTCCTTGTATACGCTCTACTCCATCTGGCTTCCTTTCACAGTATCCTCTCCTGCATTGGTCCATAAACAAAGGAATGGTGAAAGCAATGTGCTGGAAGCCGATTCGAAAGGAAAGGAGACAAGAAAAGGAGACAGTTAAGGATAGGAAGCCACTTTTGACTACTGAGTTGTGCCTCTCCCTAGGATCCCAAGATCCTCTCCCTAGGATCCCTAGGATCTCTAGGATCCCAAGTGTGTCAAACTGTGGGTGGTGATTGTTCTGTTGCTCAATATATTATTGACAGAGGCTTCAGAGAGTTGCTGCAGTGACACTGTGGATGTGGGTATTTCTTCCACATCCACAACCCTGGCCCAGGTTCTGTCCTTTCTGTCTGCTATTCCTGAGGATTGCCATGCATATTGAAACAGACCTGCTGCCGGGAGGGAGTGTGTGTGTGTGTGTGTGTGTGTGTGTGTGTGTGTGTGTGTGTGTGTGTGTGTGTGTGTGTGTGTGTGTGTGTGTGTGTGTGTGTGTGTGTGTGTGTGTGTGTGTGTGTGTGTGTGTGTGTGTGTGTCTTTTACAAAGTATCAGCCCCTGACAGATAGGGAAGGAGAGCCCTCAAGTGGCAACTTCTGTTACTACAACCTTTGTGTGTTCTTATCAACGCTAAACTCTAGATTAGGTATTCCCAAACTCGGGTACGCGTGAACACAGTTTTTTTTCTCACATTTTAAAGCAGTCCATTTATATTTTCCAACGGGGCTATACATTTGGGTGAGTTTTTTTTAATCGCCTGAGTAGCTTCGTTTCACTGCCAAAAATCAAATGAAACAATCTAGTGTTCAGCGAAATAACAACACAATGTCAAATACAGGAAGCTATTCAGATAATTAAAATCCATCACATTAACCTCTTGGGGGAAACCGTCACACTTGCGCAGACATTTAGAAACGAAGCATGACAATTTAAAAAAAAATAAACCGCGAGAGTTTTTTGAGCGAGAATATACAACTTTCGAGTAGTGAGACATGTATAAAAGCAACAGATACCATTAATAAGAAGGGGCTAGAAGCATCTAATATGGTGAACTACCGAGTGGCTAGGACAGGCAAGCCGCATACTATTGTGGAGGACTTAATTATTTCTGCTGCCGCGGATATGGCTGTGGCAATGCTTGGGGAAAAGGCCAAAAAAACTATACAGACAAATCTCCATCAAATAATACTGTTTCATGATGCATCAGTGACATGGCAGGAGATGTTTTGTAACAATTACTGCTTCGCATACAAGCCAGTGAATTATGTGCGTTACAGATGGGTGAGTCAGACGTGTCGGGCCTGGTCCGTTACGTTTATGGGGGGTCAATAAAGGAAGACATCCTCTTCTGCAAACCACTGGAAACCAGGACAACATGAGAGGATATTTTTAAAGTACTGGACAGATTTGTGACATCAAATGGACTTTGGTGGTCAAGATGTGTTGGTATCTGTACTGATGGCGCAAAAGCCATATGGCAGGGAGACCTAGTGGAGTGGTAATGCGCGTGCAAGCAGCGTCCACCGAGAGGCTCTTGATGCCAAGGAAATGCTGGACAGCTTGAAAGATGTTTTGGACACTACAGTGAAAATGGGTGACTTTTAAAGCAAGGCTCCTGAACCCTCGTGGATTTTCTGCATTATGCAATGATATGGGCAGCGACCATGTAACGCTTTTACAGCAATGGTTATCAAGGGGCAAAGTATTGACAGAGTTCTATTCTGTCTATTATTGCATCATATTTTGCACTGCATTCCTTTGGCTTGTTCATTTCCGTTAAAAAAGTAGCCTTGAAACTGGGCCCACATTAGGCATTGTAAGTTGGATACTATAGATAATTATGCTCTGCCTTGAGTAGTAGGGGCACCTGCTTAGAGAATAAACATTGGCTTACGTACGAAATGACACCCTTTGGGACACAAGCCATTGTAATGCAATGCAAACCTCAGAGGTCCTGAGGGAGTATCTGTCACTAACTGCACTGATTATGTGCATATTTGATTAGTGATTACTGCTATGCTAATGGAGAGAATGAAATGTCTCCAAAGAGAAGTCTAGAGCGTCATTCATACCTCATAGGCCTGATATGTAGCTACACTCAATGTCGCACCACTAAAAACAAAAAACATTTGTCATAAGAAACTAGCTCCCTCGTATACAGAAAATACCCGAGCTCTGAAGCAAGCTTCCAGAAAATTGGAACGGAAATGGCGCCACACCAAACTGGAAGTCTTCCGACTAGCTTGGAAAGACAGTACCGTGCAGAGCCCTCACTGCTGCTCGATTATCCTATTTTTCCAACTAAATTGAGGAAAATAAGAACAATCCTAAATTTATTTTTGATACTGTCGCAAAGCTAACTAAATAGCAGCATTGAGGAAAAGATCATGATCATTAGAATGCAAATTACGTACTTCCTCCTCTTTCTACTAGTTAAGCATAGCACTTGGTTGGTGCTTAGAGGAAGCAGCTCCACAGTCATTTCTTTCTGTGTTTTTTGAGGACATTTTACAACTCAAGCTATGGATTTTACTCAAGAGGCTACAAGATTGTCCTATTCCCATGAAGAGGGCCAAAGAATTATTACCACTACCTCATTGCTAGATGAGATGACAGCCACAGAGAATACTGGAAAACAAGGCTTACAGAGACTTGCAACACCTTATGGAGAAATATACCAAACTTGACCTCAAAATCACCTTGTCTGACTATTGGAGGAAAGGCCTAATCCCCAGAGGCCTCCGTATTATGACGTTTCCAGCTAATGGAGCAGAAGGTAAAACTGAATTTAGAGATAAATGGGAGGCTATTCTCAACAAGTGTTCTTTTGACCTAATGCTACTTCTAATAGAAGAATCTAAAAAGGACAGACAAGTAGTCCAAACAGAAATTGAAGTAAAAAGAAAATCACAGAACACATTGACAATTCTAACAAAGCACAATGTGATGAGATCTTGAAAGAGAAAGTAGACACATTCACTCTGACACTGAAGCAAGACAAGCTAAGAACATTTAGAAGATATGAAGTAGACTATAGAGATGGCAAGGTAGAGAAAACCAACACGCAATAATTCAGAATCACATCTGCAGAGAAGGAAGCCTAGATCTGTTTCTTTCAACTTTACAAGCAGGATCACCCCAGACTTGACTTTACATGAGGATCACCCCAGACGCTCAGAGGCTAGCTCCTCCCAAGATTTTTTAGATCAGGAAGAGGAGTCACGCAGGTTCCTCAACAAAACAAGAGAGGGAGAGGACGCAGAAGACGCCAACACGGAGGGGAGGAAGAAATCAAGATTATCCAACCAGCAGGACCAGAACAAGGCTGTGATCAACATTTCTGGAGAACCCCTTTCTGATGATTGTGTAAGGGTATTTATTGTCTAAAGGACTGTTCTTTGCCCCCACATATTCAACTAATGAATTTAATACAAAGATTGACCTATTTAGTTTCTACAGGAATCTACATCTGAAGGCCTGGTACAAGCAAAACATCTCTCCAACTGCAGACGCCAGTTTCTGTTCCCTCAAAAACACCTTTTAAGCCCAAGTCCACTTTTTGTCCCATTGTCCAAAATGCCACACTAAATACATTTGCCAGGAAAGTGAATTTTGATGTGGAGAATCTGTTTAAGGGTAAAATTGACTCCAACCAAACACGACGTAATCTTTCTAAGACAGAGCGGGATGCAGTTGAATCATTGTCCAAAAATGAACAGATTGTGGTTAAAAAAGCAGACAAAGGTGGTGCTACAGTAGTGTGGAGTAAAGAGAAAGGTGGTGCTACAGTAGTGTGGAGTAAAGACAAAGGTGGTGCTACAGTAGTGTGGAGTAAAGACAAAGGTGGTGCTACAGTAGTGTGGAGTAAAGACAAAGGTGGTGCTACAGTAGTGTGGAGTAAAGACAAAGGCGGTGCTACAGTAGTGTGGAGTAAAGACAAAGGCGGTGCTACAGTAGTGTGGAGTAAAGAGAAGGCGGTGCTACAGTAGTGTGGAGTAAAGACAAAGGCGGTGCTACAGTAGTGTGGAGTAAAGACAAAGGCGGTGCTACAGTAGTGTGGAGTAAAGACAAAGGCGGTGCTACAGTAGTGTGGAGTAAAGACAAAGGCTGTGCTACAGTAGTGTGGAGTAAAGACAAAGGCGGTGGGTGCTACAGTAGTGTGGAGTAAAGACAAAGGCTGTGCTACAGTAGTGTGGACTAAAGACAAAGGTGGTGCTACAGTAGTGTGGAGTAAAGACAAAGGTGGTGCTACAGTAGTGTGGAGTAAAGACAAAGGTGGTGCTACAGTAGTGTGGAGTAAAGACAAAGGTGGTGCTACAGTAGTGTGGAGTAAAGACAAAGGCGGTGCTACAGTAGTGTGGAGTAAAGACAAAGGAGGTGCTACAGTAGTGTGGAGTAAAGACAAAGGCGGTGCTACAGTAGTGTGGAGTAAAGAAAAAGGTGGTGCTACAGTAGTGTGGAGTAAAGACAAAGGCGGTGCTACAGTAGTGTGGAGTAAAGACAAAGGTGGTGCTACAGTAGTGTGGAGTAAAGACAAAGGCGGTGCTACAGTAGTGTGGAGTAAAGACAAAGGCGGTGCTACAGTAGTGTGGAGTAAAGACAAAGGCGGTGCTACAGTAGTGTGGAGTAAAGACAAAGGTGGTGCTACAGTAGTGTGGAGTAAAGACAAAGGTGGTGCTACAGTAGTGTGGAGTAAAGACAAGGTGGTGCTACAGTAGTGTGAGTAAAGAATAACAGTACAAAGGTGGTGCTACAGTAGTGTGGATTAAAGACAAAGGTGGTGCTACAGTAGTGTGGAGTAAAGACAGTAGTGTGGAGTAAAGAAAGGTGGTGCTACAGTAGTGTGGAGTAAAGACAAAGTGTGGGTGGTGCTACAGTAGTGTGGAGTAAAGACAAAGGTGGTGCTACAGTAGTGTGGAGTAAAGACAAAGGTGGTGCTACAGTAGTGTGGAGTAAAGACAAAGGTGGTGCTACAGTAGTGTGGAGTAAAGACAAAGGCGGTGCTACAGTAGTGTGGAGTAAAGACAAAGGTGGTGCTACAGTAGTGTGGAGTAAAGACAAAGGTGGTGCTACAGTAGTGTGGAGTAAAGACAAAGGTGGTGCTACAGTAGTGTGGAGTAAAGACAAAGGTGGTGCTACAGTAGTGTGGAGTAAAGAAAGGTGGTGACAGTAGTGTGGAGTAAAGAAAGGTGGTGCTACAGTAGTGTGGAGTAAAGACAAAGGTGGTGCTACAGTAGTGTGGAGTAAAGACAAAGGTGGTGCTACAGTAGTGTGGAGTAAAGACAAAGGTGGTGCTACAGAGTAAAGACAAAGGCGGTGCTACAGTAGTGTGGAGTAAAGACAAAGGAGGTGCTACAGTAGTGTGGAGTAAAGACAAAGGTGGTGCTACAGTAGTGTGGAGTAAGTACAAAGGCGGTGCTACAGTAGTGTGGAGTAAAGACAAAGGCGGTGCTACAGTAGTGTGGAGTAAAGACAAAGGCGGTGCTACAGTAGTGTGGAGTAAAGACAAAGGCGGTGCTACAGTAGTGTGGAGTAAAGACAAAGGCGGTGCTACGGTAGTGTGGAGTAAAGAGAAATATATGACAGAAGCCTACCGTCAATTAGACAATGATGAATTCTACCAAATATCTTACCTTCAACCCTACAGAGGACCTAAAAACAGAATTGAAAGGGATCCTCACAGAAGCTAAGGAGAATGGCTACATTTCAGACAATGAGTTCAAGTTTCTTTTCAATGGCAGTATGGCTTCTTTTAATCTTCTTCCAAAAGTCCACAAGAATCTTGAAAACTCCCAGGCAGACCAGTCATTAGTGGTAATGAAAGTCTGACAGAACCCATCTCTAAGTACATTGATTACTTTATTAAGCCTTTTCTGATGACACTCCCAGCCTATCTTCAAGATGCCACAGATGTGTTGAACAACATTAAAGAATTGAACAATATAGGTACAGCTTCCTTTTTTAGTCACCATGGATGTGGAGTCTCTATACACCACCATTGAGCATGAACAGTGTTTGGCAGCTATGTACCATTTCTTGAGTACCAGACCTGAAACGGAGATGCCTCCTACAGAATTTGTCTCACTGACTCAATGGACTCTTAATCATAACATCTTTATCTGTCAGGACCATATTTCTAAACAAAGGATGTGCCATGGGAGCTACAGCCCTTCCTACGCTGGTTTGTACTTGGGCAAATGAGAAAATGACTTCATTTTGGATCCTTCTAATAACCATTTCTTTGACTGATTATATGGTGGGGACGCTATATTGATGATGTTTGCCTGTTTTGGTCCGGCTCAGAAGATGATACCTTAACAGCACTAACTATGGAGTACAGCAAGTATAGTAGTACTATGGAGTACAGCAAGTATAACATTCATTTTTTGGACCTCGACATTAGTAAAAATGACAAAGGTTGTTTTTTGGGGGGGGGGGTGAAAGCTGTCACTACAGATGGGAATACAATTCTGAGGGCTGAAAAAAGGCTAAAAGAGAATATTCCATATGGCCAATTTCAAAGAGTCCGCAGAATTTGCGATCAGGAAACAGACTACAGTGTCAAATCTGCTGAATTGGAGAATCACTTATTTTTTTTATTGAATTTTACCCCTTTTTCGTGGTATCCAATTGTTGTAGTAGCTACTATCTTGTCTCATCACTACAAGGGCTCGGGAGAGAGGAAGTCGGAGGAAACACCATGCGACCTTAGCGCGCACTGCGCCCGGCCCGCCACATGAGTCGCTGGTGCGCGATGAGACAAGGACATCCCTACCTGCAAAGCCCTCCCTAACCCGGACGACGCTAGGCCAATTGTGTGTCGCCCCACGGACCTCCCGGTCACGACAGAGCCTGGGTGCGAACCCAGAGTCTCTGATGGCACAGCTGGCGCTGCAGTACAGCGCCCTTAACCACTGCGCCACCCGGGAGGCCCCAGAGAATCACTTCTTGAATCGGGGCTATAGCGTTTAGGTCCTGAAAGATGCAGGTATAAGGGCTGGATTACTTGACAGAGAAAACTTGTTGCGACGGGGAGTGCTTCGTGATACATCAGAGAGAGTGTATTTTGTAACAAAATACAGCACTGAAACAGAGAACATTAAAAGAATCATTAAAAATAATTGGGGAATCATCCAAAGTGATACACTACTACGCCAAGTCTTCCCCTCGCCACCAGTCATAAGCTTTAAGAGATGTCCTACCCTAAATGACAAATTAGTCCACAGCTATCTTCCTGGTGACTCTCAAAAACTTGGCTTGACCACAAACACAAGGGCTCTTTTAAATGTAACCATTGCAACCATTGCAGTAATATTGCACAGAATAATTATTTTGTTGACACATCTTCCTAAATGGAGTATTACGTCAAGCATTCATTAATTGTAAAATCACTCATGTCATCTATAGATTGGAATGTCCACAGTGGTGTTCTACATTGGACGGACAAAGAGACGCCTTCAAGACCGCTTAGGGGAACACAAGTACAGCATACGGTAGGCAATGAGGACTACCCCATCGCAAGGCACTACAAGTCCTTACACCATGGCAACCCTGCCTCCCTACAAACTATGGGTATTGATCATATTCCGGCCTCTATTAGAAAAGGGGACCATCTTAAACAGTTAAACCAAAGGGAATGTTTTTGGATTTACAAACTACAGGCCACTAAATACCCTGGTTTAAATGAATATATGGATTTACAAACTACAGGCCACTAAATACCCTGGTTTAAATGAATATATGGATTTACAAACTACAGGACACCAAATACCCTGGTTTAAATGAATATATGGATTTACAAACTACAGGACACCAAATACCCTGGTTTAAATGAATATATGGATTTACAAACTACAGGACACCAAATACCCTGGTTTAAATGAAGATGTGGATTTACAAACTACAGGCCACTAAATACCCTGGTTTAAATGAAGATATGGATTTACAAACTACAGGACACCAAATACCCTGGTTTAAATGAAGATATGGATTTACAAACTACAGGCCACTAAATACCCTGGTTTAAATGAATATATGGATTTACAAACTACAGGCCACTAAATACCCTGGTTTAAATGAAGATATTGATTTACAAACTACAGGCCACTAAATACCCTGGTTTAAATGAAGATATGGATTTACAAACTACAGGACACCAAATACCCTGGTTTAAATGAAGATATGGATTTACAAACTACAGGCCACTAAATACCCTGGTTTAAATGAAGATATGGATTTACAAACTACAGGACACCAAATACTCTGGTTTAAATGAAGATATGGATTTACAAACTACAGGCCACTAAATACCCTGGTTTAAATGAAGATATGGATTTACAAACTACAGGCCACTAAATACCCTGGTTTAAATGAAGATATGGATTTCTCACCCTTCCTGTAGGGTCGTGAGAAAGGGTCCATTTGCTGTCATCTCGTGAACATTTTGCTCTATTGCCCTCAGCTATGTTTAGACTGTTGTTGTTCATGTTTTGCTGTGTTTTAGTGTACTATGGGATATATTGCTTTCTTATTCTTGACACTTCTCCCAGTCATATTTAAGGTTACAACTACCTTTCTAAGTGTTTTGATACTTCTAGCTTGGAGTTGTATTTTTATGATAACCTAGCTTGGAGTTGTATTTTTATGATAACCTAGCTACAGTATTTCACCTTTTAATGTGTATAGTATTGCAAACTAGGAGTGTCTAATCAATTTTGTAACCACTCCCTCTTCCAATTAGGGCTAATTGGAAAAGCTGTTCAAGAGAGGACATTGTATTTTTTTTTGTTGTACTTCCTGATGAAGGCCATGCAGCCGAAATGCGTCGGTTTAAAAAAAACGTTGTTTCTATTGAACATGCCATACTAATAAAGGCATTTTAATTAATTATATGAAGAGTGCCTTGGTCCTCCTTTCTTTTTGATTACCAATTTACCCCTTTTACCAAAGAGCACCTATCTACTCAAATGTAGTATTGTGTACATTAGTAGCACTTCCCTTCCTCCTCTTTCTACTGTCTCTGTGGATGGTTTGTCCTCTGACAAATCAACTGTAATTTTCGGTGTTCCTCAGGGTTCTGTTTTAGGACCCCTATTGTTTTCACTATATATTTTACCTCTTGGTGATGTCATTCGGAAACATAATGTTAACTTTCACGGCTATGCGGATGATACACAGCTGTACATTTCGATGAAACATGGTGAAGCCCCAAAATTGCCCTCGCTGGAAGCCTGTGTTTCAGACGTAAGGAAGTGGATGGCTGCAAATGTTCTACTTTTAAACTCGGACAAAACAGAGATGCTAGTTCTAGGTCCCAAGAAACAACGAGATCTTCTGTTGGATCTGACAATTAATCTTGATGGTTGTACAGTCGTCTCAAATAAAACTGTGAAGGACCTCGGCGTTACTCTGGACCCTGATCTCTCTTTTGACGAACATATCGAGACTGTTTCAAGGACAGCTTTTTTCCATCTACGTAGCATTGCAAAAAAAATCGGAAACTTTCTGTCCAAAAATGCAGAAAAATTAATCCATGCTTTTGTCACTTCTAGGTTAGACCACTGCAATGCTCTATTTTCCGGATACCTGGATAAAGCACTAAATAAACTTCCGTTAGTGCTAAACACGGCTGCTAGGATCTTTTCTAGAACCGAAATATTTGATCATATTACTCCAGTGCTAGCCTCTCTACACGGTCTTCCTGTTAAGGCAAGGGCTGATTTCAAGGTTTTACTGCTAACCTACAAAGCATTACATGGGCTTGCTCCTACCTATCTTTCTGATTTGGTCCTGCCGTACATACACTACGGTCACAAGATGCAGGCCTCCTAACTGTCCCTAGAATTTCTAAGCAAACAGCTGGAGGCAGGGCTTTCTCCTATAGAGCTCCATTTTTATGGAATGGTCTGCCTACCCATGTGAGAGATGCAGACTCGGTTTCAACCTTAAAGTCTTTATTGAAGACTCATCTCTTCAGTAGGTCCTAAGATTGAGTGTAGTCTGGCCCAGGAGTGTGAAGGTGAACAGAAAGGCAGTGGAGCAACGAACCACCCTTGCTGTCTCTGCCTGGCCGGTTCCCCTCTCTCCACTGGGATTCTCTGCCTCTAACCCTATTACAGGGGCTGAGTCACTAGCTTACTAGTGCTCTCCCATGCCATCCCTAGGAGGGGTGCGTCACTTGAGTGGGTTGAATCACTGACGTGATCTTCCTGTCTTGGTTGGTGCCCCCCCTTGGGTTGTGCCGTGGCGGAGATCTTTGTGGGCTATACTCTGCCTTGTCTCAGGATGGTAAGTTGGAGGTTGAAGATATCCCTCTAGTGGTGTGGGGGCTGTGCTTTGGCAAAGTGGGTGACTCCTTGCTGTCCCCAGTCCACCTGGCCGTGCTGCTGCTCCAGTTTCAACTGTTCTGCCTGCAGCTATGGAACCCTGACCTGTTCACCGGACGTGCTACCTGTCCCAGACCTGCTGTTTTCAACTATCTAGTGTCACGAACCGGCTCAAAGCCCGTAACAAAGGGAGACAACGTGGAGATAAGGAGTAGCAAAATATGTATTTATTAACTAAAGCAACTAAGTATAATATACAATGGTGTGTGTAATCAGTAATCAGTAGTGTAAGTGAGTGTTTTGCATGCATGAATGTGATAATGCAGGGTGATGAAAGGTGCCAAAGCAAACAAACAAACAAACGGCCACCAAGAACCACAACACAATCTACAAAGGGTGTCTGCATGGAGAGAGTCTCCTCCATGAATGGGGAAGTGGTGTATTTAAGTCTCTAAGTTCCAAATTGACACAGCTTCTGCGCCACAAATTGATGAAGGTTTACGTGTTCACACTTACAATTTGCCCCAGCCAACCTCCTCCCCAGACCTCAGCGACCTTCGCACAGGAAGCAACATTTAAGAGGAAAGAAGAAAACAAGACCAGGAGGGAGCAGACAGGACAGAGAGAACATGACAATACGAAACAATGGTCAGTCACGTAAACATTAGGAACAGGGCGCACGAGAGAGCGCATCAGCAATCACGTTTTCAGTCCCCCGGATGTGCCTCACATCGAGATGGAATGATTGTAAAAATAAACACCATCGCATTATCCTCTGGTTTGGACACATCATGGACCTCAAAAAAGTGAGGAGGTTATGGTCGGTGTAGACCACAATAGGTACTACCCCCGACCCGACATACACTTCGAAGTGTTGTAGCACCCAAATTAGTGCTAGCGCTTCCTTTTCAATAACCGAATAGTTCAACTGATAATCGTTAAACTTTTTGGAAAAGAAACTAACAGGCCTCTCAATCCCAGACACATCTGCTTGCAGCAAAACTGCACCTGCCCCCACATGACTAGCATCCACCTGCAAGGTAAATGACAAATCCATGCGAGGAGCAGCCAGCACTGGAGTTGAGGTAAGCAACCTCTTTGCTTCTTCAAAAGCGTGTTGACAACGAGTAGACCAAACATAAACAGCCTTAGCTTTCAGCATATCTGTCAAGGGAGCGACCACAGTAGAGAAGTTATTACAAAAACTACGGTAATAACCAATCATGCCCAAGAAACGCATCAGTTCCTTTTTAGTAGTTGGTGGTGGAAAAGCATCAATAGCCACCACTTTAGCCCGAACAGGACGCACTTCACCCTGCCCAACCATTTTTCCAAGGTATGTAACGGTCGCCTGAGCAAACTCACATTTTTGCCAGATTGATTATGAGGCGACCCGCAGCCAGACGTTCGAACAAGGCTTGAATACGGGACAGATGTTCTTCCCAAGTATCTGCATAGATAACTACATCGTCCAAATAAACAGCGCACCCGGTCAGACCGGCGACAACCCTGTTCATAAGTCGCTGAAAAGTGGCAGGTGCATTGCGCAGACCGAAACTCATAACTGAATACGAGTACAGACCAAATGGTGTAATAAAGGCAGAGATTTCACGTGCCCTACTCGTCAGTGGCACCTGCCAATAGCCTTTTAACAGGTCAAATTTGCTCACAAACTTAGCTGCACCGACTTGATCAACACAGTCCTCCATCCGAGGAAGAGGAAATGAATCTGGCTTTGTGACACTGTTTACCTTACGGTAGTCCGTACAAAAACGGTTTGTTCCATCCGGTTTACTGACCAAGATACAGGGAGAAGCCCAACTGGAGAAAGAAGGCTCTGCTATCTTACTCTCCAGCATGTACTTGACCTCAGCATCCAGACAACGTAGTTTCTCTGAAGAAACTCTATAGAAGCGCTGACGAATGGGGTCAGCACCTCCAATGTCAATATCATGTTCTATTAAGTTTGTAGGTGTATCAGAAAACAAACCTGGAAATCTCTGAATCAGACCAACCATCTCTTTCCGCCCATCAACAGGTAGGTGAGTGAGAAGACTGTCTAAAATATCCAGTGTTTCTGAATTTTTCAATCTACCCTGCAATATACAATCGTCAGGACCAGGAACATCTTCCTCCTCATGCACAGATCTAGCACGACAAGAACCCAAGGAATCAGCCAAAAGAACAGGTTTTACCGTCCTCTGTAGAATCCCACTGTTCAGTCTCAGAGGAACGTGCATAATAGGGTTTTAACAGATTTACATGGCACAGCTGGTGTGCTTTCCTCCGTTCTGGAGTGGCAACTAGATAATTTTGCTCAGTGTACTGGCGCACCACTGTATATGGACCTTGAAACTTGGCTTGAAAAGGAGAACCAACAATTGGCAGCAGAGCAAGAACCTGGTCACCTGGACTGAAGTGACGAGGCTCAGTTCGGCGATCAAATATGCCCTTCATCCTCTCCTGTGAAGATGATAACTTCTCTTTAGCCATTTCACCAGCGGCATACAGCCGTCGCCGGAAATCACACACATACGATAACAGGGACTGAGGAGGCTCGGGAGACTTCCAGTCATCCTGGAGAACAGATAAAAGTCCACGCACCCTATGTCCAAACACAAGGTCATTTGGACTGAAACCTGTGCTCTCCTGTGAAACTTCCCTAGCAGCTAACAGTAACCAAGGCAACCCCTCCTCCCAATCCTTATCCATCTCAGTACAATAAGCTCTCAACAAAGACTTAAGTGTTTGATGGAAACGTTCCAGTGCTCCTTGACTTTGCGCGTGATAGGCGCTAGACAAATTGTGTTTAATATGGAGCTGTTGAAGAACCTGACCAAACAGATTAGAGGTAAAATTAGATCCTTGATCACTCTGAATGACCTTAGGGATTCCAAACAATGAGAGAAACTGAGTCAAAGCTTTTAACACCGATTTAGTCGTGATAGATCGGAGAGGATAGGCAGCAGGAAACCTAGTGGTCTGACACATCACAGTGAACAGGTAACTGCTACCCTTTTTAGAACGAGGCAGAGGACCCACACAGTCAATAATCAGATACTCAAAAGGTTGGCTGAGTACAGGAATAGGAAACAATGGTACTGGTTTAATAGCTTGATTAGGCTTACCAGTTAATTGACAGGTGTGACAAGTTTTGATAAAATCAGAAACATCCCTCTTTAATCTAGGCCAAAAGAAATGTCTTAATATGCGATTGTAGGTTTTCCTCACCCCCATATGTCCAGCAACGTCGCTGTGAGAAGTTTCCAACACCAACTCACGAAGCTTAACTGGTACAACAACCTGACTAATTGCCTCCCCCAGAAAAACACTATCATGAGACACCCACTTTCTCATCAGGACATCCTCTTGGAGAAAATAGCCATGGGCGACATCTCCCAACTGTTCTATAGGCACAATTTGATCACGCAACTCTTCCAACGTGGGGTCATCCGTTGCGCATTGATTAGATCTGAGCGGGTTACAGATAACGGGATAACAGGGAAAACAGTGACATACTTTGTATTATTATCATTAGTCGGCGCAGTGACCAGTTCGCCACGGCTCATAGAACGTGTCACTGCACACGCAGAGAACACCTCTGGGAAACTCTGTACACTCTCATCAGGAATCCCAACAAATGACGGCTTAGTGGAAACCACTAGAGATGGAAACACGACAGGCCATACACGCTCACCAGCCAAGTTATTCCCAAGGATAACATTGATACCCTCAATAGGCAACGAAGGACGCACACCCACAACAACTTCACCAGCCCACAATACAACATCAGTTTATGCAATGGAACTGACAGAGTGTTCAAACCTATTCCCCTAATTAGAACACTATTCCCCGAATCAGTCTCAGCAGAAAAGGGTAACACAGACTCCAACACAAATGATTCAGAGGCACCTGTGTCTCAGGATCTTCACTCAAAACCTTCTGTAATGAAAGGTAAATAGTCTGGATCAATATGGACTTTCACATTCTCCTGGGCCTGAGGAAATGAGTCATGAATGAACTGATGTGGAACAGGTGCAGCTAATGCAGTAGGCTTAGATTTAGCGTAAGCACCCTTTGACCTGAGAAGTGGACATTCGTTTTTCCAATGCCCTGAACCTTGACAGTAGTGACACTCCTGCCCAAAGTCAGCTTTACCATGGGAGTCAGGTTCAACCCTAGTTGAATAGAACTCTGCCCGAGAACCAAAGTATCTCGGTGAGCGAAGCCCAAATCTATCCGAACGCCCCCACTCTTTCCGAATACGGGGTTCTGCAAAGACACTTTTGTGAGTCAACACATACTCGTCCGCCAAAACTGCAGCTTCAGCAACATTCTTTACTTTCTGTTCATTAATATACGTGGCAATACGATCAGGAATTGTGTCCTTAAATTGCTCTAACATAATCAGATCACACAGCCCTTGGAAAGTCACAACTGCAGAGGCGGAACACCAGCGATTAAACTGTAAAGATAACTGTCGCGCAAACTCAACATGAGTCTGGTTATCATCCCTTTTTAAAGTTCTAAATCGTTGGCGGTAAGCCTCAGGGACCAATTCATAAATCTGTAACACAGCAGTTTTAACTTTATCATAACTGGCACTGTCGTGTACACTAAGAGCTGAATATGCTTCCTGCGCTTTACCAGTCAGCACACACTGCAACATTAAAGTGCAACCCGCTCAAACAACGAAAAGAATGTCTCGGGGTCCCTTTCATTAAACCGAGGCAATAACCGTAAGTTCCCAACAATATCAAATGTCTCTGGGGCATGACCAAAAGCGGAACTACCCCTAGGTAAATCTGGGTCACCTTCCCAAAACAAACTCTCCCCTGAGATCTTTCCTTCCCTAACCAACTCTATACGTTCTTGTTGCAATTTGATTTTAGCACGCTCCATATCTTGTTTAAATGCTAATTCCTTTTCATATTTTACACGATCATGCTCTAGCTTCTCACGATCATACTCTCTCTTCTCACGATCATGCTCCAGCTGTAACAAAAGCAGTTCTTTCTGCTGTTCAAAAAGAAGGCTACTAGGACTAACCGATGGAATGTCCATTGTAACGTTATGGGGAGATGACAAATCCTCAGCAGAGGCTGGCCCAGTGGTAACTTCAAGAATACCACTCTCCATCAGATTGGCCTTCAATATCAACCTAATAGAATTCTTTAGACGTTTATCACTAATCTCAACCTTGTAGTGTTCCGCGACCTTCAACAGCTGTTCTTTAGTACCTAAATCTAACAATTCCTCTGATGGAGAGCGAATTAACTTATCTACATAAGACGCCATAATCACACAAAAAAAAAAAAATCTCGCTCTTCCCTTCTGCTGAGCACACCAGACCACAACCCGAGAATTGACAATCACCCTGAGTACCACAGAAGAGAGATGAGATAACGGAGCTTCCCCAAAACCTACAATAACTCAACCCTAGTCTTCGTGCAGATTTGCGGTGGGAATTTACGCACTGTAGCCCGCTGGCAAGGAAATAGAACTCCCCAGCATGCTGGCAAATTCCACCAAGCCACGGATGTGCCCCCGAGACAACTGCTCAGTTCACAGACACCACACAAAAATAACAAACATTAACCATGCCCAACATATTCTTAAAAATGAAACACGTCGCTAAACCTATCAGGGGAAAAAGGCTATAGCTCCGGGTAGCAAGTTCCACTACCCTACCCAAATCTCCCACCGAGGTACACAGCAGATTACTCAGAGTGGGAGGGTCGTCACACCTGTCCCAGACCTGCTGTTTTCAACTATCTAGGGACAGCAGGAGTGGTAGAGATACTCTGAATGATCAGCTATGAAAAGCCAACTGACATTTACTCCTGAGGTGCTGACCTGTTGCACCCTCTACAACCACTGTGATTATTATTATTTGACCCTGCTGGTCATCTATGAACAATTGAACATCTTGGCCATGTTCTGTTGTAATCTCCACTAGGCACAGCCAGAAGAGAACTGGCCACCCCTCATAGCCTGGTGCCTCTCGAGGTTATCTTCCTAGGTTCTGGCCTTTCTAGGGAGTTTTTCCTAGCCACTATGCTTTGCTTGTTGTTTGGGGTTTTAGGCTGGGTTACTGTACAGCGCTTTGAGATATCAGCTGATGTAAGAAGGGCTTTATAAATACATTTGATTTGAATGTGTGGTGCCAGAAGAAGTCTGGGGTGCTCTCTCATGTTTAACTACAAATCATACTCTTTGTCCTTTTTTGAAATTATGAGATTATAGGTGGTTGGGTGCGGTTACCAAGCTAACAAAATGATGTCCTGGTGAAGTACCCTGATCGTCAGCGATAGTCCCAGGGATGCCACACTGTAACTAACTAGCTAATGTAACAACTCAGTGGCCTTGTGGTTAGTGTCCGCACTGAGATTGGAAAGTTGCGAGTTCAATCGCTGGCTGTCATACCAAAGAATTGAAAAACAAAACCTGATGCGTCTCTGCTTGGCACTCAGCATTAAGCTAGATTTGGGGTAAAGATCTGCAATAGACTAGTGTCCTGTCCAGGGGGTGTACTTCTACATCAAGCTGCTACCCTGTGATCTGTTCTGGCTCACACAAGGCTACTGATGTATTGTGTGTTCGCCAGACTGAGGTGAAGGTCAGGCTGCATGTTTTTATGACTGCCCAGTTGTATCAAAAGCTTGCCTCGTTAAACTAGCCTGATCTCACACGCTCACATTGTTTCACTTCACCCGTCATGCCAAGGTGACAACAAAGAGAGTACAGAGCCTGAGACATACATTTTAATAAACATGTACAGGTTGAACCATTCTGTTAATCAATGGGTTACAGCATTAGTAGTCTGCATTGTAGCACCATCAGTTCAGCGTGACCAAAACCACAGAGATTATATAGTCTGGAAGGTGGACACAACAATGGAGTATGTCAACTGTGATGGAGAGGTCTTGGATCTGGCACACCTTCCCCAGGAAGGAATAGCAGTGCTGTGTTGTAGTTTGAGCTTGACGTGGCAGGCCAACATCCAAGCAGAGATATCTGCCAGCCACACAGAAATCATACTTGTGAGAAAGAGTTGAGTGCCATCAGCATAAGTGATGAGACCATGTAAGGATGTGACAGAAGCAAGTTTGTGTACAGAGAACCCATGGGGACCTAGTGTTGAGACATCAGGGACAGCAGTAATGAGGTGCAGACACTGACCTTTGCATGTCACCTGGTAGGAGCCAGGTATGTTGTCAAAAAAGTGCATAGCCCAAGACAAATCAGTATGAATTACAGCAGTAGTAGTCTCTGCAACATAGCACCATTGGTTCAGCTCTGTGCTCACACCAAGGGTCTTCAGTCTTGGTGAACACAATGGAACCATTTTTACAAAACACTTTACATATTTTCAACTTGATTAGAATGAAGCCTTTCATTTATGTCTTCTCTCATCGTGAGAAATTAAGGTGGAAATATTCAAGTCATAAGAGAAAACTAAATGTCTACAAAGAGTAAGAACACACTGGACCAGTGTATGAGACCATTATATAGGACAATAGTTTATCCACAAATCACCTCAGTAATTCAACATTCAATGCATTTGGTAATATTGGATATTTTCAGACTCATTCAAAGGGAACACACCATTCAACAGTATTAAAAGAGAATGTAGCAGGAGTCTAATGTTGGTTGGCCAGTAGGGGGCACTCTCCAGACAATTCTGAATCTTTGACCCTGAAGTCTTCATTTTCTGATCCATTACTACATTTACCAGCATAAAAGAGACAAAGCGACAGGGTCGACTCACATCAATCTGTTCACGAGGGGTTGAAGCAATAAGCAGACCGCTTGCCTTCCCACCTATTGTTAGGGCCTCCTACTGTTAGCTTTGTACCATAGATGGTGGATAAATTATGGTCGAACTCAGGCCGCTTACAAATAGAAAAAATGTGTGTTCTGGTCTGCTTAACGTCTCTCCCATAGACACCAATGCAAAATCAGCTGGGTCTGGTCTGCTTAGTTCATTGGCTATATGATCCAAGAACGTAACCAGGAAAAAATGAGCGAGTGGGATGTCTCGCTTCCGCTTACATCTCTGCTTGTACAACCACACACACATCTCACAAGCTTACTTATGCAAGATCAACGCAGTAGTTCAAGTAACAATTTACCTCATTATCCCTCTATCCCCTAAACTACTGTAAAACAGAGGCAGTTTATGGTAGAGAAATTAATATTATTTGGCAACAGCGCCGGTGGACATTCCTGCAATCAGCATACCAATTGCACAGTCCCTCAATTTGAGACATCCAAGTCATTGTGTTGCGTGACAAAACTGCACATTAGTGGCCTTTTATTGTCCCCAGCACAAGGTGCACCTGTTAAATGACCATGCTGTTTAATCAGCTTATTGAAATGCCACACCTGTCAGGTGGATGGATTATCGTGGCAAAGGAAAACTTCTCACTAACAGGGATGTAAACAAACTTGTGCACAACATGAGAAATAAGCTTTTTGTGCATATGGACCATTTCTGGGATCTTTCATTTCACTCATGAAACACTTTACATGTTGCATTGATATTTTTGTTCAGTATATTTACCGCACACTGCAAATGTAACAGTATACACAAACATGTCAAATTTGTCCAGGGCATATAAAAATAAGTTGTGAAAACAGGAGTGACTTTTCCAAACGTTTTATTTGATGACAATATACAAGAACATCTTGAGCACGAGGACCATCCCTGATTCTCCGGGCTCACTGTAGGAAAACAGAGGAAGGGAAGTTAGTTCATCTGCAAAACAGAAGTTCACTTTCTATCCACCACTATACTCAAGGGGGGGGGGGGGATCAACTAATTTTTGGGCTGAGGGTTTGAAGGAGGGTAATAGTATTGAAATTGGGTGTGGGAACAGATGCATTTGCTAGGGACGTTGGCTCAACCTACACATAGGTTATAGTAAATGCACCAAAATGTCTACTGCAAAATTACAGATAAAGCTGCAATGAAACTTTTTGGGCAACCAACCAAATTCACAGAAATGTGTTATAGATCTGTGATTCTCATTGAAAGAAAGTCTAAGAAGCAGTAGCTCTGTTCTATGTGCATTATTTTAATGCTTCCCGTTCTTAAGTTCGGTTTGTGTCTTACTTTTGCTTTTGTACACCAGCTTCAAACTGCCGAAAATACAATATTTTATGGTTATAGAAAATATATTTCACAGAGGTTTAGATGGTACAATGATTCGACAATATTTCCTTGTTTTGTCACAAACTGAAATTAGGCAAACTTAAGAATTTTAGCAACCAGGAAATGGCTGAGTGATTTCTGCATAGTGCATCTTACATTTTTCAGCTCAGATACCAATTTATTTGGCAGTCTAGTATAATAAAACATCAAAATATAAATATATAAAAGAACATTACATTAAATACATGCCAAAATGAAATTATGAAGGTTAATGTTTCAGAAAAGTTGTATAAGTGGACATGTGGTTCAGTTGTCTCACACAGACAGTAGTTGGTTATAACTTATTATCCAATGCATCACTCTAGACTTGCTTTATTACATGACAACCGGAGGCCACCGCTTGTACTGCATGTTAGCATAACTGTACTCAGCGGTTGGCAAATACAAAGATGTAATAGTTTAACAGCAGAATTGGAATAGTAACCTTTAGAAGCAAAGTAGTGTAATTTAGACTTTCTTTAAGTTGATATGACGTTAGTGGATATAATATTATTTGTCAGGGTATAAGTACCAACAGCCAGGGTAACTTTAGGAGTTTAGGGAAATCGGGTGGGTTGAAGAGGGAAGGTTGGTATTGGTAGATAATAGGTTGTGGAAAGACTACAGACATGCAGAGACCGGTCTCAACTAGCACTACCAGGATATAAGAGTCTATGTTCATTTCAACACATGAATAACAGCACGCCATGCCCGCTTGGCTTAATACCTGGAACAGACCTCATTTCTGTAAAAGAAATCCACAGGAGGCAAAAGAAAGGCAAAAGGATGAAGATAATGTTAAGCTACTTAAAATACTTTACTCATAGAGTAGACCCCTGAACGGCATAAGATTATCACCGAAGATGAATTACAAAATTCAGTCAACTCCACCCAGGAAAATAATTACAATCCAGAATGAATGCTGAGCACTAGATGTGGGAATTTCAATAAATACACACAAATGCAGCTAGAAAGTATATCAATCCATTCTTGGGGGTGCATATTTGTGTTCTAATCCAGCACTAAGACTTGACTAGTTGAATTATGTGTTAGTGCTGGACTAAAACAAACATATGTTCTCCATTGGGGTCATCCAGGAATGAATTGAGAAATGGCTCTAGTTTCTTGTCTTTCAGAGATCCACTTGGCAACCTACTATTAAGTCTTAATATTACACAATATGGTTTAACTTGGGATCTAAACAACTATTAGTGTTCAGTTCACACTCACCAACATTAGGGTCATGAGTTAATACTTAGTTGCTCATTCTAACTGGTAGGGGACTGAACTGAAACCCAATGTGGACATTAAAGAAATCCACACGTAAAAAGGCAGTAGCTTTTTTGGTTATATAAAAGGGAAGATTGGGATGAAGTCAGCTAGGAACACCACAGTAGCATTATCTACACACAGCAGTTAGTCTACTGATGAAAACATTTACCTTCTACAGTCCCAAAGAACAGTTTGGGAGAAAAAGATTACTCATTAAAACAGTAAGAACACATAAATAAAGACAAAACTAAGACGTAGGAAGTGGAAAAGATATGCATGTAATGAATAATTAACTAATAAGAATGAAGTGACAAGTGGGGTGTTTCAATAGTCTTAAGCTGCCCCTTCCATCTGCACAGATGTTAAGTTCTCTTGGGTGAAAACAAATATTGTACATACACCATATTGTACATACATCATTATACATTCACCCACTGCGTTTTCAATCAAAGCAGAGGAAGGACAACAAAAGCAGCTTGTGTAAAATTGTGACTATTGAGACGCACCCATACTGTAGCAAGAGGAATGCACCATAGGAGGAACAGCCAAGTTACCTTTTTGCCAGCAGCACCCACACTGGCTTTCTTGGTACCTCGTACTTTCTTCATTCTGTTCTTGCGTTCCTTGCGCTGTTTTCTGGAAGACTTCTTCTTCTCATAGAGACCGTGCTGTGAGAACAAAAACATATTTAGCAAAATAGCATTGCTTGCAATGTGCATCAAGGGCATCACTAGCAGACAATAGATGATACTGATGGGACAAACTATACACAGACATGGTGTCATACAAATTAAAAGAATAAAGCCCCCCCCCCAAAATAAAAAATCTCAACACTTATTTCCATTTTTCCAGCACCCACTCACCCTGGCCAGTCTGTGCTTGGGCTCGTTCTTCTTAGCGTAGTCGAGAGAGTCGTAGACCATGGCGAAACCTGTCGTCTTGCCACCACCAAACTGTGTCCTGAAGCCGAAGACGAACACCACATCGGGGGTGGTCTTGTACATTTTGGCCAGCTTCTCCCTGATCTCAGTCTTAGGGACGGTGGCTTTGCCTGGATGGAGGACATCAACAACCTGGAAAAGGAGACAATGGAGAAACAGTTATAGACCACGCAGCACTTATAAAAATGAAAGGAAACAGCAGACTGCTTCACTAAATAATGTGTGCTGAACACTCAGTATACAGCAATTGGGGTCATGTTTTGGTGTCATAGTGGTAGGAAAGAAACATTTGGACTTACCATTTGCTTCCTCTGAAGCAGCCGGTTTGTCATAAACTTCCGGGTTCTGACTGTCACTGTGTCGTTCTGCAAGTAGATGGAAAACAGAGGTTAGCATTTACAATACTGGAATGACAATACCGTTATAGGTAGCTTTTCAGAACCCTTCTTGCAGGTGAACACATTGTTGTTTTTTTACAGTAATTTAACGTGTTTATATTCTAGCCACTACTTTCAACAAAATCTGGAAATTACAACGAATCCTGATACGCTGGGGACCCTACACACATAATATATACAAGTAGTAAACAGCAACAATTATTGAAAAAGACGATGGCTTTGTCAAGTAGCTAGTTGATTAGTAGGGCAATTTTTTTTAAAGTTACTTGTTCCATGACAAACACATCAGCTCACACCAGGCACCTAGAGGTAGTTAGCCAACTTCATTACCTTGTATTTCGTGACTTACACAGGTAAGATTTAGTGGCTAGCTACGTGAAAAGTATGCCAATTACTTACAAACCAAATCATGCTGACAGGTTGCTAGCGTCACTGACGTTAGTTCGCAACCTCGCTAACTAACGTTAGCCGGCCAACGTTTGCTAGACCGGTTAGTTAGCTAACTACTTCAAAGACATGAGTACTTCTGGTTGGATTGATTAGAAGGTACATGCCAAATATCATACATTTGTGGTAAGTTAACGTTAGTCATCTTATGGCATTTAACGTTAGCAAGATAGTATCCAGAATAACAATGCTGCTTTACAACTGACATGCTGTGTCAGGAAGACTACCGTTAGCCACAGCAGTCGAGGACACCTTGTTAGCCATTAAACCCGTGCTGGCCAAATAACCGCATTATATCGTACTGTAAAAAAAAAAAAAAAAAATGTAGCCACCAACTTGTAGTCGTGGAAAAGTAGAAGTCATGTGTTATAAAATTACTGAATGGCTTGCACAACCGAATGAAGAGGCGGTCCAAAAGCCAGAGCTCGGTTAGGCCACCAGTTCTTAAAGGACTAAAAATAACTTTTACAACTTAAATGTTGTAATATTCCTATCACGGATGGCTTGTCAATGTATTCGGACTTCATGACTTTAACAACGACGAAAGGATGCTTAAGATATATGAAGGATTTAATTAAACATTTTATGCCACAAGACTCACCATCTTGGCATCAGCCTCTCAGGGATGCGGAAAAGGAGGAAGGGCCCGAAGCTGGCCAACCAAATGCCTGAATGGAAGCGGTGCGACCAAAATTCTTGCCTGACTAAAAATACATGCAGATTATTTGAGAGCACACAGAGGAAAATATAACGTGTCGTTTTGTCCTTTGTATGTACTATTTTCTTAAGTGTATATGACAATAGATCAAACGTCACAAAATAAAATAAATGCCCATGTAATTTTGGCAAACAAATTTGTGTTATCCAAAAATACTCCATGATTAATCTGTATTTTATTTTCTGTACTTACTGACGTGAATGTATATGTATTTATATTGAGTATGAGTATCCTATATGTGTGAGTATGAGTATCCTATATAAAATTGTATGCAATACATTCAGAAATGACATGTTTATTGATTACACATTTATTCATTGGTGGCCATTTTATTAATCTAGCAGTTACACAATCATGCTCTGAAGCCCTTTTTCCAAAAGTAGTCCACCACATTATTATTTATTAACGCAACAATGTATGTTAATGTATACTTTTGTTTTATTATTGAACGACATGGAAGTATTTTTATTCACGTCATTCATGAAAATTGGCGGCAATGGAGAAGTAGAGAAATCATAGAGAGAAAATCCTACCTATACCGCTAGATGTCAGTCAAGTAGCGTCAATGACAGCCTGGGCCGTGATTTGGGTCATGGATTAAAATAGACACATTTCCAGTGTCCACTACTTGTTTGTAGAGCAGGGATCATCAACTAGATTCAGCCGCAGGCCGATTTTTTCTTGAGCGGCTGGTCGGCGGGCCAGACATAATTACAAATAATTTGTAGACTGCAAATTGACCGCAAGAAGCCCGAAGATATATGATATTAGATGAAATCATAATTTTTTCAAACCTTGATTACATTTGTATATGATGGCGTCTCTGTATTATATGCATGGGAATACTTGGGAGCGGCTTTCCAAAATTAAAATAACTTGGATTTCCTGGTGTTTTTACAGTCTGTTATGTCCAACAATTAACATTTGATTTTATTTCACCTTTATTTTAACAGGTAGGCTAGTTGAGAACAAGTTCTCATTTGAAACTGCGACCTGGCCAAGATAAAGCATAGCAGTGTGAACATTTTGCTGGACCATCGGAACGAAATACTTTGGACCACGTTCTTACCAACCGAGCCAAACAGAACCACGGATTTCACATATTGAAATCCACGAGAAACTGGACTTTAAATGCACAGTAACATGGTTATTTAATTTATTTTTATGGATTCAAACCTCAAAGAATCACATTCCAGAGTGGAATTTCAGATAATTTTTTTCAGATGTTACATTTATCAGATGTTAAATTAATTACTTAACTTCCTTTTTTTAGACCACGTTATATCATAATTATTTATAAACATATCTGTCAGCGGTATTTTCCCTATTAAGTGGTTCCTTCCAAGGTGCACCACTGAGCAAAGATATACTTGACAGGACGCTAGATACTCCTGCTCTCGTGTATGCAGACAGTATTGTCAGTGTAGGAGAGAAAGTGTCAAGTGATTTGATTTTAGCTTCTGGTGATAGTCAGGACTCACAGGAGGTATGTTTGTAAATTCATTTGATCAAGTTATGTAGCCGATTGATTCCTTCTTGATGATTAAATAAAGCAAACATGTTTTGTTGTTTCTCTGTAATTCTAGCCACCTAGCAATTTTATTAAATTGGCTTTAGCTAGCCAGCTTGATAGGTTCCCAATCTCCCAACCTCATAACTAGCTACCAAGCGATTTCAGGCTATCAATCAAGTTAGATAGAGTAGCTTGTCTATCTTAGCTGGCATACCTGCTGGCAAGGTTATTATACTTTAGAAAAAACTCAAATAGCTTTAACTCTTGGGTTATGATACTATGCCAGTGTGGCAGATGTACAAAACTCCTAAGGTATAAAAGTTCTTAAAGAATCAATGTCCATCATTAATTAAAATGTCAATTTTAAAGATGTATGCTTAGATAACCTATGCAGAAAAATATACGTATTATTATTATTATTTACATAGAATTAAGAATAATGATTATGGCTCTAGATTGCAGGAAGATGTTTCAGGTTTTTAGAAAAAAATCGAATTTCACGGAATAACACCCACCTTCCATTCTCATGTACTTCGTGCACCCTCTAAAATAATGGGTGCATGACATTTTTTATTTTATTTTATTAAGGTCCCCATTAGCAAACATCAATGGCGACAGCTAGTCTTACTGGGGTCCGACACATTTTTTTAAATTTTATTTTACCTTTATTTAACTAGGCAAGTCAGTTAAGAACAAATTCTTATTTTCATAACGAAAATACATGACAAAATACTTTACAATTTACATATACTGAACAAAAATATAAACGCAACCATTTCAACGATTTTACTAAGATACAGTTCATAGAAGGAAATCAGTCAATTTTCAACAAAAAAAATCATTAGGCCCTAAAATATGACTTTCACATGATTGGGCAGAGGCGCAAACATGTGTGGATCTGGGTGATTTACTTGGGAGGCCGTCCGTTTTCTTGAATTTCTTCTGTACCTGGGGACTGTGAAAAGACCCCTGGTGGCATGTCTGGTGGGGTAAGTGTGTATGTCAATGCTGTGTGTAAATTGACTAAGCAAACAATTTGGAATTTCCAACACATTGTCGCTTATAAAAACAAGAAGCCATGCAGTCAGGCCTATCTACATCTGCCAACCTGTTCAACAGCCACACCATTCATTACCAGATTCAGCCGAGGCCTAGAACTTAGGGAATGATTTTACCAAATACAATGCTCTTAGTTTTAGAGATGTTCAGGACCAGTTAATTACTGGTAACCCATTCTGTTTCAAATATTTTTTAGGATTTCACTAGCCTCCCCTGCATGACACATTCCTACGCTTTCATCTGTTGTCAAAGAAAATTGAAAAATACTTCACAGCACAGTTTTATTTAATGCCACAACAATGTATGCACAAACTTCACAAATAATACATAACTCTGGAGGATACCAATACCCTACCTATAGTCAGTTTTCAAAGGCAGCACAATAAAACCAGACAGGCCCTAAGTGGAGGAAGGCCCTAAGTGGAGGAAAAACAAGGTAGATAAATAAAATATGGATGATTGATGCCATATATTCTCTCTCCAGAGTTCAGAATCTCATGTCTAGGGTCACACATGAGTAGAGTGGTCATATCCATTATTTTTGAGATACAAATCTAATCCAGAAAAGAAACCTACACTGATTTTAGGGGTCCTTTAAAAGTAAGGTGTGAATGACTGGTCCTTTTATTTAGGATCATCAATCACTTGATTCAATTGTAACCTCACTGTTGATAATAGATGCCATTTAGCAGACGCTTCCATCTAAAGTGACTTACAGTCATGCATACATACATACATTCTACGTATGGGTGGCCCCGGGAATTGAACCCACAATCCTGGCGGGGCAAGCTCTACCAACTGAGCCAAGCAGGACCACATTAGGGAACAGAAGTCCCAAATCTAATATAGGCATATCTATATCTGACTTCCACTCATGTCTGTGGCTCACAGGTCACAAACAAGATCTCCTCTGCATAGGATGGAGCTGTATTTAGCTTTAAGGCACCATTCTCAATCCCACCAATATGTGTCCTGGTGGCCTGTACGATGGACATGTCTTCCAAGATGGCCGCCTCTTGTCTGTCCCTCGGTCGGGTAAAACGGACATGTAGTTTGGATCTACTGGTGACGTCTAGAGCTCCAACCCTCTGGTTTGGCCGTCGGCAGCACTGGGAGAAGGTGGACATACATTTCTTCTGGAAGTTCTCATTCATGAAGGCGTAGACGATAGGGTTGTTGAAGGAGTTGGAGAAACCGATGGCCTGGGCGATGGCCATGATCATGTTCACCGTGATGTCGTTGAACTGCTCGTCCAGGTAATCTGAGGATGGGAATGATAATGTGGAATTGAATTAGGTGGGATTGTTAGATAATGTGGTACTTAATCCTTAATCCTTAATAATCAATTGACGCATCCGTGTGTCAATCTAATTAACATAATACAAAAATACCCATCTGTTTAAAGGGATACTTTTTTTTTTTTACCTTTATTTAACCAGGCAAGTCAGTTAAGATCATATTCTTATTTTCAATGACGGCCTGGGAACAGTGGTTTAACTGCCTGTTCAGGGGCAGAACGACAGATTGTCAGCTCACAACCTCCCGGTTACTAGTCCAACGCTCTAACCACTAGGCTACACTGCCGCCTTCCGCATCTGCGGTGGAATGTGGCAGTGCTACAGCGCTGTTTGTCAGACCAGGACACATCCCTAAAATTGGTCTTCTCACAAAAACATCTATAGCGTCTGAACAGTTTGACCACACTATGGAAAGATGAGACTCTCATGAACACAATGGTCTTCTCCATTTTGCTCTATGACCCCCCACAAGCCCCACGGGACTCGTCTGAAGTGGTACCGCCAATGTGCCAACTTATGTCTGTAGCGTCCGAACCGTTTGGGCTACAAACTAATATGACCACTCTATGGATAGACAAGACTCGGCTTTGCTCTAAGACTCCCACAAGTGTCACGGGACTTGTCTGAAGGTAACGAGGTACTGGTAAAAAAAATATGGATGTATAGAAGCAGTTTTGTGCCAACAAAAAAAAGGGGGTTAAATATGTGTACCAAAACATATATTTCCTGAGCTTTTCTTATATCTCCTAGATATAGGACAGACACTTCAAAACCTTTTTCCTTATGTTTTATATTTAGTCTGTTTTGCCATTTCTGAATGCGTTATTCAGTGCATTTCTATGGGCTAAAGTAGTAAAGGCCAAATTCAATAATTCATCAAACACATACAGTACCCGTCAAAAGTTTGGATACACTTACTCATTCAAGGGTTTTTCTTTATTTTGACTATTTTCTACATTGTAGAATAATAGTGAACAAAATCTGAAGCACATCCAGGTACTTTCCGCAGGTGCTGGAGTGAGGCAAACTCATGGAAAACAGAAAGGATCATGCCGCAGACTGCTGCTCATGCTACCAGTTGATCTTTATTAACAATGTTTCGACCCTTAGGGCATAAGGAAGTCATCAAAATTATTAAATAACACATATGGAATCATGTAGTAACCAAACATTTGTGTTAAACAAATCAAAATTTATTTTATATTTGAGATTCTTCAAAGTAGCCACCCATTCTCTCAACCAGCTTCATGAGGCAGTCACATGGAATGCATTTCAATTAACAGGTGTGCCTTGTTAAAAGTTAATTAGTGGAATTTCATTCCTTCTTAATGCGTTTGATCCAATCAGTTGTGTTGTGACATGGTAGGGGTGGAATACAGAAGAAAGTTCTATTTGGTAAAAGACCAAGTCCATATTATGGCAAGAACAGCTCAAATAAGCAAAGAGAAACAACAGTCCATCATTACTTAAAGACATGACAATCATGCCGGAAATGTTTAAGAACTTTGAAAGTTTCTTCAAGAGCAGTCGCAAAAACCACCAAGCGCTATGATGAAACAGGCTCTCATGAGGACCACCACAGAAAAGGAAGAACTAGTTACCTCTGCTGCAGAGAATAAGTTCACTAACTGCACCTCAGATTGCAGCCCAAATAAATGTTTCACAGAGTTCAAGTAATAGACATCTCAACATCAACTGTTCAGAGGAGACTGTGTGTGAATCCGGACTTCATGGTCAAATTGCTGCAAAGAAACCACTACTAAAGGACACCAATAATAAGAATAGACTTGCTTGGGCCAAGAAACACGAGCAATGGACATTAGACCAGTGGAAATCTGTCCTTTGGTCCGATTAGTCCAAATTTGAGATTTTTTGTTCCAACCGCCATGTCTTTGTGAAACGCAGAGTAAGTGAACAGATGATCTCTGGATGTGTGGTTCCCACTGTGAAGCACGGAGGAGGAGGTGTGGTGGTGCTTTTCTGGTGACACTGTCTATGATGTATTTAGAATTCAAGGCACACTTAACTAGCATGGCTACCACAGCATTCTGTAGCCATCCCATCTGGTTTGCGCTTAGTGGGACTATCATTTGTTTTTCAACAGGACAATGACCCCAAACACACCTCCAGGCTGTATAAGGGCTATTTGACCAATAAGGAGAGTGATGGAGTGCTGCATCAGATGACCTGGCCTCCACAATCACCCAACCTCAACCCAATTGAGATGGTTTGGGATAAGTTGGACTGCAGTGTGAAGGAAAAGCATCCAACAAGTGCTCAGCATATGTGGGAACTCCTTCAAGACTGTTGGAAAAGCATTCCTCATGAAACTGGTTGAGAGAATGCCAAGAGTGTGCAAAGCTGTCATCAAGGCAACGGGTGGCTACTTTGAAGAATCTTTGATTTGTTTTGTTTAACACTTTTTTTGGTTACTACATGAATTCATGTGTTATTTCATAGTTGTGATGTCCTCACTATTATTCTACAATGTAGTAAATAAGAAAAATCAAGAAAAACCCTTGAATCAGTCGGTGTGTCCAAACCTTTGACTGGTACTGTATATACTTTTTTGTTATTCCCACAGGGGACCTAAAATTCTAAATCAAATAGCTAAATGAACATCTTAAAACCATTCCATGTTAGCTTAATAGAACCCCCCCTCCAACATTTATCTTAATAACTTATTTTCAGTCTCCCCATGATGTTTTTTTTCTTCATAACAGCAATAATCTAACAATAGGATGCAAAGCAGCCTCTCCATTCTCCCTGGGACCTCCATCTCCGGGTCTCACTTCCAATCATATGAATCCATAATTGAAATCAACTGAATGATGTATAGAAGAGAAGTGTCTTATGGCTATTGGCTTCTCAGACAGACTTACTGTAGTCAGAGAGCATGTGGACGGTGTGGAATGGGGCCCAGCACACAGTGAATAGCACCACAATGGTAATCATCATCTTGATGGCTCTCCTCTTCCTTCTAATCACCAACAAAGAATAAGAAACACATATTAACCTGTCGGGTTAACATGAGGAAACTTTTTGGATCATATGATAATATTCTTATACTCGGTATTCAGTGAAATTATCATAATTATGTCACAGACAGGATCTTCCACAGGAGTAACCAACATCTTGACCACCAGACCAACAGGATATTCTTTCTTGACACTGATTTTGAAGTCGCAGGCAGAGGGGCTACCTTATCAAAAGACCATGAGCAACCATGTACCGACTCATGTCCGCTGCAATCACTCTGTACCTACAGAACGTAACTACCATGTATGTGTATAGGTTGTTGAACACACAAGTTTTTTATGGAGTCATTTTGTGAGGTATCATACATAGAGTATCTCTATACAGACCTGGAAATCTTTCCCACCTCTCCCTGGTTCATGGTGTTAAGTACAGAGGAGTCGCCCACCCTCTTGCGGATCCACAGTTCGATCCCTATCTGTGTGTAGAGGATCAACATGGCCGCCAGGGGCAGGAGGAACAGAACTACCAGGATGAAGGTGGCATACAGCTGTCTGTGTGAGGCAGAGCGCCAACGCTCCTGGCAGCACACGTGGTGTAGGTCGTATAGGAAGTCATACTTCACCTGGAGAGAGACACAAGTGTGAATACACAAACACACACACACAAAGTAATCACAGATCTAACACATCTGGACAGGGAAATAGCTTAAAAGCAATTGGCAGGAGTACTACGCAGAGTGTAGTATCTTACCCACCTCTAACTGTTGCACCAACAACATGGGAGATCCAACAATCATGGATGCAAGCCAAACAACTCCTAGTCAAAGAGAACAAAGCAAAATGAAGACATGGTTCTACCAGTGCCGTAACTACATATGAGGACACAGAGGTCCGGACCTCAGTAAAATATATATATATATACTTTTGAGGTCACAAATAAACGCCCATGTTTTTGAAAGAAAATCACATTTTTTTGCCCATTAAAATAACAACATTTATCAGAAATACAGTGTAGACATAGTTAATGTTTTAAATGACTATTGTAGCTGGAAACGGCATATAAAACAAATAATAATTGTACCCCGTTTTCGTGGTATCCAATTGTTAGTAGTTACTATCTTGTCTCATCACTACAACTCCTGTATGGGCTCGGGAGAGACGAAGGTCAAAAGCCATGCGTCCTCCAAAACACAACCCAACCAAGGCGCAACGCTTCTTAACACAGCGTGCATCCAACCCGGAAGCCAGCCACACCAATGTGTCGGAGGAAACACCGTGCACCTGGCGACCTGGTTAGCGTGCACTGCACCCGGCCCGCCACAGGAGTCGCTAGTGCACGATGAGACAAGGATATCCCTAACGGCCAAACCCTCCCTAACCCGGACGACGCTAGGCCAATTGTGCGTCGTCCGGGTTATTCTTATTGTTTGTCAGAAGAATAAAACAACGCCTCTACTTGGTACCCTGAGGAGGGTCAAAGGTGACTTTGTTCCTCTCTCCCCTAAAGAGAATAGCAAAAATTACTATCTACTTACTGTCTACTCTCAGACAATTTGTTAATACAGGTCCATATCTTTACTTTACCCAGCATCCTGTAGGCTCTCTGTGGTGTGTACTGTCTCTTCATGCTGAGTGGATGGACGATGCCTTGGTACCTCTCCAGAGCGATGCACGCCATGGTGAGTATACCTGTCACCACTGCTGTCGTCTGGACAAAGGGAATGGTCTTGCACACCAGAACACCTATAAGAGGAGAGGGACAAAGCCTGTGTCTGAAATGGCAACCTAATTCCTATGTAGTGCACTACCTTTGACCAGGCCCAATGCATGCAATCCACAGGAGTCCTTTTCTGTGTCCGAAAGGGTGCTAGTGGACAACCTGGTGCTAGTGGACAACCTGGTGCTAGTGGACAACCTGGTGCTAGTGGACAACCTGGTGCCTGTGGACAACCTGGTGCCAGTGGATAACCTGGTGCTCGTGGACAACCTGGTGCCAATGAAAACCCTGGTGCTAGTGGACAACCTGGTGCTAGTGGACAACCTGGTGCCAGTGGACAACCTGGTGCTAGTGGACAACCTGGTGCTAGTGGACAACCTGGTGCTAGTGGACAACCTGGTGCTAGTGGACAACCTGGTGCTAGTAGACAACCTGGTGCCAGTGGACAACCTGGTGCCAGTGGACAACCTGGTGCTAGTGGACAACCTGGTGCCAGTGGACAACCTGGTGCTAGTGGACAACCTGGTGCTAGTGGACAACCTGGTGCTAGTGGACAACATGGTGCTAGTGGACAACCTGGTGCCAGTGGACAACCTGGTGCTAGTGGACAACCTGGTGCTAGTGGACAACATGGTGCTAGTGGACAACCTGGTGCCAATGAAAACCCTGGTGCTAGTGGACAACCTGGTGCTAGTGGACAACCTGGTGCCAATGAAAACCCTGGTGCTAGTGGACAACCTGGTGCTAGTGGACAACCTGGTGCTAGTGGACAACCTGGTGCCAATGAAAACCCTGGTGCTAGTGGACAACCTGGTGCCAATGAAAACCCTGGTGCTAGTGGACAACCTGGTGCCAATGAAAACCCTGGTGCCAATGAAAACCCTGGTGCTAGTGGACAACCTGGTGCCAATGAAAACCCTGGTGCTAGTGGACAACCTGGTGCCAATGAAAACCCTGGTGCTAGTGGACAACCTGGTGCTAGTGGACAACCTGGTGCCAATGAAAACCCTGGTGCTAGTGGACAACCTGGTGCCAATGAAAACCCTGGTGCTAGTGGACAACCTGGTGCCAATGAAAACCCTGGTGCTAGTGGACAACCTGGTGCCAATGAAAACCCTGGTGCTAGTGGACAACCTGGTGCCAACCTGGTGAAAAACCTGGTGCTAGTGGACAACCTGGTGCTAGTGGACAACAACCTGGTGCTAGTGGACAACCTGGTGCCAGTGGACAACCTGGTGCTAGTGGACAACCTGGTGCCAGTGGACAACCTGGTGCTAGTGGACAACCTGGTGCTAGTGGACAACCTGGTGCTAGTGGACAACCTGGTGCTAGTGGACAACCTGGTGCTAGTGGACAACCTGGTGCTAGTGGACAACCTGGTGCTAGTGGACAACCTGGTGCTAGTGGACAACCTGGTGCTAGTGGACAACCTGGTGCCAATGAAAACCCTGTTGCTAGTGGACAACCTGGTGCCAATGAAAACCCTGGTGCTAGTGGACAACCTGGTGCCAATGAAAACCCTGGTGCTAGTGGACACCAGGGTTGCTAATAAAGAAATAATAAATCATGTAATGGCCAATTTTCTACTTGATTTGGTGCACAATTCAATTCTTCTATGCATGACCAGAGATGTTGTTCTTCTTTACCGCCAGGCTTATACAAATCTGTATCTTGTGTAACGGTTTAGTCAAACGCGTTAGTGCTTATGAAGGTGAAATACCTGAATGCTTTTCCTAGGAATGTGTCTTGTTGCTAATCAATGGAAGGCTTACAAAAATGTTATGCGTTGTGTTTTAACATACTTATACTGTACGTATCTGTTTGCTTAACAACGGAAGGATGATGTATGGTATAATGAGGACATAATAATAATTGAATGATTTTCCCAAAATGTGTCCTTTTGATTGATAACAGAAGGTTGATATTGATGCTTGAATGCTTTTACTAGAATCGGTTTATTTGACTGACAAAGGATCGACTTAGAGGTATATCAGTGATGTGTCTGTTCGCAGGATAATGATACTTGAATGATTTCCTAGAAATTGGTTATTTTGCCAGACAATTAAGGCAAATCATAGAAATTATGTTTGAATGCTTTTACCAGAATTAGTTTGTTGGCACGACAATGGAAGAGGTATTGGGAAAATGTCAGTTACAAGTCCAAAATTATTGGCACCCTTGATAAAGCTGAGCAAAAAAGACAAGTAATGGTGTGCGTGGCCAAAGATCTTTATTTCAAATAAAAATCTAATCAAATGTTATTTGACTTTCTGGTCAGATGACATGAAAATAGAGCTCTTTAGCCATGCACACTAGTCAGTTGGGGTCTCAGCTTACTGTTAGTACGGATAGTAGGATACACAACATGCAATTTCGAAATTTGAGCAGTTTTCCTCTTGTTATATCAGTCACTGACAGTCACTCAGTTAGACCATGTCATCTAACATTTTATAGATTACTGGTTAAGTTAGTCTAGCCAGCTATCTAAACCTTGTAGTAATCATGGCCGAATTACTGACCAGGCACGCAAGGCACGTGCCCTGGGGCCCTGACCTCTAGGGGGCCCCAATTGATTTTTTTAGTCTCTCTCACTCAGATATCATATGAACATGGCAAAATGTTTAGAATGGCAGGAAATGAGCTTTAGAGAGGGTTTCACTCTGTGATGTGTTATGTTGGATTTGATCAAAACCTGATGTTTTTCATTTAGGCCAAAAAGTTCATTTCTTTACGATGCTGTCTTGCATGATTTATTTTAAGGGCTTTGCAAACAGGATGGTAATTTGGAAAGGGATTCCTTCTTTTCACTTTGTCATACAGGCCAGTAATGTGGAGTGAATGCAATGAGCTCAGCCAATGAATTCACTTGACTGTTTAAAATCATCTTCAGCCTCAGAGAAATATCCATGAGCAGTTTCCATTTTATTCGGCAGCTCAGTAAGGAAGGATGGCCAGATCTTTACAGTATCTGGGGGATATGGGGTCTGTGGCGGCAGGTATCCTAGTGGTTAGAGCGTTGGGCCAGTAACCAAAAGATCAAGAGATCAAACCCCCGAGCTGACAAGGTAAAAATCTGTCGTTCTGCCCTTGAACAAGGCAGGTAATCCACTGTTCCTAGGACATCATTGTAAATAAGAATGTGTTCTTAATTGACTTGCCTAGTTAAATAAAGGTAAAATAAAAATATGACATACCACCCACAGATTACCAAACTCAAAGAGATATTCAGTGGCTAGGATTATTGTTTTTAGCTCCCCTGATCTGTGCCTGTCTAAAAATGTATTCCATACTTTTAAAGCTCATTGGTTGCTCTGAGGTTGAATCATTGTTTGACATTCACTATCCAACTGAGGGACCTTACAGAGACAGGGGAAATTATTCTTAAATCATGAGAATCTCTACTTTTGCAAACATGGACCTTATTCAACAAATTGCGTGATTCTTTACAAAAATAGGGTGTGTGTGTCCTAAACGGTAGCATGCTGCCTATATAGTGCGCCACTTTTGACCAGGGCCCTGTGGGCTCTGGTCAAAAGTAGTGTACTACCTAGAGAATAGGGTGCTATTTGGGACATATCTGTGGTGTTGTAGTCTAATGATGAAACATCCCAATCTGGTTGCATTCATAATTTCTAATCAGTGGTCCTCATTAAATTGTCACCATGTTGAAACTAGACATGATTTAAAGTTAATGTTTTATGTAATGAAATTAAGTAGACCAATCAATATGAAGACATGAAACCCCATGGAGCCACAGCTTTGAAACCCCATAGAGCCACATATTTGAAACCCCATGGAGCCACATATTTGAAACCCCATGGAGCCACATATTTGAAACCCCATAGAACCACAGATTTGAAACCCCATAGAACCACAACTTTGAAACCCCATGGAGCCACAACTTTGAAACCCCATGGAGCCACAGCTTTCAAACCCCATAGAGCCACAGATTTGAAACCCCATAGAGCGACATATTTGAAACCCCATAGAGCCACATATTTGAAACCCCATAGAGCCACAGATTTGAAACCCCATAGAGCCACAGATTTGAAACCCCATGGAGCCACAACTTTGAAACCCCATGGAGCCACAGCTTTCAAACCCCATAGAGCCACAGATTTGAAACCCCATAGAGCCACATATTTGAAACCCCATAGAGCCACATATTTGAAACCCCATGGAGCCACAGCTTTGAAACCCCATAGAGCCACAGATTTGAAACCCCATAGAGCCACATATTTGAAACCCCATAGAGCCACAGATTTGAAACCCCATAGGGCCACCGTTTTGAAACCCCATAGAGCCACAGATTTGAAACCCCATAGAGCCACAGATTTGAAACCCCATAGAGCCACAGATTTGAAACCCCATAGAGCCACAGATTTGAAACCCCATGGAGCCACAGATTTGAAACCCCATGGAGCCACAGCTTTGAAACCCCATGGAGCCACAGCTTTGAAACCCCATGGAGCCACAGCTTTGAAACCCCATGGAGCCACATATTTGAAACCCCATGGAGCCACAGATTTGAAACCCCATAGAGCCACAGATTTGAAATCCCCATAGAGCCACAGATTTGAAATCCCCACGGAGCCACAGCTTTGAAACCCCATGGAGCCATTGCTTTGAAACCCCATGGAGCCACAGATTTGAAATCCCCATAGAGCCACAGCTTTGAAACCCCATGGAGCCATTGCTTTGAAACCCCATAGAGCCACAGATTTGAAATCCCCATAGAGCCACAGATTTGAAATCCCCATAGAGCCACAGCTTTGAAACCCCATGGAGCCATTGCTTTGAAACCCCATAGAGCCACAGATGTGAAACCCCATAGAGCCATTGCTTTGAAACCCCATAGAGCGACATATTTGAAACCCCATAGAGCCACATATTTGAAACCCCATAGAGACACATATTTGAAACCCCATGGAGCCACAGCTTTGAAACCCCATAGAGCCACATATTTGAAACCCCATAGAGCCACAGATTTGAAACCCCATAGAGCCACAGTTTTGAAACCCCATAGAGCCACAAATTTGAGACCTCATAGAGCCACAGATTTGAAACCCCATAGAGCCACAGATTTGAAACCCCATAGAGCCACAGATTTGAAACCCCATGGAGCCACAGCTTTGAAATCCCCACAGAGCCACAGATTTGAAATCCCCACAGAGCCACAGCTTTGAAACCCCATGGAGCCACATATTTGAAACCCCATGGAGCCACAGATTTGAAACCCCATAGAGCCACAGATTTGAAATCCCCATAGAGCCACAGATTTGAAATCCCCACAGAGCCACAGCTTTGAAACCCCATGGAGCCATTGCTTTGAAACCCCATGGAGCCAGATTTGAAACCCCATAGAGCCACAGATTTGAAATCCCCATAGAGCCACAGATTTGAAATCCCCACAGAGCCACAGCTTTGAAACCCCATGGAGCCATTGCTTTGAAACCCCATAGAGCCACAGAGCCATAGAGCCATTTGAAACCCCATAGAGCCACAGATTTGAAATCCCCATAGAGCCACAGATTTGAAATCCCCATAGAGCCACAGCTTTGAAACCCCATGGAGCCATTGCTTTGAAACCCCATAGAGCCACAGATGTGAAACCCCATAGAGCCATTGCTTTGAAACCCCATAGAGCCACAGATTTGAAACCCCATAGAGCCACAGATTTGAAATCCCCATAAGAGCCACAGATTTGAAATCCCCATAAGAGCCACAGATTTGAAACCCCATGGAGCCATTGCTTTTTAGTGTGACTGTTTAGTAGCCTCCACTTTACCTCTGCTTTCTCACATTATTAGTCAGAACTTATACCAGCAAACTGTAAAGCCTCAGTTATTATTGGGTTGTCTGTAGTGAACAAAATAGGTTATATTACCATCAGAAAAAAAGTCAATTAAGTTATATTAAATCTTCGATTTGGAATTTATTTTATAAGGCGATGCCCTAAATTGTAGATGACTCAATAGCTGTGGTTTTGAAAGTCGTGGCTCTCCCATTAACATAATAGCCCTAACCATCCATAATTCATGTTAGGTTCATTTTTACAAAACAGGCTCAATTTATAAGTGAATCACTTCATAAAACACAGATAGATAATACTCTCTCACCTCCTAGCCACTCGGATGAGATGTTCTGCAGTAAAGTGAACGGGATGCAGAAGAACGAAATCAGGAGGTCGCTCACTGCTAGAGAACAAATGAAGATGTTCGTGGCAGTTTGGATTCCCCGCTTTCTCACCACGATGTAAACAACCAAACTATTTCCAAGTAGTGCCAGCAAGAAAATAACCGCGTACACAATCACGAACGCTGTCTTGGCTCCAGGTGGAAGCTCAGGCGTATAAACCAGCGGTTGGATTTTGTAGATTTCAATAAACTCCCGACGCGTTAAATTATAACGGTAAAGTAGCTCTTGCAGGGCCTCTGGAGTTATTTTCGTATTCCCCATAGTAAGTGACGGATTACTATTATTTAATTTGCTGTCTGGCTAATTGATTTCACCTTTATTTAGGCAGAGCGGGGTCCTTATTAGAGACTTATTGAAGCGATAAATCGTGATAAAACCCCTGCGGTGTCCTGTGCACCACCCGAGACGTGTGCGAAAATGCGTGAGTAGCCTATTCCTCTCTCCGTGTGGAGGCTCCAGTTGTGCCATGCTAGCTCTCCCAGGCTACTACTCAACCGCTGCATCGCACGCTGGCATGCGTCATCACTCAATAATCATTAGACTATATATAGGACGTTGACAAGATAACATTTAACCCCCCATGTATCCCATAGCTGCATTTAAATATTTAATTAAATAAATAAATATTTAGTTATTGTAATTATGAGTCAATTTCAGGTCAAATTGTCCTCAACCCACTAAGTGGTTTTAAGATCATATATATATATATATATATTGTAATGACCTGACTAGATCATAAATGAACAATTGTCCAGACAGAGGCTTGAGTTTACGAATGGACGGTTTATTACACCAACTTTACACAGGCTACTGTTTGGGCCGTAGCACACGCCAAATAGATGACAGATAACCCACAAGCCAATCGTGACCTTCTCTTGTGAAACCCAGACGTAAGAGAGAGAGAACAAAGGCTGAACCTGGTCTTAACTTCCAATGCTCCACCCCCCTGCCCAACCCCCTCCACGCCACTCCGCCAACCACCAGGATGCCCGGCATCAGAACATTCCAGGCATTCCCGTGATTGGCAGATAGCAGGTTGATTGACAGGTCGGCGAACACCGGGTACTGGTCAGTACAACACAACCACCTCCTAGCCTAACACATAACACACAGCTGTCTGTGCGGGTCGCTACACAGCCCCCCACCACAAAGTCCCTCGTCCCCGAGGGAACAAACAAAGTCTCTGAAGCGACCCGGAGGTCTCATTTGCCTGCGTGGCCGTGATGGTCGCAGAGTGCCCCTCTGGGACCCAGGGGATGAAGGCAGGGATATGGGTGACAAGGAAGCGGGAACGGGTAATACAGTCCGTGGCTCTGGGGAACCACGCGGTGACACAGGGGGGGAGACAGGGGGAGTGGGCTGTCTGGAGCCTTGTCTGCGGCACCTGAGGGTGGGTGCCTGGAGAATGTCATTGCCAGAGAGGGGAATTGTGGGGGTTCCTGGGGTTTGGGGAGAAGAGGCCCCTCTGTATGGGGCTAACCTGTCCCGGTGCAGTGCCACCTTTCACCCCCTGGGAGGAAGCTGCACCAGGGACACAACCTCCCCTACCCTCTCCAGGACACTGCAGGGTCCCACCCAGTGACTGTCCAACTTGGGGCATCTGCCTTTTTTCCTTAGGGGGCTGTAGACCCAGACCAGCTCCCCAGCCACAAAGTGCCTTCCCCGGGTGTGCACGTCATAGTTCCTTTTCTGCCTCACACCTGCATTCACCAGCTGCTCTCTGGCGAAGGTGTGGGCTGTCTCCAGGCGGTCCTGGAGTCTCCGGGCATACTCCGGCCCCGGAGGAACATGAGGGCTATCCAGGGGCCGACCAAACGCCATCTCCGCAGGGGTGCGGATCTCTCTCCCCAGCATGAGGAGGGCAGGCGTGCAGGAAGTGGAGTCTTGGACAGCGGAGCGGCATGCCATGAGGACCATAGGCAGGTGCTTGTCCCAGTCACGCTGGTGTTTGGAAGAGACGATGGCCAGCTGCTGTCCAAGCGTTTTGTTGAAGCGCTCCACAAGGCCATCACTTTGAGGATGGAGAGGAGTAGTGCGGGTCTTGTGCATACCCAGCCTCTCACACATGGTGGCGAACACACGGGACTCAAAGTTTCTGCCTTGGTCGCTGTGGATGGACTCTGCAGCTCCAAACCTGCTGAACATCCCCGCTGTCAGGCGTCGACGATGGTCTCTGCCTCCTGGTCAGGCAGAGCATAGGCCTCGGGCCATTTTGTGAAATAGTCCATGGCCGTGAGCACCCAGCGGTTTCCACTGTCTGTGGTGGGGAACGGCCCAACTACATCCACTCCCACCCTCTCCATGGGAGCCCCCTCTGGGAACTGTTGGAGCTGAGCATGAGAGCGGCCTGGGGGCCCTTTCTCGCTGTGCAGTTGTCACAGCGGCGACAAAAGTCCTCCACATCCCTCTTGTGCTGCCCCCAGTAGAAGCCCTGACGGAGACGGCGCAGTGCTTTTGTGACCCCAAAGTGTCCAGTCCCCACCCCCCCATGAGTACTCTGGAGCACAGCCTCCCGCAATGCTTTTGGGACCACCACCTGCCACCTTCCTCTCCCGTAGCTGACTCCTTCCATGCCCGCTGTAGCACGCCATCAGCCAGCCGCAGTCTCTCAAACTTCGACCACAACCCTTTGGTCGCGAGTGAGAGCGCTGTCACCTCTTCCCATGGTGGCCTCACCTGCGCCTCTACCCACTGTAGCACTGGCTGTAGGTCTGTGTCCCGTCCCTGCTGCTGCCGCCATTCAGCCACGTCGACAGTCTGCAGCTCACAGCAGACAGGCCCGCTCGCCCGACACACTGTGGCACAGACACCCTCCTCTGCCCGCAGCTCTCTCTCCCGTCCCTCTCTCCGTTCACAGTGGCGGCAGCCGTCTGCAGTACAGGGCCGACGGGACATGGCGTCGGCGTTGGAGTGGCGTGCCCCTGCCCTGTGCACCACCGTGAAGTCATACGGCTGAAGCTCCTCCAACCAGCGTGCCACCTGCCCCTCTGGCTCTCTGAAAGACATGAGCCACTGGAGAGCAGAGTGGTCAGTCCTTACAGTAAAGGGCAGACCACCCAGGTAGTACTTGAAGTGTTTGACACACAACAGCCAAGAGCTCCCGCCGGGTGACACAGTAGCGGCGCTCATGTTTGTCAAATGTTTTGCTGAAGTACGCCACCACTCTCTCCCCCTCTGGCCCCACCTGGGCCAGCACCCCACCCATGCCCACATTGCTCGCGTCTGTGTCCAGGATAAAGGGCAAGGTGAGGTCAGGGGGGGCGAGCACGGGGGCCTCGATCAGTGCACGTTTGAGGGTGTTGAATGCCTCCTCACACTCCACTGTCCAAGTGAAAGCCTTGTCCTTCGGCAGCAGGCGGTTCAGTGGAGCAGCAACGCTTGAGAAGCCCCGTACAAACCTCCTGTAGTACGAGGCCAGGCCCAGGAAGCTCTTCAGCTGACGCTGGTCGGTGGGGGTGGGCCAGTCTCTGACAGCCCCTACCTTGTCCTCCATGGTGCTGTTCCCCTCCTTCCCCACTCGGTGGCCCAATGCAGACGACACACAATTAATCTTCTCCTTTCCCCCTTCTGATGACCAGGTGGCGAATCGCATCTCTGCATGTCTGGCAGACATATCAGTGTGGATGACGGATCACCACCTCAAGCTGAACCTCGGCAAGACGGAGCTCCTCTTCCTCCCGGGGAAGGACTGCCCGTTCCATGATCTCGCCATCACGGTTGACAACTCCATTGTGTCCTCCTCCCAGAGCGCTAAGAACCTTGGCGTGATCCTGGACAACACCCTGTCGTTCTCAACTAACATCAAGGCGGTGGCCCGTTCCTGTAGGTTCATGCTCTACAACATCCGCAGAGTACGACCCTGCCTCACACAGGAAGCGGCGCAGGTCCTAATCCAGGCACTTGTCATCTCCCGTCTGGATTACTGCAACTCGCTGTTGGCTGGGCTCCTGCCTGTGCCATTAAACCCTACAACTCATCCAGAACGCTGCAGCCCGTCTGGTGTTCAACCTTCCCAAGTTCTCTCACGTCACCCCGCTCCTCCGCTCTCTCCACTGGCTTCCAGTTGAAGCTCGCATCCGCTACAAGACCATGGTGCTTGCCTACGGAGCTGTGAGGGGAACGGCACCTCAGTACCTCCAGGCTCTGATCAGGCCCTACACCCAAACAAGGGCACTGCGTTCATCCATCTCTGGCCTGCTCGCCTCCCTACCACTGAGGAAGTACAGTTCCCGCTCAGCCCAGTCAAATCTGTTCGCTGCTCTGGCCCCCCAATGGTGGAACACACTCCCTCACGACGCCAGGACAGCGGAGTCAATCACCACCTTCCGGAGACACCTGAAACCCCACCTCTTTAAGGAATACCTAGGATAGGATAAGTAATCCTTCTCACCCCCCTAAAAAGATCTAGATGCACTATTGTAAAGTGGCTGTTCCACTGGATGTCATAAGGTGTATGCACCACAGTGGCACTTCTCGGGGTGGAGCTTCAGACCTGCGGCAGCCACCCTCTCCAGCACACGCCGTAGCGCCCCCAGGGCTGACTGGGAGGAGCTGCCATGGGCCAGGATGTCATCGAGGTATACCAGACACTGCTGTCGGGGGATGCCATCCAGCACCCTGTCCATCAAACGCTCAAAAGTAGCTGGAGCGTTGCACAGGCCAAAGCACAGGACCTTGAACTGCCAGTGTCCTCTGTTAGTGGAGAACGCAGTTTTGGCTCTGGCCTCTGGGGAGAGGGGCACCTGCCAGTAGCCACTGCGGAGGTCTAGTGAGGAGAACCAGGAGGACCCCCTAACCAGGTCCAGCGACTCATCGATACGTGGTATGGGGTATGAGTCCTTCCTGGTTACCTCATGCAGCCGCCTGTAGTCTGCACAGAACCTCAGCTTGCCCCCCTTCTTCGGAACCATGATGACTGGCGCCGCCCAGGGGCTGTCTGAGGGCTCAATGAAGTCTGCCCGCTGCATCTCCAACACAGCCTTGTCTGCCGCCTCCTGGCGTGCCAGCGGGATACGGCGGGGACGCATCTTGATGGGTCGAGCATCACCTGTGTCGATCTCATGCTGCACCAGATGAGTCTGACCCACCTCTTCCTCACTCAACGCAAAGCTGTCTCTGAATTCAAACAGCAACTGCCACAACCGTTCCTGCTGCTCAGGGTCAAGACCAACACAGTTCCTCCCCATATCTCCCTCACTGCAGAAAGTGTCCTCTCCTCTCCCATCTGGGGTAGCTGGGCTGGGGGGGTGCGGCCCGGGCTCACAGAGGGCTGTGTCATGGAGGTAGCTGGGGGAATGTAACACACCGCCGTAGGTGACAGGGGGACTGGGGAAAAGTCACACACAGCTGTGGGGGAGGGGGCGCAGCCATGAGTCTCTGCTGCTTTAACTGTTGGAGTAAAGGGTTTGTTGGGTTGAGTGAATGTGACATTAGGGGGCCATGGTGACTTCCGTCCCTCCCTGGAAGCTCAGTGTGCCCCTATTTAGGTCTAACTGGCAGCCTGTGCTCCTAAGAAAGTCCAACCCCAGGATACAAGGGTCCTGCACAGCCGCCACCCACACAGGATGACGCACAGTCCTGCCCCCTACTGTCAGAGTCATTATTCCCTTCCCTTTCATGGGTGCCAGCTCACCTGTGACTGTGCGGAGCTGCACAGTTGTAGGCTCACACTGAGTCCAACCTGGCACAATATCTGGCCTCACCAGGGTTACTGTGGACCCAGTGTCCACCAGGGCGGAGCAGGCCACCCCCTCCACAGTGACAGGGACATGACAAAGTCCCCAACACAGGTCTGGCCCACCACAACAACAGGCTCCACCCGCTTGCCCTCGTCTGCTTCTGGGGGAAGTGGAGCCTTGCTTCCCCGTCTGTGCCGGTGGGCTCCTCCTGAAGATGATGGTGGTTGGGATAGAAAGCCAGGGGTCCGCACTACCCGGTCTATGCGGACCCCGAGCCATTTCCCTGAGCTCTGGGGAACATGGGGCAATCTCGGCGCAGATGGCCTGGCTGGCCACAACCCCAGCAGACCCTGGGACCAGGGCGTGTGTTTCGTTCCGCCTGTAGCGACACAGCACGAATGAGTTTTGTCATTTCGGCCACCCAAGCAGGCTTTTCCGGCTCCGGGCTGCTCTGCCCCCCAGCTCGCACAGAGGGTGTGTCTCCCTGCACCCCCACCAAAGCCCCAGCTGAAGCCCCAGCCCACACCAGCTCCCTCTCCAAAGCCATCTCCAAGGCTGTCTGCAATGACTCAGGATGAGCCAGCTGGGTCTGTATGCGAAGCTCCGTAGGAGAGAGCGCCTGTATGAACTGGTCCCGTGCTAGCTCGCTCTGCACGGAGGGGGGCATGTGAGCATATACCCGCCGAGAGAGGCTCTCAATGTCATTAGCTAGCACCCGTAGAGGCTCTCCAGGCTGCCTGCGTCTATTACTATTACTATTATTCTATTGCTTCAGCCGCCATCGCTCTAACGTCCTCCCTCAAGCGGCCTCTGCGCTCCGACGCCCTGGCGATCTCCTCAGACAGAGCCCCCGACGTCCATTCACACGCACCTCCTTGGCCATAATCGTCCCCTACCTCCACCTTCACTTTCGGATTCCCTCGAAGCATTTTCAATCCCCGTTCTCACCTACGGTAGCTAGCCACATAAGTCAGCTAGCTAGCTGGCTAACTTGTATCAACGTTTTTACTTCTGACACCAATGTAATGACCTGACTAGATCATAAATTAACAATTGTCCAGACAGAGGCTTGAGTTTACGAATGGACGGTTTATTACACCAACTTTACACAGGCTACTGTTTGGGCCGTAGCACACGCCAAATAGATGACAGATAACCCACAAACCAATCGTGACCTTCTCTTGTGAAACCCAGACGTAAGAGAGAGAGAACAAAGGCTGAACCTGGTCTTAACTTCCAATGCTCCACCCCCCTGCCCAACCCCCCTCCACGCCACTCCGCCAACCACCAGGATTCCCGGCATCAGAACATTCCAGGCATTCCCGTGATTGGCAGATAGCAGGTTGATTGACAGGTCGGACCCCGCGAACACCGGGTACTGGTCAGTACAACACAACCACCTCCTAGCCTAACACATAACACACAGCTGTCTGTGCGGGTCGCTACAATATATATAATACTGAACTAAAATATAAATGCAACGTGTTAAGTGTAGGTCCCATGTTTCATGAGCTGAAATTAAAGATCCCAGAAATGTTCCATACACACAAAAAGTTTATTTCTCTCAAATGTTGTGCACAAATTTGTTTACATCCCTGTTAGTGAACATTTCTCCTTTGCCAAAATAAACCATCCACCTAACAGGTATGGCATATCAAGAAGCCGATTAAACAGCAGGATCATTACGCAGGTGCACCTTGTGCTGGGGACAATACAAGTTCACTCTAAAATGTGCAGTTTTGTCACACAACACAATACCACAGATGTCTCAAGTTTTGAGGGCGCGTACAATTGGCATGCTGACTGCAGTAATGTCCACCAGAGCTGTTGCCAGATAATTGAATATAAATTTCTCTATGTCCTTTTAGAGAATTTGGCAGTACTTCCAACCAGTCTCACAACCGCCGACCATGTGTAACCACGCCAGCAAATGACCTCCACATCCGGCTTCTTCACCGCCAAAATCGTCTGAGGTGGTGCTGAGGAGTATTTCTGTCTGTAATAAATCTCTTTTGTGGGGAAAACCTCATTCGGATTGGCTGGGCCTGGCTCAACCAATGGGTAGGCCTGGCTCCCAAATGGGTGGGAATGGCTCCCAAGTGGGTGGGCCTATACCCTTACAGGCCCATCCATGGCTGCACCCCTGCCCAGTCATGTGAAATCCATAGAATAGGGCCTAATGCATTTATTTCAACTGACTGATTTCTTTATATGAACTGTAACTGTCCACATATATGGTGGATATATAGAGTTATGCATTTTCATCAGAATGGCATTTGACAACATGAGTACAAAGGAGGAACTACTCACCATTTTGCCACTGAAAAGACATAAAAGGGTCAAAGATATTTTTTAAGACTTTATGGAGTTTGCTAACAAATTCCAACTGCCCCTTTGTAAGCTTGTCTCCATTACTACAGATGGGGCACCAGCTATGGTAGGCTGATTCTTTCCCGGACTTTCTTCGTTATCACTGCTTAATTTATCAGAAAGCTTTGTACGGCAAGATGTTAAACATGAAAGAGGTGATGGATGTTGCAATGAAGGTTATGTGTTCTATTCGAGCAAGAAGCCTACAGCGGAGGCTATTTCACGCTCACTTAAAAGAGACTGAAGCGGTGCACACAACAGACCTGCAGCTGCACACGGATGTGCGGTGGTTGAGGCGAGGTACATTTTTAGGGAGATTCAGTGAGTTGTTGCCTGAAACCAAGGAGTTTCTCTAGGTCTCCAAACATGCAGAATATGCACAGCTAGAGGACACACAGTGGCTCCTGGATTGATCTTTTCTCACTGACCTAACTTACATGCTTAATAATGAACTGAATGCAGGGCTGCAAGGAAAAGGCAAACATGTAATGGACATGATCAGCTCTGTGAACACTTTTAAACTGCTCACAAGAAAGCTGCAAGGTGAGGACCTGCACTTCTTTCAACACATTCATTCAGAACTTCAACGTCAGGGCAAGGATACAGCACAGTTTGATAGTGGACGTTAGGTGGAGCAAGTCCAGAGCATCTTATCTGAGTTTGACAGTCGTTTCACTGACTTCACTGAAATCCTCCAAAATGGGATCACTTTTTCAGCCGGACACAACTATAGCAGAAACTGAAATTCTCACCCTTCAAAATAACATTCAGCTGAAATCCAGGGCAACCACTGAGATGAAGGAAGAGTTCTGGGAGCTACTGCAGAGGAGAAGTATCCCAACATAAGAGATGTGCTCTCAACTTATCAGCCCTTTGTGGATCAACCTACCTCTGAGTCTGCATTTTCTCACATGAAGATAATGAAGTCCAAGTACAGATCTACTGTGACTGCTGACCTCCTTGTGGCCTGCATGAGACTTGAAACAAGCTGCTACAGCCCTGACTATGAGAAGCTACTTGTCTCCATCAAGGAGATGGACGCTACAGACCCTCATCCAATCCCAACATTTCGCAAGTTATACAATTCAATCAAATATATAGAACAATATTTTTTTAAATGCAGAAAATAAAATACTATTAAAGTTGTCCAACATTCATGTTACTATATTGATCTATTCCCACCCCTTTACAGTGGTATAATAAATCCCTTTGCATGGCAATGCCCCTCACAGTCACTGAATTGTTTACCGGCAGTAATGCAAGTGTTTGTTTTTGAAAAGGTGGACAAAAAGAAAACAATTGGATTGTGAAGTTGAAATAGATGACATGCTGTGTGATTGCTATACGTTTCCAACATATGGTGTTAGTGTTTGCAGAATCAGTGAGAGACGTTATTCAAATGCAATCAATCTATCATGGTAGTGTGTAATCACACATATAAACAGATTCTGGTTTTGTACATGCTGGGGGTTGAGCCTTTTCTGGAGGCTCTTAGCCTTGAGAAGCAGCCATGAAAGTTGACTCAAAGGTTTCCTCCCAAATGGCCACCTATTCTCTACACATTGCACTACTTTGGTGCACTATAAGTAGTGCACTATAGAAAATCGGGTGCCATTTGGGATGCAGTGACAGTGTATGAACTGTCCCGCAGGGCTCCTTTGTTCAGTTAGTTCAATAAGTGTGGACCCAAACACTATGAATAACGGAATGAAGCATTAATATATTCCTTCTGTTTTAATTAACCTGCACAATAATGTAGATAGACGATGTGTCTGCAGTTCATCATTAGCAGACATCAAAGTCAATTTGATGTCTGCTTCATGACAGTGAAATGTTTCTCTAATTTACATTGTTCTGCACTACTTTCACACATGGATTAATCATATCTGAAAATATGTAATGTGATATCCCTCCTTGTGTATATGAAAATTATGGAAAGTTTGGGGTTTTAATCAAAAGTTGTTTTGGTCTAGAATAAACTTTTAATTTATAGGACCGTCTATCATTCAATTGCCTTTTCTCTGTCTTCTTAGAATACAGTTATTATCTCAATTAGAGAGTACGTTTTCAAAATAGAATTCTGATTGTGTTTTGTTTTGCGGACAAACCCCAGCTAACCCCAATTTAACAGCATCGATTTTGTCCCCAGTCTGTTCCTAGGTTGGTAGATTCCCAGCCATTTAGAGATTCAGTGTTTGTGCCAACTATGCCCACTGTCTTTACAACCTTGTTAACACCGTTTGACGCTAGACAATGGTATTATTTGAAGCTAGAAGACAGATTAATAAAAAAAACTAAAACATAATGAATGTCCAATTACCCAACACAGTCCTATAACGAGTTGTTTGGTGGCCTGGGAGGCTTTATAACACTTTTTGTATCCTTTACGGAAGACCACCCGTGTGTGTGTGTGTGTGTGTGTGTGTGTGTGTGTGTGTGTGTGTGTGTGTGTGTGTGTGTGTGTGTGTGTGTGTGTGTGTGTGTGTGTGTGTGTGTGTGTGTGTCCATGCACTACTATTCTCAGGCATTGTCTCGGCCAGGGCTGTCTCTACTCCTTTGTTTATGCCTGTTATAAACAAGGTTTCTTCAGGAAGAAAATAACAATCTGCTTGTCTGTGTAATATTCCAACCTATGTTTAGTACTGCCTACTCTCTCAGGGAGGTGGTCAACAGTAATATTTAGATTAGTTTTACCTGGAAAGTAATGTATAGGAGCGTCAGGGGGACTAATATACAGTACTGTAAGCTGTGTTAATGTTTTAGAACTTCCTCCTCTATCCCATCTACTTCCTCATCAACCTTTCAAACCAACACGCCAAACAGTCTCTGACAGTCGTAACACTTTCTCAACCTATTCAGAAAGGATTCATGCATTGGATACAAATGTATTGGAAAATGCAATTATATACTACTAATCTGCAATATTCATATTAAGTCTGCACCTTGCTGTTACTAAATGTGTAATATTGATTTCATATGTTCTGGCTGAGATGAAAGAAAAGCCGACCCATGGAGCAGTCAAGGCTGGAAGTGTGTAAACGTTGACTCAAATCTTATTACACTTGATTAGGCTCATGGCTCGATCAAAGACTTTGTGTAAATGTCATGGACTTTTAATGATCAAATTGTATTAAAGCCCCTTTTCTCCTGAATGTAGTTTTACTGTAATTAATTCTCCACTACCTGCTTTACTTTTACCTTCTGTGACTGAATGACAATGCTCTGTAGATAGGCCTTATAAACAGACCTTGGATGAAGAATAACACCTGAATGTGTTTCACAGGAGGTCGTGGAACCTTAATTGGGGAGAACACGCATGTGGTAATGACTATAGAGGAATCAGTGGAATGGTATCAAATAGTACATCAAAAACATGGTTTCTAGGTATTTGATGCCATTCCATTTGCTCCATTCAGCAGCCTCCTGTGACGTGTTTCCATCCACTTCCCATGGACCATAGAGACTTCCTGTCTGTCTATAGGGGTGAAGTTCCCCTGAGACTTCTTGTCTGTCTATAGGAGTGAAGTTCCCCTGAGACTTCTTGTCTGTCTATAGGAGTGAAGTTCCCCTGAGACTTCCTGTCTGTCTATAGGGGTGAAGTTCCCCTGAGACTTCTTGTCTGTCTATAGGGGTGAAGTTCCCCTGAGACTTCTTGTCTGTCTATAGGGGTGAAGTTCCCCTGAGACTTCTTGTCTGTCTATAGGGGTGAAGTTCCCCTGAGACTTCTTGTCTGTCTATAGGGGTGAAGTTCCCCTGAGACTTCTTGTCTGTCTATAGGAGTGAAGTTCCCCTGAGACTTCTTGTCTGTCTTGAAGTCTGTCTACTTCTTGTCTGTCTATAGGAGTGAAGTTCCCCTGAGACTTCTTGTCTGTCTATAGGGGTGAAGTTCCCCTGAGACTTCTTGTCTGTATATAGGGGTGAAGTTCCCTGAGACTTCTTGTCTGTCTATAGGGGTGAAGTTCCCTGAGACTTCTTGTCTGTCTATAGGGGTGAAGTTCTCCTGAGACTTCTTGTCTGTCTATAGGAGTGAAGTTCCCCTGAGTCTTCTTGTCTGTCTATAGGGGTGAAGTTCCCCTGAGACTTCTTGTCTGTCTATTGTCTGAGACTTCTTGTCTGTCTATAGGAGTGAAGTTCCCCTGAGACTTCTTGTCTGTCTATAGGAGTGAAGTTCCCATGAGACTTCTTGTCTGTCTATAGGAGTGAAGTTCCCCTGAGACTTCTTGTCTGTCTATAGGAGTGAAGTTCCCCTGAGACTTCTTGTCTGTCTATAGGAGTGAAGTTCCCATGAGACTTCTTGTCTGTCTATAGGAGTGAAGTTCCCCTGAGACTTCTTGTCTGTCTATAGGAGTGAAGTTCCCATGAGACTTCTTGTCTGTCTATGGGAGTGAAGTTCCCCTGAGACTTCTTGTCTGTCTATAGGAGTGAAGTTCCCCTGAGACTTCTTGTCTGTCTATAGGGGTGGAGTTCTCCTGATGATCCTATTGTTATGGATGTTATTAATGCTGAATAAAACATGTCTGTGTTCTGACCCCCCTCCCCCCACCCCCCCTCAGTTGGTAGAGCATAGCGCTTGCAACACTAGGATTGTGGGTTTGATTCCAGGGGTCCGCCATACCTAAAATGTATCCACCATAGGAGGCTGGTGGGAGGAGCTATAGAAGGACGCTCTCATTGGAATGAATGGAATAAATGGAACGGTATCAAACATATGGAAACCACATGTTTGACACAGTTCAACATTTTCCATTTCAGCCATTACAATGAGCCCGTCCTCCTATAGCTTCTCCCACCAGCCTCATCTGGTATCCGCTCATGACTGTAAAATGCTTCGGATAAATGTGTCTGCTAAATTGAATATATTACTATGGTCATCACTATAAATGCTACCAGTAGAAGTTAGTACTGACTGGAGATTGGCAAAGTATACAACACGTTCTATGGTTGTAGACGCAGTGCTTGACCAAGTAGCCTATTGCCGGCCCAGACTCACAGACAGAGGCAAAAAGGCTGATCAATACGGAATGGAGGGTGGGATCTACATTGAATTGCAATAGAGAGTGGGCATTCATTACCTGATTCCGTTTTGTTCAAGATTATTTGCCGCTAGTGTGTGAATCTGGGTGACAGAAACTGTTCGACAGTAATTACACAGATTGAAAATGTGCCAGCCTGAATGAGCATGATGCACTGTTCCAAGTTGTACAATTCGTAAAGAAATTTGTTTCATCATTTTTGTTAATGTAATTCATGAAGACACACTTAAATATTATCAATCACTTTAAAAATCTATACATCAGCCATTATCGTAATGCCCCTTCAGTGTGTGTTTGTGTGTGCTGTTTACGTACCAATGCGAGTGGGCCATTGTCGGAGGAGAGAGAGCTCACATTTCAGCAGCGGATATAAAATCATTCCAGACACAGACTACCTAGATAGCCAATTCAAAACCTAATTAGTAGCAGTTTCTCGCTAGTAAACTACAGAAGGTAGTTCGTGCGGCCCAGTACATCACTGGGGCTAAGCTGCCTGCCACCCAGGACCTCTACACCAGGCAGTGTCAGCGGAAGGCCCTAAAAATGGTCAAAGACCCCAGTCACCCCAGTCATAGAATGTTCTCTCTACTACCGCATGGCAAGAGGTACCGGAGTGCCAAGTCTAGGACAAAAAGGCTTCTCAACAGTTTTTACCCCCAAGCCATAAGACTCCTGAACAGGTAACCAAATGGCTACCCAGACTATTTGTATTGTGTGCCCAACCCCTCTTTTATGCTGTTGCTACTCTATGTTTATCATATATGCATAGTTACTTTAACTATACATTCATGTACATACTACCTCAATTGGGCCGACCAACCAGTGCTCCCGCACATTGGCTAACCGGGCTATCTGCATTGTGTCCTGCCACCCACCACCCGCCAACCCATCTTTTACGATACTGCTACTCTCTGTTCATCATATATGCATAGTCACTTTAACCATATCTACATGTACATACTACCTCAATCAGCCTGACTAACCGGTGTCTGTATGTAGCCTCACTACTTTTAAATCAAATCAAATCACATGTATTTGTCACATACACATGGTTAGCAGATGTTAATGCGAGTGTAGCGAAATGCTTGTGCTTCTAGTTCCGACAATGCAGTAATAACCAACGAGTAATCTAACCTAACAATTCCAAAACTACTACCTTATACACAAAAGTGTAAAGGGATAAAGAATATGTACATAAAGATATATGAATGAGTGATGGTACAGAACGGCATAGGCAAGATGCAGTAGATGGTATCGAGTACAGTATATGCATATGAGATGAGTAATGTTGGGTATGTAAACAAAGTGGCATAGTTTAAAGTGGCTAGTGATACATATATTACATAAAGATGCAGTAGATGATATAAAGTACAGTATATACATATACATATGAGATGAGTAATGTAGGGTATGTAAACATTATATTAAGTAGCATTGTTTAAATAGCTAGTGATATACACTGCTCAAAAAAATAAAGGGAACACTAAAATAACACATCCTAGATCTGAATGAATGAAATATTCTTATTAAATACTTTTTTCTTTACATAGTTGAATGTGCTAACAACAAAATCACATAAAAATTATCAATGGAAATCAAATTTATCAACCCATGGAGGTCTGGATTTGGAGTCACACTCAAAATTAAAGTGGAAAATCACACTACAGGCTGATCCAACTTTGATGTAATGTCCTTAAAACAAGTCCAAATGAGGCTCAGTAGTGTGTGTGGCCTCCACGTGCCTGTATGACCTCCCTACAACGCCTGGGCATGCTCCTGATGAGGTGGCGGATGGTATCCTGAGGGATCTCCTCCCAGACCTGGACTAAAGCATCCGCTAACTCCTGGACAGTCTGTGGTGCAGTCTGTTGGTGGATGGAGCGAGACATGATGTCACAGATATGCTCAATTGGATTCAGGTCTGGGGAACGGGCGGGCCAGTCCATAGCATCAATGCCTTCCTCTTGCAGGAACTGCTGACACACTCCAGCCACATGAGGTCTAGCATTGTCTTGCATTAGGAGGAACCCAGGGCCAACCGCACCAGGATATGGTCTCACAAGGGATCTGAGGATCTCATCTCGGTACCTAATGGCAGTCAGGCTACCTCTGGCGAGCACATGGAGGGCTGTGCGGCCCCCCAAAGAAATGCCACCCCACACCATGACTGACCCACCGACAAATCGGTCATGCTGGAGGATGTTGCAGGCAGCAGAACATTCTCCACTGCGTCTCCAGACTCTGTCACGTCTGTCACGTGCTCAGTGTGAACCTGCTTTCATCTATGATGAGCACAGGGCGCCAGTGGCGAATTTGCCAATCTTGGTGTTCTCTGGCAAATGCCAAACGTCCTGCACGGTGTTGGGCTGTAAGCGCAACCCCCACCTGTGTACGTCAGGCCCTCATACCACCCTCATGGAGTCTGTTTCTGACCATTTGAGCAAACACATGCACATTTGTGGCCTGCTGGAGGTCATTTTGCAGGGCTCTGGCAGTGCTCTTCCTGCTTCTCCTTGCACAAATGCGGAGGTAGCGGTCCTGCTGCTGGGTTGTTGCCCTCCTACGGCATCCTCCACATCTCCTGATGTACTGGCCTGTCTCCTGGTAGCGCCTCCATGCTCTGGACACTACACTGACAGACACAGCAAACCTTCTTGCCACAGCTCGCATTGATGTGCCATCCTGGATGAGCTGCACTACCTGAGCCACTTGAGTGGGTTGTAGACTCCGTCTCATGCTACCACTAGAGTGAAAGCACAGACAGCATTCAAAAGTGACCAAAACATCAGCCAGGAAGCATAGGAACTGAGAAGTGGCCTGTGGCCATCACCTGCAGAACCACTCCTTTATTGGGGGTGTCTTGCTAATTGCCTATAATTTCCAACTGTTGTCTATTCCAACAGCATGTGAAATTTATTGTCAATCAGTGTTGCTTCCTAAGTGGACAGTTTGATTTCACAGAAGTGTGATTGACTTGGAGTTACATTGTGTTGTTTAAGTGTTCCCTTTATTTTTATGAGCAGTGTATTTTACATCAATTTCCATCAATTCCCATTATTAAAGTGGCTGGAGTTGAGTCAGTGTGTTGGCAGCAGCCACTCAATGTTAGTGGTGGCTGGTTAACAGTCTGATGGCCTTGAGATAGATGCTGTTTTTCAGTCTCTCAGTCCCTGCTTTGATGCACCTGTACTGACCTCGCCTTCTGGATGATAGCGGGGTGAACAGGCAGTGGCTCGGGTGGTTGTTGTCCTTGATGATCTTTATGGCCTTCCTGTGACATCGGGTGGTGTAGATGTCCTGGAGGGCAGGTAGTTTGCCCCCGGTGATGCGTTGTGCAGACCTCACTACCCTCTGGAGAGCCTTACGGTTGTGGGTGGAGCAGTTGCCATACCAGGCGGTGATACAGCCCGACAGGATGCTCTCGATTGTGCATCTGTAGAAGTTTGTGAGTGCTTTTGGCGACAAGCCGAATTTCTTCAGCCTCCTGAGGTTGAAGAGGCGCTGCTGCGCCTTCTTCACAATGTTGTCTGTGTGGCTGGACCAATTCAGTTTGTCTGTGATGTGTACGCCAAGGAACTTAAAACTTACTACCCTCTCCAATAGCCTCGCTACTGTATATAGCCTGTCTTTTTACTGTTGTTCTATTTCTTTACTTACCTATTGTTCAGCTAACAACTTTTTTGCACAATTGGTTAGAGCCTGTAAGTAAGCATTTCACTGTAAGGTCTAAACCTGTTGTATTCGGCACGTGACAAATAAGAGTCAGAGTCTACAAAAGTCTCCAATAACACCAGAAAAAGTCGATAGATTTGTCGCCAGTTGCTTTTTTGAAAATGTGTCACTAGAGGGGTCTGAAAACTCGCTAAATATAGTGACAAAGTCGTTAAGTTGGCAACTAGATAGAGTACCACTACCCGCACACATCAGCAGAAGAGACTGCCTGGAGTATAGCCTGTTTGCCAGATACCCAGTAGAGAGAAAAGACAAGACACACCATATAAAACACCCATCACAGCACAGGGGTAACCCAACCAATAATACCCGATACAATAAAAATGGCAGAGCAATTTAATTGCAACTTCATAGAAACAATTTCCAAGAAAGAACCCAGTCATCGACATTAGAGGATTTGCAATAATCTGTATTACCTCCCAGTAGCGAGTGCAGAGGGTATGAATCTTCTTGGCAACATGTCAATAGTATCACCCCACATCAATACAGTTCAAATAGCAATACACCATAAAGTTGCAAGCAACCTCCCTTTTTGCAACAACGCTAAAGAATATTATAAGAATATCTTAATTGACAAATAACTTGCTGTCCATAGATCTCCCCTGAAATATTAATATTTTAGCCTTATGCTGTAGGCTATATAAACATGTCTAGTTAGATAACTTGCTTTGAAGTAGCCTACCTTATCTATTTGATCCCTGATTCATTGAATAAGGGAATACTTTTTTGAATAAAACTATTTGGTTGTAATGTTGCAATATTTGATATCAAGGGTGGCAACCATCCTCCAGGATAGCTACTGCAGGCTTTTGCAGGCGTATGTTCATGCCCTGGTCTAACCACATTGTAGCCTAAACATCAGCTGCTCAACAGGACCTTGATAAGCAGACTTGGGTGTTTCGGGGCTGGACACCCAGGAGCTCTCCAGATGGAGAGTGGACCACGTGTTGACAACATGTGACTAACAATACAGTTCCACTTTGTTGGGGGTTAAGTTCCTTGATCAAGGGCACAACAACAGGAGATGGTAGGTCTGCATGGGATCAGACACAGCAGCCTTCCAGTGTAAATAATGCTTACTATTTCATGTAGGCTATAATAATAATCAGGAACATTTGGTTCAATGTCATGGAGAAGTATTGGACAGCTCCTGCACTTCTTTCATCCCAAGTTAAGCACTGTGTAGATGTGTTTTAGAAGTTGTTATAAAGTTTCTCAAAGTATTTCCAGAGTTCCAGAGTTATTAGAATGCCTGCAGGCTATCTAAGTTGGAGTTTGGTCAAGCGATAAGCCTCGACTCTGGACCACACATGCCATCTTGGCGACAGGGGTTCGAGACGTGACTCAGTCATCTGTCTGTGCCATTCCTTTTCTGTCTCCCTAGCCTACTTGCTTCCTACCGTCCTGTCATAAGAATAATAACAAATACTTAGGGATCTAATGGCTAGATCTTTTAGGCTATCTATAATCAGGCAGGTGAACTCAATGATCTGGTCAAGCACAAGACAAAGACAAAACATAACTTTTACACAGTCAGTCAGATCCGAAGAGATGTGTGATGGTTGTAGATCAAGTTCATCTCAAAGTTATTGTCAGTTTCAAGTTAATGGATTTCCCGCAGGCTTAAACCAGCCAGTGTAACACTATTGTCCGTCAACCAGAAGCACAAGACAAAGAGAAAACATATCTTTTTGTGGCGACTCTCCAAGCTAAGCTTAATCACTAAGAACAACAGATACACCCCCAAAGTGAAAGTTTGAGGACGAGGCGGCACAATTCCATCCTTTATTGGTGTTGTTTAGTCACATTGTTCTTGTGTTTATTGTGAGCCTGGTGTGTGAGCCATAGCAAAACCAAAAAAACTCAATAATAAATATCTCTGCAAAAAAACAATCAAGAGAAATTATACTTGGGCCTCGGGTTGTCTTGCAAACAATAAGCGGGACAGAATGTGTCTTACGACAGTGCATTGTTACCCTGAAAAATATCCTATCCGTCTGCAATCTATCCATTCCAAAACCGGATGCTTCTCCAACTCTTATCCAGGAGCCAAGCTGCTAATGAGTCTGGCTGAAGTAGAGGCTTCATACAGATACTATTAGCTCCTCTCCCCAGGCGATACAGGACTCAAAGTTACAATCTGGGATTTGAAAAACAACAAAATGGCAGCCCACTAGTTTTGGTATACAACTGAAGGATGAGGCTGGGGTAAATACCCAGAAATAAAAGTCAGAAATAAATAAATAAAAGTCATGAAACTCCTGTCAATTTGGTGAAAGCATGTGTTCTATCGTGAGTAAAATAAAACATTTTCCCATCATTTAACTTCTAAGTGGTCCCATGTAGGAACTCGTCATAACTACATGGTTCTCATCACTGGAGATAGGGGATAACACACTATCACATTTCATAAAGCTTTTAAAACAATTACTTGCACTCCAGATCTCCAAATGAGCCAATAGATAGTATGGGCATACTTGTCTAGAAAACATCCATCCATTTATATAGTCATGACAAAGTATATATTCCCGCTTAGATGTGCTTAATCTAAACAGTGTACCAAATTATACAGCTCAGTTTCTCCTTCAAGTACCATCTGTGTGTCAGTATGATATTTGGGAAAGGGCCATTGTTGCCTTAGCAACGTACTCTGCATTCAAACTGCAAGTTGACCTCAGTGAGATAGACTCATAAATTGACAGTGCAGTTTGTTTAGGCAATTTTACAGCGAGGTAGTTAATTCACATGCTGATATTGACTCTTTTATTATTGTATTTAGCTATGTTTGCTAGCTAGCTACCTAGATAGCCAACCAATCTTGTTACTGCATATTGACAAAATTAAACAGTCGTTCACAAAAAATATTGTTTTCCATATTTGTGTTATTTAACAGTGTTTAACACTGTTAATCATGTGAATAGTGGTTTGAGGTTATAAGCTATTCTTCAAGAAACAATGGGTATATACAGTGTCTTCAGAAAGTATTCACACCCCTTGTCTTTTTCCACATTTTGTTGTATTACAGACATAATTTAAAATGGATTGTAGTGAGATGTTTTGTCACTGGCCTACCCAGAATACCCCATAACGTGAATTTCAACCACAAAGATCAGGGAGGTTTCCAATGCTTCGCAAAGAAGCAGACATTGAATATTCCTTTGAACATGGTAAAGTTATTCATTACAAAGATACAGGCATCCTTCAGTTGCCAGGTAGGAATGAGACCACTCAAGGATTTCACAATGAGGCCAATGGTGATTTTAAAACAGTTACTGAGTTTAATGGCTGTGATAGGAGAAAACTGAGGATGCATCAACAACATCACAGTTACTACACAATACTAACCTAATTAACAGAGTGAAAAGAAGGAAGCCTGTATAGAATAAAAATATTCCGAAACATGCATCCTGTTTGCAACAAGGTACTAAAGTAGTACTGCAAAAAAAATCCTGAATACATAAAGTGTTATGTTTGGGGTAAATCAAATACAACACATTACTGAGTACCAATCTCCATATTTTGGTGGCTACATCATGTTACAGGTATTTTTTTAACCTTTATTTAACTAGGCAAGTCAGTTTTCAATGATGGCCAAGGATCAGTGGGTTTAACTGCTGACATATTTGTACCTTGTCAGCTCTGGGGTTTGAACTTACAACCTTCCAGTTACTAGTCCAACACTCTAACCACTAGGCTACCCTGCCACCCCAATGTATGCTTGTAATCGTTAAGGACCGTGTAGTTTTTCAGGATCAAACAGAAACGGAATGGAGCTAAGTACAGGCGAAATCTTTTAGGAAAACCTGGTTCAGTCTGCTTTCCACCAGACACTGGGAGATGAATTTACCTTTCAGCAGTTAGATGTCCTAACCGACTTGCCAAAACGACCATTTATTAACAAGAAATTTGTGGAGTGATTGAAAAAATAGTTTTAATGACTCCAACCTAAGTGTATGTCAACTTCCGACTTCAACTGTATATAAGGATTGCCATTTGGAATGTAGATAAAGTCTCCAGCCAGAGAGGTGCAAGTTGGTCGAACTACAGCCTTTGGGATCTGGGATTGGAGGATGCTTCTTTAAAACCGTAGTGTTCAGGTGGGGGATTAACAGCCTGGTCTCACATGTTGAGAATAAAGTGGATTAATTCATTTATAGCTGCAGGTCGGGAGACTGACACACCATGTTTTGGTGGGCGGCATGATTTATAAGGTGCCATATGTGTTAAAGTTTAAGTGACTCCTGTTTCCTCCAACAACAGGAGATTATGCTAGATGCAGGGTCTAACTTGACTTGTCCACGGTGTTCTCTCTGGCAAAGATTTGTGTAAGACCAGGGGTGGAATTGGGGTATCCTGTTTTCAGATCTTTGTGCTGTCTTGACAATCTCAGACGTGACAATGACTATAGGAGATGGCAAGACAGCGCAAACAGATCTAGGACCAGACTAGAATCTGGGTTTTTTCCCGACATATATTTCCACACCGGAATGTTTTCATGAAAGTGTCAGCACACAAAGGATATGATGCTGTGACAAAATCGTGACATCCCTTTTAGAATATTTTGAAAGTGAAAAATACATTCCTTTACATGCCTATCCCAAAGCCATCTGCACATACGTTATTAGAACTGTGACAGATTAAGGTCTGTGTCACGAAGACTTTGGCCGCTGGAGCTGGGTGGAACGACAGGGCCCTGATAGACCATTACAGATGTAGCCTAAGAGAGGACGTCCGCAGGGAGCTGGCTTGTTGGGACACTACGCTCAGCTTGGAGGAGCTGATCGACATGTCTATCCGGCTAGACCATCTGCTGGCTGCTCGCGGACATTCTGAAAGGGTCCTGTCAGTTCAACCACCTGCCCCCCCCCACCCCGCTCCCATCTGGGAGTCGAGAGGGCAGGCGGAACACTCCTCGGTCACCCTAGGTGAGTCAGCACCACACTCTCCCAGAGCTTCCTGTTGGACACATGTTTTTGTTAATCTGATTCCTTAAGGTTTTCCCCTCTCTCCAGCATAAGGCGCTAGTCGATTCAGGCGCAGCGGGGAATTTTATAGATCGCGGACACGCTCAGAGGTTTAGGATTCTGTTAGTTAAGGTAGACCCTCCCCTTCCACATGCACTCCTTAGATAGTCGACCGTTAGGGTCAGGGCTGGTCAGGGAGGCCACGATTCCTCTGGAGATGATTACACAGGGGGATCATAAGGAACGGATTAGTCTGTTCCTTATTGATTCACCTGCGTTTCCGGTGGTACTGAGAATTCCGTGGCTGGCTATTCACAATCCTAAAATTTTGTGGAGACAGGGAGCTCTCCAGGGGTGGTCTGATGAGTGTTCAGGCAGGTGTTTAGGAGTTTCCATCGGTGTGACAACGGTGGAGAGTTCAGACCAGGTTTCCACCGTGCGCATTCCTGCTGAGTATGCCGATTTGGCTATCGCCTTCAGTAAGAAGAAGGCGACCCTATTACCACCCCATCGACAGGAGGTTGCGCGATAAACCTCCAGGTAAAAGCTGCACTCCCCAGGAGTTACGTGTATCCGTTGTCCCAGGAGGAGACGTTGGCTATGGAGACATATGTCACGGAGGCTCTGGGACAGGGGTACATTCGGCCCTCCATGTCACCCGTCTCCTCGAGTTTCTTTTTCGTGAAGAGAAATTAGGGTGCTTTTTTTCCGAAGAAGCTCGGGCCAGTGGAGCGGAATTACAACCCCTCCCTATTCCACAATGGCCGTGGTCCCATCTATCGGTGGATTTTCTTACGGGAACACGACGATCCTGGTCGTTGTGGATCGGTTCTCTAAGTCCTGCCATCTTATCCCATTGCCCGGTCTCCCTACTGCCCTGCAGACTGCGGAGGCACTATTCACCCATGTCTTTCGGCACTACGGGGTGCCCGAGGATACCGTTTCTGATCGGGGTCCCCAGTTTACGTTCAGAGTATGGAAGGCGTTTATGGAGCGGCTGGGGGTCTCGGTCAACCTGACCTCGGGTTATCACCCGGAGAGTAATGGGCAGGTGGAGAGAGTGAACCAGGAGGTGGGTAGGTTTCTGCGGTCGTATTGCCAGGACCAGCCAGGGGAGTGGGCGAGATACAGAACTCAATAAGCCACTCCTCTACCAACATGTCACCGTTTGAGTGCGTGTTGGGGTACCAGCCGGTTCTGGCACCATGGCATCAGAGCCAGACCGAGGCTCCTGCGGTGGAGGAGTGGGTGCAGCGTTCTAAGGAGACCTGGAGAGCCGTCCAGGAATCATTGCGTCAGGCGAGTGGACGGCAGAAGAAGAGCGCTGACCGTCACCGCAGTGAGGCCCCCGTGTTTGCACCGGGGGGCAGGGTCTGGCTCTCGACCCGAAACCTGCCCCTCCGCCTGCCCTGCCGGAAGCTGGGTCCGCAGTGTGTAGGGCCATTTAAAGTCCTGATGAGAATAAGCAAGGTGTGTTATCGTTTGTTACTCCCTTCGTATTATCGTATTAACCCCTCATTTCATGTGTCTCTCCTCAGGCCGGTGGTAGCGGGTCACATGCAGGAAAGTGAGGTTCCGGAGGTCCCTCTGCCCCCTCTGGACATCGAGGGGTCCCCAGCGTACACAATACGGTCCATTCTGGACTCCAGATGCCGGGTGAGGGGCCTGCAGTACCTCGTGGACTGGGAGGGGTACGGGCCGGAGGAGAGGTGCTGGGTCCCGGTGGGGGATATATTGGATCCCACTATACTAATAGAGTTCCATCGCCTCCATCCGGATCGCCCTACGCCTCGCCCCCCAGTTCGTCCCCGAGGCCGGTGTCGGCGCGTCAGGGGGGTACTGCTGTCCTGAATACCACCGAAGGTGGCACCCCTTCCTGCTCGGGTGGCTCTCGGCGTTCGTCGTCGCCGGTCTATCAGCATTCACCCATGTTTGGACCTGTTACGTTTTGCAGGACATTAAAGCGTTTTCCCATTCACTTCGCTCTCTGCATTTGACTCCTCACTCATCACTCACCTGTAGTTACAGTCTGACAAGAGACAATATGGAATTTAAACATGAACATGGAAAACTTCAAACAGTCACCTTTGTACAACAAGGAAGACACACACACACACACGTTTGTTTTTAATATCCATGTGGGCAGGGGGCACAAGGTACGCGAGGATAGCTGGGGAGCAGTCTGGAGGGTGGCTAGGCACTAAAATGACATATTTTAAACAGGACAAATCCAGCATGACGTTTATGCTTGTGGGGACCAAACAGTTGATTCCAATTTTAAATCCTATTTTCCCTAACCCGTAACACTTAACCTAACAATAACCCTAACCTTATCCCTAACCCTAACATCCCCCAACAACCCTAGAGCTGGGCATTTTGAAACCATGAGGAAATAAACCCTACAAAACCAGAAATGTAGCATTCAAGCTCACAGTGTAGCCTTAGGCCAAATGTATTCCTGACCTTTTTATATTTTTAATTTTTATTTATTTCACCTTTATTTAACCAGGTAGGCTAGTTGAGAATAAGTTCTCATTTGCAACTGCGACCTGGCCAAGATAGAGAATAGCAGTGTGAACAGTAACAGAGTTACCATGGAGTAAACAATTAGCAAGTCAATAAACAGTAGAAAAAAATGGGCAGTCTATATACAATGTGTGCAAAAGGCATGAGGAGGTAGGCGAATAATAATTTTTGCAGATTAACACTGGAGTGATAAATGAGAATGGGCATGTACAGGTAGAGATATTGGTGTGCAAAGAGCAGAAAAGTAAATAAATAAAAACAGTATAAAAACAGTATGGGAATGAGGTAGGTGATGTAAAAGGGTGAGCTATTTACCTAAAGAAAAGCTGAGAATAGATAGCTGATGTTTGAAGTTGGTGAGGGAGATAAAAAGTCTCCAATAACAATTCGTTCCAGTCACAGGCAGCAGAGTACTGGAACGAAAGGCCTCCAATAAAAGAGAATTGGCAGGATGATGTAACAGACACTCCACGGATGGGTGTTGCCATCGTGACCAGTGAACTGAGATAAGGCGGAGCTTTACCTAGCATGGACTTGTAGATGACCTGGAGCCAGTGGGTCTAGACAGTGTGATGTAACAGACCTAGAGCATAAAAGAGAATCGCAGTGGTGGGTGGTAAAGGTGTTCCAGTGACAAAAATGGCACTGTGATAGACTGCATCCAGTTTGCTGAGTAGAGTGTTGCCATTTTGTAGATGACATCCAATCGAGGAAAGAGAATAGTCAGTTGATGTAACAGACCTCCAATAAAAGAGAATAGGCAGTTGCGGAATAGAAAGCCGACTCTGATTTGATTTTGATTGGAGATGTTTGATGTGAGTCTGGAAGGAGAGTTTCCAATAAAAGAGAATAGGTACTTATAGATGTAACAGACCTCGGAACCATCCAGGGTGGTGATGCTAAAGGCATGCGGGTGCAGGCAGCGATCGGTTGAAAAGCATGCATTTGGTTTTACTCGCGTTTAAGACCGGAAGGAGTGCTGTATGGCCAATAAAGGAGATAGCACAGTGTCCAATGACGGGCCGAAAGTATATAGAATGGTGTCGTCTGCGTAGAGGTGGATAGACAACAGCAAGAGTAACATCATTGATATATAAAGAAAAGAGTCGGCCCGAGAATTGAACCCTGTGGCACCCCCATAGAGACTGCCAGAGGAGACACATGCCCTCCAATAAAAGAGAATAGTCTGCAGTGTGATGTGAACCAAGGCATAGGCCTCCAAGAATATGGTGATTGACAAAGAGAATGAAGACAGTGTGATGTAACAGACCTCCGGTTAAAAGAGAATAGTGTGGCTGATGCACCCGTGACCGGCTCGGAAACCAGATTGCACAGCGGAGAAGGTCGGTGGGATGTAACAGATGGTCAGTGAAAAGAGAATAGGCAGTGTGATGTAGAACAGTCTATAGCAGTTTGGGTCCAGGGTGTCTCTCCAATAAAAGGGAATGACTGCGGCAGCTTTCAACAGATCTCAGACGATATGAAAGAGAATAGACAGGCTGGTAACAGACCTCCAATGGCGGCAAAGAGAAATAGCGGGTCCAGATTGTCAAGCCCTACGGGAGGTTTTGCAGTAACAGACATCTGCAATATGGGTAAAGGAGAACCTGGAGAATAGGCTGTTCCGAGGTTGAGAGTAGCCAGGCGGAAGGCATGGCCAGCCGTTGAAAGTGCTTATTGAACAGATTTATCGGTGGAGACCTCCAGCCTCAGTGCAAAAGAGTTCTCCATGGACTTCACAGTGTCCCAGAACTTTTGGAGTTGGAGCTACAGGATGCAAACTTCTGCCTGAAGAAGCTGGCCTTAGCTTTCCTGAGACAGTGTGATGGTTCCTGACTTCCCTAAAAGAGAATAGGCAGTGTGATGTAACAGACCTCCAATAAAAGAGAATAGACAGTCGATGCATGTCTAACCAAGGGCTGATCTGTTCTTGGTTCTCATTTTGAATAAGGAAGAATGACCAGGCATCCTAGGCATAGAGGTCAATGTCCTTGCCAGGTGATTAACAGGCCTGCCACATAAAGTGTTTTAGGCAGCGTTTGACAGTGATGAAAGAGAATAGCGGATACAGGCGATGAGGCAGTGATCGCTGAGATCCTGGTTGAAGACAATGGAGGGCCAGTTGGTCAGGATGACGTCAGACCTCCAATACAGAGTTAGGGTTGTACCTGGTGGGTTCCTTGATGATTTGAGTGAGATTGAGGGCATCTAGCTTGATTGTAACAGACTGCAGGGGTGTTAAGCATATCCCAGTTTAAACAGAACAAACTCTGAAGCTAGATGGGGGCGATCAATTCACAATGGTGTCCAGGGCACAGCTGGGAGCTGACGGGGTCGGTAAGGCGGCAACAAGAGACTTGTTTAGTAATTTTCAAAATTAGTAGTTCAAACTGTTTGGGTATGGACCTGAAAGTATAAAAGGATCTCTGAATCCGCCCCTTTGGCAGTTCTATCTTGACGGAAGATGTTATAGTTGGGTATGGAAATCTCTGAATTTTGGTGGCCTTCCAGAGCCAGGATTCAGACACGGCAAGGACATCAGGGTTAGCAGAGTGTGCTAAATCAGTGAGTAAAAACAAATAGAGCAGGCTTCTGATGTTGACATGCATAAAACCAAGACTTTTTCGATCACAGAAGTCAACAAATGAGGGTACCTGGGGACATGCAGGGCCTGGATTTACCTCCACATCACCCCGGAACAAAAGGAGAATAGAGGGTGCGGCTAAAGGCTATCAAAACTGGTCGCCTAGAGCGTTGGGGGCAGAGGATAAGAGGAGCAGGTTTCTGGGCATGGTAGAATATAAAAGGGCAAAATAGACAGGGGTATGGTGGGGTGCGGGTACACGGAGGTAAGCCCAGGCACTGGGTGATGATGAGAGAGGTTGTATCTCAGACCTCCAATAATGGGTGAGGTCACCGACATGTGTGGGGGTGGGACAAAGGAGGTAACAGGGGTATGCATGTGGATCTAGGGGCTCCATTGTGAACTAAAACAATGATAACTAACCTGAACAACAGTATACAAGGCATATTGACATTTGGGAGAGACATACAGCGAGGCATACAGTAATCACAGGTGTTGAATTGGGAAAGCTAGCTAAAAAGAATAGGCAGGCTAATCAGCTAGCACAACAAACAGCAGGTAAAATGGCGTTGACTAGGCAACTCCAGATAAACAAACAAGCAGAATGGGGTACCGTGATTAATGGACAGTCCAGCGTGCGTCAGCTATGTAGCCAAGAGATCAGTGTCCAGGGGCAGCGGTGGATGGGCAGGGAAGCTGGGCTGGCGAGTGTTATCCAGGTTTTAATTTTTTTTTTTTTTTTTTTTTAAACTAACAATGACTAAATAGCTTGTAGCTAGAGCTGGTTAGCGTCTGGAGGTTCTTGAGTGTGTCATAAAAATAAAATTAAAAGTGATAGCGACCTCCAATCAAAGGGAATGAGGCAGGTTTCCGGATATAAACAAAAATCAAAATAAAAGATAGAAAATAAATGGGTTCAGAGTGTTTGATGTAACAGACCTCCAATAAAAGAGAATAGGCAGTGTGATGTAACAGACCTCCAATAAAAGAGAATAGACAGTGTGATGTAACAGACCTCCAATAAAAGAGAATAGACAGTGTGATGTAACAGACCTCCAATAAAAGAGAATAGACAGTCTGATGTAACAGACCTCCAATAAAAGAGAATAGGCAGTGTGATGTAACAGACCTCCAATAAAAGAGAATAGGCAGTGTGATGTAACAGACCTCCAATAAAAGAGAATAGACAGTCTGATGTAACAGACCTCCAATAAAAGAGAATAGGCAGTGTGATGTAACAGACCTCCAATAAAAAGAGAATAGACAGTGTGATGTAACAGACCTCCAATAAAAGAGAATAGACAGTGTGATGTAACAGACCTCCAATAAAAGAGAATAGACAGTCTGATGTAACAGACCTCCAATAAAAGAGAATAGGCAGTCTGATGTAACAGACCTCCAATAAAAGAGAATAGACAGTGTGATGTAACAGACCTCCAATAAAAGAGAATAGGCAGTGTGATGTAACAGACCTCCAATAAAAGAGAATAGGCAGTGTGATGTAACAGACCTCCAATAAAAGAGAATAGACAGTGTGATGTAACAGACCTCCAATAAAGAGAATAGACAGTCTGATGTAACAGACCTCCAATAAAAGAGAATAGACAGTCTGATGTAACAGACCTCCAATAAAAGAGAATAGACAGTCTGATGTAACAGACCTCCAATAAAAGAGAATAGACAGTGTGATGTAACAGACCTCCAATAAAAGAGAATAGACAGTCTGATGTAACAGACCTCCAATAAAAGAGAATAGGCAGTGTGATGTAACAGACCTCCAATAAAAGAGAATAGACAGTCTGATGTAACAGACCTCCAAAAAAAGAGAATAGACAGTCTGATGTAACAGACCTCCAATAAAAGAGAGTAGGCAGTGTGATGTAACAGACCTCCAATAAAAGAGAATAGACAGTCTGATGTAACTGACCTCCAATAAAAGAGAATAGGCAGTGTGATGTAACAGACCTCCAATAAAAGAGAATAGGCAGTGTGATGTAACAGACCCCCAATAAAAGAGAATAGGCAGTGTGATGTAACAGACCTCCAATAAAAGAGAATAGACAGTGTGATGTAACAGACCTCCAATAAAAGAGAATAGGCAGTGTGATGTAACAGACCCCCAATAAAAGAGAATAGACAGTGTGATGTAACAGACCTCCAATAAAAGAGAATAGACAGTGTGATGTAACAGACCTCCAATAAAAGAGAATAGACAGTGTGATGTAACAGACCTCCAATAAAAGAGAATAGGCAGTGTGATGTAACAGACCTCCAATAAAAGAGAATAGACAGTCTGATGTAACAGACCTCCAATAAAAGAGAATAGGCAGTGTGATGTAACAGACCTCCAATAAAAGAGAATAGACAGTGTGATGTAACAGACCTCCAATAAAAGAGAATAGGCAGTGTGATGTAACAGACCCCCAATAAAAGAGAATAGACAGTGTGATGTAACAGACCTCCAATAAAAGAGAATAGACAGTGTGATGTAACAGACCTCCAATAAAAAGAGAATAGACAGTGTGATGTAACAGACCTCCAATAAAAGAGAATAGACAGTGTGATGTAACAGACCTCCAATAAAAGAGAATAGACAGTCTGATGTAACAGACCTCCAATAAAAGAGAATAGACAGTGTGATGTAACAGACCTCCAATAAAAAGAGAATAACAGACCCCAATAAAAGAGAATAGGCAGTGTAATGTAACAGACCTCCAATAAAAGAGAATAGACAGTGTGATGTAACAGACCTCCAATAAAAGAGAATAGGCAGTGTGATGTAACAGACCTCCAATAAAAGAGAATAGGCAGTGTGATGTAACAGACCTCCAATAAAAGAGAATAGACAGTCTGATGTAACAGACCTCCAATAAAAGAGAATAGGCAGTGTGATGTAACAGACCTCCAATAAAAGAGAATAGACAGTCTGATGTAACAGACCTCCAATAAAAGAGAATAGGCAGTGTGATGTAACAGACCTCCAATAAAAGAGAATAGACAGTCTGATGTAACAGACCTCCAATAAAAGAGAATAGACAGTGTGATGTAACAGACCTCCAATAAAAGAGAATAGGCAGTCTGATGTAACAGACCTCCAATAAAAGAGAATAGGCAGTGTGATGTAACAGACCTCCAATAAAAGAGAATAGACAGTGTGATGTAACAGACCTCCAATAAAAGAGAATAGACAGTGTGATGTAACAGACCTCCAATAAAAGAGAATAGACAGTCTGATGTAACAGACCTCCAATAAAAGAGAATAGACAGTCTGATGTAACAGACCTCCAATAAAAGAGAATAGACAGTCTGATGTAACAGACCTCCAATAAAAGAGAATAGACAGTGTGATGTAACAGACCTCCAATAAAAGAGAATAGACAGTCTGATGTAACAGACCTCCAATAAAAGAGAATAGGCAGTGTGATGTAACAGACCTCCAATAAAAGAGAATAGACAGTCTGATGTAACAGACCTCCAATAAAAGAGAATAGACAGTCTGATGTAACAGACCTCCAATAAAAGAGAATAGGCAGTGTGATGTAACAGACCTCCAATAAAAGAGAATAGACAGTCTGATGTAACAGACCTCCAATAAAAGAGAATAGACAGTGTGATGTAACAGACCTCCAATAAAAGAGAATAGACAGTCTGATGTAACAGACCTCCAATAAAAGAGAATAGACAGTCTGATGTAACAGACCTCCAATAAAAGAGAATAGACAGTGTGATGTAACAGACCTCCAATAAAAGAGAATAGGCAGTCTGATGTAACAGACCTCCAATAAAAGAGAATAGGCAGTGTGATGTAACAGACCTCCAATAAAAGAGAATAGACAGTGTGATGTAACAGACCTCCAATAAAAGAGAATAGGCAGTGTGATGTAACAGACCCCCAATAAAAGAGAATAGACAGTGTGATGTAACAGACCTCCAATAAAAGAGAATAGACAGTGTGATGTAACAGACCTCCAATAAAAGAGAATAGACAGTGTGATGTAACAGACCTCCAATAAAAGAGAATAGACAGTGTGATGTAACATACCTCCAATAAAAGAGAATAGACAGTCTGATAAAAGTGTGATGTAACAGACCTCCAATAAAAGAGAATAGACAGTCTGATGTAACAGACCTCCAATAAAAGAGAATAGGCAGTGTGATGTAACAGACCTCCAATAAAAGAGAATAGGCAGTGTGATGTAACAGACCTCCAATAAAAGAGAATAGACAGTGTGATGTAACAGACCTCCAATAAAAGAGAATAGACAGTGTGATGTAACAGACCCCCAATAAAAGAGAATAGGCAGTGTGATGTAACAGACCTCCAATAAAAGAGAATAGACAGTGTGATGTAACAGACCTCCAATAAAAGAGAATAGACAGTGTGATGTAACAGACCCCAATAAAAGAGAATAGGCAGTGTGATGTAACAGACCTCCAATAAAAGAGAATAGACAGTGTGATGTAACAGACCTCCAATAAAAGAGAATAGACAGTGTGATGTAACAGACCCCAATAAAAGAGAATAGGCAGTGTGATGTAACAGACCTCCAATAAAAAGAGAATAGACAGTGTGATGTAACAGACCCCCAATAAAAGAGAATAGGCAGTGTGATGTAACAGACCTCCAATAAAAGAGAATAGACAGTCTGATGTAACAGACCTCCAATAAAAAGAGAATAGGCAGTCTGATGTAACAGACCTCCAATAAAAGAGAATAGACAGTGTGATGTAACAGACCTCCAATAAAAGAGAATAGACAGTGTGATGTAACATACCTCAAATAAAAGAGAATAGGCAGTGTGATGTAACAGACCTCCAATAAAAGAGAATAGACAGTCTGATGTAACAGACCTCCAATAAAAGAGAATAGACAGTGTGATGTAACAGACCTCCAATAAAAGAGAATAGGCAGTCTGATGTAACAGGCAGTGTGATGTAACAGAACTCCAATAAAAGAGAATAGACAGTGTGATGTAACAGACCCCCAATAAAAGAGAATAGGCAGTGTGATGTAACACACCTCCAATAAAAGAGAATAGACAGTGTGATGTAACAGACCCCCAATAAAAGAGAATAGACAGTGTGATGTAACAGACCCCGAATAAAAGAGAATAGACAGTGTGATGTAACAGACCTCCAATAAAAGATAATAGGCAGTCTGATGTAACTGACCTCCAATAAAAGAGAGTAGGCAGTGTGATGTAACAGACCTCCAATAAAAGAGATTAGTCAGTGTGATGTAACAGACCTCCAATAAAAGAGAATAGGCAGTGTGATGTAACAGACCTCCAATAAAAGAGAATAGGCAGTGTGATGTAACAGACCTCCAATAAAAGAGAATAGGCAGTCTGATGTAACAGACCTCCAATAAAAGAGAATAGGCAGTGTGATGTAACAGACCTCCAATAAAAGAGAATAGGCAGTCTGATGTAACAGACCTCCAATAAAAGAGAATAGGCAGTGTGATGTAACAGACCTCCAATAAAAGAGAATAGGCAGTGTGATGTAACAGACCTCCAATAAAAGAGAATAGGCAGTGTGATGTAACAGACCTCCAATAAAAGAGAATAGACAGTCTGATGTAACAGACCTCCAATAAAAGAGAATAGGCAGTCTGATGTAACAGACCTCCAATATTCCAATAGAACCTGCTTTGTAATCATATACTTGTTTCCTTCAGCATGCAAGATAATACCCATACAAGATCACTAGGCAACAGCATCATTTATATATCTGGAGAAGAATGGTGCAGAGTTGAGTTTGAGACAGGCTGGAGAAGTGCTTATTTATGTGTGATAACCGAAGTTGTTGTCAGTGTCATGTAACGTAATCATTAGTGCCAGGTTTGTCAGAGTATATCAGTCAGGTTTCAAGACTAGTCATTCAACTGAGACTGCTCTTCTCTGTATCACGGAGGCGCTCCGCACTGCTAAAGCTAACTCTCTCTCCTCTGCTCTCATCCTTCTAGACCTATCGGCTGCCTTCGATACTGTGAACCATCAGATCCTCCTCTCCACCCTCTCCGAGTTGGGCATCTCCGGCGCGGCCCACGCTTGGATTGCGTCCTACCTGACAGGTCGCTCCTACCAGGTGGTGTGGCGAGAATCTGTCTCCTCACCACGCGCTCTCACCACTGGTGTCCCCCAGGGCTCTGTTCTAGGCCCTCTCTTATTCTCGCTATACACCAAGTCACTTGGCTCTGTCATAACCTCACATGGTCTCTCCTATCATTGCTATGCAGACGACACACAATTAATCTTCTCCTTTCCCCTTCTGATGACCAGGTGGCGAATCGCATCTCTGCATGTCTGGCAGACATATCAGTGTGGATGACGGATCACCACCTCAAGCTGAACCTCAGCAAGACGGAGCTCCTCTTCCTCCCGGGGAAGGACTGCCCGTTCCATGATCTCGCCATCACGGTTGACAACTCCATTGTGTCCTCCTCCCAGAGCGCTAAGAACCTTGGCGTGATCCTGGACAACACCCTGACGTTCTCAACTAACATCAAGGCAGTGTCCCGTTCCTGTAGGTTCATGCTCTACAACATCCGCAGAGTACGACCCTGCCTCACACAGGAAGCGGCGCAGGTCCTAATCCAGGCACTTGTCATCTCCCGTCTTGATTACTGCAACTCGCTGTTGGCTGGGCTCCCTGCCTGTGCCATTAAACCCCTACAACTCATCCAGAACGCCGCAGCCCGTCTGGTGTTCAACCTTCCCAAGTTCTCTCACGTCACCCCGCTCCTCCGCTCTCTCCACTGGCTTCCAGTTGAAGCTCGCATCCGCTACAAGACCATGGTGCTCGCCTACGGAGCTGTGAGGGGAACGGCACCTCAGTACCTCCAGGCTCTGATCAGGCCCTACACCCAAACAAGGGCACTGCGTTCATCCACCTCTGGCCTGCTCGCTTCCCTACCACTGAGGAAGTACAGTTCCCGCTCAGCCCAGTCAAAACTGTTCGCTGCTCTGGCCCCCCAATGGTGGAACAAACTCCCTCACGACGCCAGGACAGCGGAGTCAATCACCACCTTCCGGAGACACCTGAAACCCCACCTCTTCAAGGAATACCAAGGATAGGGTAAGTAAGGGTAAGTAATCCTTCTCACCCCCCTTCTCCCCCAACAAGATTTAGATGCAAGTGGCTGTTCCACTGGTTGTCATAAGGTGTATGCACCAATTTGTAAGTCGCTCTGGATAAGAGCGTCTGCTAAATGACTTAAATGTAAATGTAAATGTATATGCAATATTCTAATGCACAAGTGTCTGTTTCAGTGAGATTTTAGTGGCAAGTGAACATTAGCTTGGGAAACTAAACTTTCAAGGGGGAAACTTAACATTTCTCGAGCGATGAAATCATCAACAGTCAAAGAGGACTTTGTAGCATTTATCCTTTTACTGCAGTGGGCTCGACCAGGATCACACAGTGTTTATTGGTAGTCTTAATCAAATCTACCTTGAAACTAAAGTATCCACCTCACACACATGGTTATGGACTTAATAAAATAAGACACCTGTTCCATGTCAGATATAGAGTTGAAATGTATTCCATTTTTAGTTTCACAATATTACACTTTATATACATCACAGAAGACTGACATAGAAACACTGGATTTTCTGCTGGTTTTTAAAATTATGTTAATTATGAAATGATGAGAAAATCAATAACTCGAGGCCACTAGGTCATTTGACTGCAGGAAAGGACCACGAGGTATGATGTGAGAAGGCAACTTGTGGTGTGGAAATCTGACAACATCACAACTAGGAACTTTGTTAGTATAAGACCGTTTGGCTGAACATTTCATATAAAATCAAATCAGCAGTTATAAAAGGTGCAGCAAAATGATTATGTGCTAGCTCCCTCAACAATGCAGTACATAAATCAATAACAATAACAACAATCAAATAATCAAGTCAAAAATAACAAGTAGTTGAAGTAACGGAGTGGGTAGTCTGCATAGTATTAATGGACTGGACTACACTGTATTTACAATATAATATGTAATAGAACAGCACTGTAGTGTGTGTGTGTGTGTGTGTGTGTGTGTGTGTGTGTGTGTGTGTGTGTGTGTGTGTGTGTGTGTGTGCGTGCATGCGTGCGTGCGTGCGTGCGTGCGTGCGTGCATGTGTGTGTGTGTGTGTGTGTGTGTGTGTGTGAGAGAGAGTGAGGGAGTGAGTGTTTATTGGTGTTTGTGTGTGTGGGTTCATTTGTAACTTTGTGTGTAAGGGTTGGATGTGTGTGTAGTCAGTGCGAACAATCTCCAAGGTGCAGTCATTCTCTGAGCAGCAAATAGTCTCTAAAGTGCAGGTCTGTGCAGGGAGATAGCTATGGTTAGCTGTTCAGCAGTCTGATGGCCTAGGGGTAGTAGCTCTCTCGGAGCCTATTGGTCCGAGACCCGATTCTCAGATATCGTGTGTGATGGGTGATGATTGCATCAACACTGACAGAATACTTTGTATACGAGGCATGCAGTGAAAACTTACTTCAATTAACTGCACTGATTAGAGATGGTCATCACATCTTTAGATTATATGCCCTGTGGTCCTTCTTTATTTAGTTTGGCCTCCTCTGTTGAATTAAAAACAACTAACGCAATATGGGTAAATCGAATTTAGCCTGGACTTCCCATCATGCAAAAAGTAATAAAATATGAACAAATCTAATAGAATTTTCTCTAAGATCTAATCCAAGACTACTCATTGCTTCTGAAGTTGGCAGGGAACCCCAGGCCAAACTATTGCTGGCCTTGGAAAAGGAAAGAGATTTTCTAGTTATTGCGACCAAATGTAGAGTTTTTTTCCAAAACATAAGTTCTTTGAACAATAAAAGCTAATTTACCAACATTTCTGAAAATGGATACCGCATTTTGGAATGAAACTCTTCAAATATTCATAATAATATCACTACATTATCTTCTATCTCACATATTTAAAATCCTCCTTAAAGGAATAGTTCACCCAAATTACTAAATTCCTCACCCTATAAGCAGTCCATGGTCGTCCATGTCCAAATCATCTTAAGTGTCTAAATGGATTGTCTACCTCAATTAAGTTGAATTCAATTAAGTTTAAAATGATTTGGACATGATGCTGGAATATCCCCTGGGTTAGAAATCCTGGCTATGATGTTGCCATAACTGCAGTGTGGCAAGCAGAAGTTATACCATGGTGAAATCGTTCACATTAGATTGCACTGATGTGATGTGTTACTGTCTAGTTAACATTAGATTGCACTGATGTGATGTGTTACTGTCTAGTTAACATTAGATTATACTGATGTGATGTGTTGCTGTCTAGTTAACATTAGATTGCACTGATGTGATGTGTTGCTGTCTAGTTAACATTAGATTATACTGATGTGATGTGTTGCTGTCTAGTTAACATTAGATTGCACTGATGTGATGTGTTGCTGTCTAGTTAACATTAGATTATACTGATGTGATGTTGTCTAGTTAACATTAGATTGCACTGATGTGATGTGTTGCTGTCTAGTTAACATTAGATTATACTGATGTGATGTTGTCTAGTTAACATTAGATCGCACTGATGTGATGTGTTGCTGTCTAGTTAACATTAGATTATACTGATGTGATGTTGTCTAGTTAACATTAGATTGCACTGATGTGATGTGTTGTTGTCTAGTTAACATTAGATTGCACTGATGTGATGTGTTGCTGTCTAGTTAACATTAGATTATACTGATGTGATGTTGTCTAGTTAACATTAGATTGCACTGATGTGATGTGTTGCTGTCTAGTTAACATTAGATTGCACTGATGTGATGTGTTGCTGTCTAGTTAACATTAGATTGCACTGATGTGATGTGTTGCTGTCTAGTTAACATTAGATTGCACTGATGTGATGTGTTGCTGTCTAGTTAACATTAGATTATACTGATGTGATGTGATGTTGTCTAGTTAACATTAGATTGCACTGATGTGATGTGTTGCTGTCTAGTTAACATTAGATTGCACTGATGTGATGTGTTACTGTCTAGTTAACATTAGATTATACTGATGTGATGTGTTGCTGTCTAGTTAACATTAGATTGCACTGATGTGATGTGTTGCTGTCTAGTTAACATTAGATTGCACTGATGTGATGTGTTACTGTCTAGTTAACATTAGATTATACTGATGTGATGTGTTGCTGTCTAGTTAACATTAGATTGCACTGATGTGATGTGTTGCTGTCTAGTTAACATTAGATTATACTGATGTGATGTGATGTTGTCTAGTTAACATTAGATTGCACTGATGTGATGTGTTGCTGTCTAGTTAACATTAGATTATACTGATGTGATGTTGTCTAGTTAACATTAGATTGCACTGATGTGATGTGTTGCTGTCTAGTTAACATTAGATTATACTGATGTGATGTGTTGCTGTCTAGTTAACATTAGATTGCACTGATGTGATGTGTTGCTGTCTAGTTAACATTAGATTATACTGATGTGATGTTGTCTAGTTAACATTAGATTGCACTGATGTGATGTGTTGCTGTCTAGTTAACATTAGATTGCACTGATGTGATGTGTTGCTGTCTAGTTAACATTAGATTGCACTGATGTGATGTGTTGCTGTCTAGTTAACATTAGATTGCACTGATGTGATGTGTTGCTGTCTAGTTAACATTAGATTGCACTGATGTGATGTGTTGCTGTCTAGTTAACATTAGATTATACTGATGTGATGTGTTACTGTCTAGTTAACATTAGATTGCACTGATGTGATGTGTTGTTGTCTAGTTAACATTAGATTATACTGATGTGATGTGTTGCTGTCTAGTTAACATTAGATTGCACTGATGTGATGTGTTACTGTCTAGTTAACATTAGATTATACTGATGTGATGTGTTACTGTCTAGTTAACATTAGATTGCACTGATGTGATGTGTTGCTGTCTAGTTAACATTAGATTGCACTGATGTGATGTGTTGTTGTCTAGTTAACATTAGATTATACTGATGTGATGTTGTCTAGTTAACATTAAATGACACTGATGTGATGTGTTGTTGTCTAGTTAACATTAGATTGCACTGATGTGATGTGTTGCTGTCTAGTTAACATTAGATTATACTGATGTGATGTGTTGCTGTCTAGTTAACATTAGATTGCACTGATGTGATGTGTTGCTGTCTAGTTAACATTAGATTATACTGATGTGATGTGTTGCTGTCTAGTTAACATTAGATTGCACTGATGTGATGTGTTGCTGTCTAGTTAACATTAGATTGCACTGATGTGATGTGTTGCTGTCTAGTTAACATTAGATTATACTGATGTGATGTGTTGCTGTCTAGTTAACATTAGATTGCACTGATGTGATGTGTTGCTGTCTAGTTAACATTAGATTGCACTGATGTGATGTGTTGTTGTCTAGTTAACATTATACTGATGTGATGTGTTGTTGTCTAGTTAACATTAGATTATACTGATGTGATGTGTTGCTGTCTAGTTAACATTAGATTATACTGATGTGATGTGTTGCTGTCTAGTTAACATTAGATTGCACTGATGTGATGTGTTGCTGTCTAGTTAACATTAGATTGCACTGATGTGATGTGTTGTTGTCTAGTTAACATTATACTGATGTGATGTGTTGTTGTCTAGTTAACATTAGATTGCACTGATGTGATGTGTTGTTGTCTAGTTAACATTATACTGATGTGATGTGTTGTTGTCTAGTTAACATTAAATTACACTGATTTGATGTGTTGTTGTCTAGTTAACATTATACTGATGTGATGTGTTGTTGTCTAGTTAACATTAAATTACACTGATTTGATGTGTTGTTGTCTAGTTAACATTATACTGATGTGATGTGTTGTTGTCTAGTTAACATTAGATTGCACTGATGTGATGTGTTGTTGTCTAGTTAACATTAAATTACACTGATTTGATGTGTTGTTGTCTAGTTAACATTATACTGATGTGATGTGTTGTTGTCTAGTTAACATTAAATTACACTGATTTGATGTGTTGCTGTCTAGTTAACATTATACTGATGTGATGTGTTGTTGTCTAGTTAACATTAAATTACACTGATGTGATGTGTTGTTGTCTAGTTAACATTAACTTTTACTGATGTGATGTGTTGTTGTCTAGTTAACATTAGATTGCACTGATGTGATGTGTTGTTGTCTAGTTAACATTATACTGATGTGATGTGTTGCTGTCTAGTTAACATTAGATTATACTGATGTGATGTGTTGTTGTCTAGTTAACATTATACTGATGTGATGCGTTGTTGTCTAGTTAACATTAGATTACACTGATTTGATGTGTTGTTGTCTAGTTAACATTACATTTTACTGATGTGATGTGTTGCTGTCTAGTTAACATTAGATTATACTGATGTGATGTGTTGTTGTCTAGTTAACATTATACTGATGTGATGTGTTGTTGTCTAGTTAACATTATACTGATGTGATGTGTTGTTGTCTAGTTAACATTATTTTACTGATGTGATGTGTTGTTGTCTAGTTAACATTAGATTATACTGATGTGATGTGTTGTTGTCTAGTTAACATTATACTGATGTGATGCGTTGTTGTCTAGTTAACATTAGATTACACTGATTTGATGTGTTGTTGTCTAGTTAACATTACATTTTACTGATGTGATGTGTTGCTGTCTAGTTAACATTAGATTATACTGATGTGATGTGTTGTTGTCTAGTTAACATTAAATTTTACTGATGTGATGTGTTTCTGTCTTAATAAGGACTATGAATAGGGTGCTATTTGGAACCAAGCCTTGGAATCTCAGCATTTCAGGGGCTGACAGTTGGGCAGCTAGCTATTACTCCAAACATATTAGATACTGCTATGGTTAAACCTATGTCACCCATTATGTCCTCAAAATCTGGTGTTTAATTGTTCTAAAAAGAGGAACACAACACATCATTATTTTGTCATCTCAGCCATTTATTTTAGTTCGATATAAAGATTGGAGATTTCAAACTCCCAACTCATCTCTGATTTGTAAGTAGATCGATTATTAATGCTTTGAGAGATCCGTTCATCAGAAAGATTGGGAATATTGAAACGTAGTATTGTAATTTAGTACCTCATAAATTGTCTTCACCCTCTGACAAAACCTCACTGCAGACAGCAGATTATGACTTAACCTGCTTGGTGATTTAGAAAAAGTCTCAGAGTAGAAGTGCTGATCTAGGATCAGAACCCCATGTTCGTAGAATTGTATTCATCCTTATCTAAAATGCAAAACTGATCCTAGATCTGCAAGCATACCTGAGATGTTTAATGAATACAGCAGCATAATTTTCACACCTGGCTGCATGTCGGAAAATCATATGCATACATCCCCCCGCAGGTAATAATCCAGAATTAAGATTCATTGAAATGTTGTGCACAACAAGACAGAGGAAATGTGTTATTTCCTTCAAAACATCAAAGCTGGGAAGATAATGGATGACATCCTGGATTTGTCCCAAATGGCACCCTATTCTCTTTATAGTTCACTACTTTTGACCAGGGTCCATAGGGATCTACTACCCATAGGGCTCTACTACCTATAGGGCTCTGGTCAAAAGTAGTGAACTATAAAGAGAATAGGGTGCCATTTGGGATGCATCCCATTTCATCCCATTTGGGTTAAAATGGCCCTTCTCAGAGCGTTTAAAGCAGAGAAATCACTCCTGTTGATACAAGCTATTCAGAAAAATTTCAGCTCCTTTCAGAGCATTGAAAACAGAGAAATCACTCCTGTTCATATCATTAAGTGGAAAGCAGGCTGCTATGTTAAAAACAACACAGTGGGAACAAGAGAACATAATTAGAAATAGCTGAGGGCGTTTTATGATACCAAATTACATACAGTGCCTATAGAAAGTCTACACCCCCATTCAACATTTTCACCTTTTGTTGCCTTATAGCCTGAAATTATCTACCTTCTAAGTGAAGAAAATCTATAAATAAAATGAAATAGCTTGGTTGGATAAGTGTCCACACCCCTTGTAAAAGCAATCCTATAATTAGCTCAGGTGTAACCAATCACCTTCAAAATCACACACCAAGTTATTTGGCCTCTGCCTGTGTTAAATTGTAGTGATTCACACAATTCCAGGATAAATTCAGCAGTTCCTGTAGGCTCCCTCTGCTGGGTAAGTTGTGAAAAGGTACAGATCAGGGGATGGGTATAAAAATATTTTATAGACCTTGAATATCCCTTGGAGCACGGTCAAGATGATTATTAAGAAGTGGAAGGTGTATGGCACCACCAAGACCCTGCCGAGATCAGGCCGTCACTCCAAACTGGAAGACTGAGCTAGTAGGACATCAGAGAGGCTACCAAGAGTCCAATGGAAACTTTGAAAGAGCTACAGGCTTTTATGGCTAAGACTGGTCACAGTGTGCATGTGACAACAATATCCCAAGCAGTCCACAAATCTGACATGTATGGTAGGGTGACAAGAAGGAAGCCATTACTCAAGAAAGCACACCTTGAATCCTGCTTGAAGTGTGCAAAAAAACCAGTCTGGAAATTCTGTAGCCATGTGGGAGAATGTTTTGTGGTTCGACGTAACAAAAATTGAACTTTTTTGCCTAAATGCAAAGTGTTAGGTTTGGCGCAAACCCAACACAGCACATCCCTACAGTGAAGCATGGTGGTGGCTGCATCATGTTATGGGGATGTTTCTCAATTATTAGGATAAAAGGGAAAATTAACGGAGCAATGTATAGAAAAGTCCTTGAGGAAAATCTGCTGCCCTCAGCAAGAAATCTGAAACTGGAATGGAAGTTCACCTTTTAGTAGGACAGTGACCCGAAGCCCACAGCCAAAGCTACAGTGTAGTGGCTCAATACTTGAGTGGCTCAGTCAGAGCCCCGACCTAAATCCAATTAAAATGTGTGGCATGACTTAAAGTTTTCTGACTGTCGACGCTCCTCAAGGAACAGAGTTTGAAACGTTTTGTAGAGAATGGTCAAATATTGCCAAATCTAGGTGTGCAAAGTTGGTACAGACCTATCCCAAAAGACTCACAGCTGTAATTGCTGCCAAGGTGCTTCCATCATGTATTGTATTAACTTTTCACAAAACAAAAAATCCCCTTAAAAGTGTGGAGTATGGTGTGTTGATAAACTGGGGGGAGGGGAATCCTTATTTAAATGCATGTAATTAACATAATAAAATGTGAAAAAAGTTCAAGGGGGTGTAGAATCTCTATAGGCCCTGTAATTGTGATTTCCTTTTTCTTTGAAGTATAACAAAACCATGCAACTCAGTGTCACTCAGCCAACTTCAGTGAAATATAATGATTATCCTGACTCGTAACTTTGGTTTCAGTCAGAGAGATTTGCTTTGTTTTGTCAATATATGTATCCCTGTCACTCACACGTAATATTAGGGCATTTGTCGTCAACACAATCTACTTCGTGATGACTGTCTTTGAAGCATACAGTTTCCTATTCATGGTGGAAAAAAGGTTTGGTAAATATTGTGTTGAAGAACAGCTGTAAAAGGGGATACTATTTCAGAGTTCTGAATACTATCCCACTTTTCAAAAACAGACTACAATCACTCTAAAACCATTTATCATATAACATCATTGTCAGAATGAGGATGACAGTTTATTGCTGAAGATTGCTGTTGTTATATGAGAGAGAGAGAGAGAGAGAGAGAGAGAGAGAGAGAGAGAGAGAGAGAGAGAGAGAGAAATTACAACCACAAAACGCATCATAAACAATGACTTTCTCTACATCAATTAATGAGCCATATGAATGTGGGTTTAAATGCAGTACCTTCATTAGGTTGTGTGGCTGTAGTTACTCTCCCACATCCTTAGAGCCAAGGATTAAGTGGGCATTTGATGTTTGCATGATGGCTGAAGTGTGTTAATAGGGTTAGAGTGTAGGACAGAGACGAAGACCAGGAGAAAGTCTCATTAAAGATGCACTGAAGCAGAAAATGGTGTGCTGCATCCATACTTGGAAGTCCTTGAGGGAGTTCCTAATATGAATGCCGTATTGGTGGACTTTTTTTGTTGTTGCTGATTCTTGTTGTTCGTTCCATTTCCTGACCAAGTCTCCTTGAAAAAGAGCCATTTTAAATAAAACAGATGGTCATAAACTACTGTATTTCCTTCACTGAACCACCTGAATAAATAGTGATGCAGAGAAATCACTCCTGTAGATAGATACAAGCTCTTCAGACAAATTTACAGCCCTTCTCAGAGCATTGAAAACCGAGGAATCACTCCTGTTCTTATAAGTTATTCAGACAAATTACATCTCTCAAAGCATTGAAAACAGAGAAACCTTGAAACATACACCACCGTTCAAAAGTTTGGGGTCACTTAGAAATGTCCTTGTTTTTTAATGAAAATCCCAAAATGTTGTCCATTAAAATAACATCAAATTGATCAGAAATACAGTGTAGACATTGTTTAATGTTGTAAATGGCTAATGTAGCTGGAAAAGGCTGATTTTTAATAGAATTTCTACATAGGCGTACAGAGGCCCATTATCAGCAACCATCACTCCTATGTTCCAATGGCACATTGTGTTAGCTAATCCAGGTTTATAATTTTAAAAAGCCAATTGCTCATTAGAAAACCCTTTCACTATTATGTTAGCACAGCTGAAAACTGTCGTGCTGATTAAAGCAATTAAACTGGAGATCAGCTGTGATCGGAAAAATATGGCTACCTAAAGCAAAAGGGAAATGGAAACTTGTCATTGAAAATATCCTTGAAAACGTTTTTTCCCCTCATAACTGCAGCCTACATTCCACCATTGTCCTTTGAGATAGTAGTGTTAGAGAAGTCAGCACCTCCATTTAACCCTCTTTATTGATCCATTATGTTCTGCTGCCACTTCTGTCACTACAATCACAGGTTAAGACCCTTCCAACAGCTCTGTAGAATTTCATACAATGCTTATCGTAGACCATGGGTGGCAAACCCAATGAGGTTCTGGAGAGCTACTCTCCTGCAAGAGTCTGTACCAAACCCACTCCATCACACCTCATTCTACTATTTAGCGGCACCCATTTTTGATAAGCTGAATTAGGTGTGTAGGTGTAGGGATGGAGCAAAAGCCTGCATACCCAGTCATTCTGCAGGAGGAGAGTTAGCCGCCTCAGCCAAAGATGATTAATAGCTAGAGGGAACACTTCACTTGACACCCAGCGTCATAACACATTATAACGTCATAATCATGTCATAATGATAATTTTATTTTTTTATTTTTTTATTTCACCTTTATTTAACCAGGTAGGCTAGTTGAGAACAAGTTCTCATTTGCAACTGCGACCTGGCCAAGATAAAGCATAGCAGTGTGAACAGACAACACAGAGTTACACATGGAGTAAACAATTAGCAAGTCAATAACACAGTAGAAAAAAATGGGCAGTCTATATACAATGTGTGCAAAAGGCATGAGGAGGTAGGCGAATAATACAATTTTGCAGATTAACACTGGAGTGATAAATGATCAGATGGGCATGTACAGGTAGAGATATTGGTGTGCAAAAGAGCAGAAAAGTAAATAAATAAAAACAGTATAAAAACAGTATGGGAATGAGGTAGGTGATAAAGGGTGAGCTATTTACCTATAGACTATGTACAGCTGCAGCGATCGGTTAGCTGCTCGGATAGCTGATGTTTGAAGTTGGTGAGGGAGATAAAAGTCTCCAACTTCAGCGATTTTGCAATTCGTTCCAGTCACAGGCAGCAGAGTACTGGAACGAAAGGCGGCCAAATGAGGTGTTGGCTTTAGGGATGATCAGTGAGATACACCTGCTGGAGCGCGTGCTACGGATGGGTGTTGCCATCGTGACCAGTGAGCTGAGATAAGGCGGAGCTTTACCTAGCATGGACTTGTAGATGACCTGGAGCCAGTGGGTCTGGCGACGAATATGTAGTGAGGGCCAGCCGACTAGAGCATACAAGTCGCAGTGGTGGGTGGTATAAGGTGCTTTAGTGACAAAACGGATGGCACTGTGATAGACTGCATCCAGTTTGCTGAGTAGAGTGTTGGAAGCCATTTTGTAGATGACATCGCCGAAGTCGAGGATCGGTAGGATAGTCAGTTTTACAAGGGTAAGCTTGGCAGCGTGAGTGAAGGAGGCTTTGTTGCGGAATAGAAACCCGACTCTGGATTTGATTTTTGATTGGAGATGTTTGATGTGAGTCTGGAAGGAGAGTTTGCAGTCTAGCCAGACACCTAGGTACTTATAGATGTCCACATATTCAAGGTTGGAACCATCCAGGGTGGTGATGCTAGTCGGGCATGCGGGTGCAGGCAGTGATCGGTTGAAAAGCATGCATTTGGTTTTACTCGCGTTTAAGAGCAGTTGGAGGCCACGGAAGGAGTGCTGTATGGCATTGAAGCTCGTTTGGAGGTTTGATAGCACAGTGTCCAATGACGGGCCGTCATAATAATCATGCCATAATAAAACAGCTGACAGAAATGGTCATAACCTGTCATAATACTGTCATAACCCACATATTTACACTTGTTGTGACATATATTGCGTTATTTTATTGCTGGTTATGACACCTACATGATAGTGTCATAACCAAACCAAATCAAATCAAATCAAATTTCATTTGTCACATACACATGGTTAGCAGATGTTAATGCGAGTGTAGCGAAATGCTTGTGCTTCTAGTTCCGACAATGCAGTGATAACTAACAAGTAATCTAACTAACAATTCCAAAACTACTGTCTTATACACAGTGTAAGGGGATAAAGAATATGTACATAAGGATATATGAATGAGTGATGGTACAGGGCAGCATACAGTAGATGGTATCGAGTACAGTATATACATATGAGATGAGTATGTAGACAAAGTAAACAAAGTGGCATAGTTAAAGTGGCTAGTGATACATGTATTACATAAGGATATAGAGTACAGTATATACGTATGCATATGAGATGAATAATGTAGGGTAAGTAACATTATATAAGGTAGCATTGTTTAAAGTGGCTAGTGATATATTTACATCATTTCCCATCAATTCCCATTATTAAAGTGGCTGGAGTTGGGTCAGTGTCAGTGACAGTGTGTTGGCAGCAGCCACTCAATGTTAGTGGTGGCTGTTTAACAGTCTGGTGGCCTTGAGGTAGAAGCTGTTTTTCAGTCTCTCGGTCCCAGCTTTGATGCACCTGTACTGACCTCGCCTTCTGGATGATAGCGGGGTGAACAGGCAGTGGCTCGGGTGGTTGATGTCCTTGATGATCTTTATGGCCTTCCTGTAACATCGGGTGGTGTAGGTGTCCTGGAGGGCAGGTAGTTTGCCCCCGGTGATGCGTTGTGCAGACCTCACTACCCTCTGGAGAGCCTTACGGTTGAGGGCGGAGCAGTTGCCGGACCAGGCGGTGATACAGCCCGCCAGGATGCTCTCGATTGTGCATCTGTAGAAGTTTGTGAGTGCTTTTGGTGACAAGCCGAATTTCTTCAGCCTCCTGAGGTTGAAGAGGCGCTGCTGCGCCTTCTTCACGACGCTGTCAGTGTGAGTGGACCAATTCAGTTTGTCTGTGATGTGTATGCCGAGGAACTTAAAACTTGCTACCCTCTCCACTACTGTTCCATCGATGTGGATAGGGGGGTGTTCCCTCTGCTGTTTCCTGAAGTCCACAATCATCTCCTTAGTTTTGTTGATGTTGAATGTGAGGTTATTTTCCTGACACCACACTCCGAGGGCCCTCACCTCCTCTCTGTAGGCCGTCTCGTCGTTGTTGGTAATCAAGCCTACCACTGTTGTGTCGTCCGCAAACTTGATGATTGAGTTGGAGGCGTGCGTAGCCACGCAGTCGTGGGTGAACAGGGAGTACAGGAGAGGGCTCAGAACGCACCCTTGTGGGGCCCCCGTGTTGAGGATCAGCGGGGAGGAGATGTTGTTGCCTACCCTCACCACCTGGGGGCGGCCAGTCAGGAAGTCCAGTACCCAGTTGCACAGGGCGGGGTCGAGACCCAGGGTCTCGAGCTTGATGACGAGCTTGGAGGGTACTATGGTGTTGAATGCCGAGCTGTAGTCGATGAACAGCATTCTCACATAGGTATTCCTCTTGTCCAGGTGGGTTAAACCCGACTCTGGATTTGATTTTTGATTGGAGATGTTTGATGTGAGTCTGGAAGGAGAGTTTGCAGTCTAGCCAGACACCTAGGTACTTATAGATGTCCACATATTCAAGGTTGGAACCATCCAGGGTGGTGATGCTAGTCGGGCATGCGGGTGCAGGCAGTGATCGGTTGAAAAGCATGCATTTGGTTTTACTCGCGTTTAAGAGCAGTTGGAGGCCACGGAAGGAGTGCTGTATGGCATTGAAGCTCGTTTGGAGGTTTGATAGCACAGTGTCCAATGACGGGCCGTCATAATAATCATGCCATAATAAAACAGCTGACAGAAATGGTCATAACCTGTCATAATACTGTCATAACCCACATATTTACACTTGTTGTGACATATATTGCGTTATTTTATTGCTGGTTATGACACCTACATGATAGTGTCATAACCAAACCAAATCAAATCAAATCAAATTTCATTTGTCACATACACATGGTTAGCAGATGTTAATGCGAGTGTAGCGAAATGCTTGTGCTTCTAGTTCCGACAATGCAGTGATAACTAACAAGTAATCTAACTAACAATTCCAAAACTACTGTCTTATACACAGTGTAAGGGGATAAAGAATATGTACATAAGGATATATGAATGAGTGATGGTACAGGGCAGCATACAGTAGATGGTATCGAGTACAGTATATACATATGAGATGAGTATGTAGACAAAGTAAACAAAGTGGCATAGTTAAAGTGGCTAGTGATACATGTATTACATAAGGATATAGAGTACAGTATATACGTATGCATATGAGATGAATAATGTAGGGTAAGTAACATTATATAAGGTAGCATTGTTTAAAGTGGCTAGTGATATATTTACATCATTTCCCATCAATTCCCATTATTAAAGTGGCTGGAGTTGGGTCAGTGTCAGTGACAGTGTGTTGGCAGCAGCCACTCAATGTTAGTGGTGGCTGTTTAACAGTCTGGTGGCCTTGAGGTAGAAGCTGTTTTTCAGTCTCTCGGTCCCAGCTTTGATGCACCTGTACTGACCTCGCCTTCTGGATGATAGCGGGGTGAACAGGCAGTGGCTCGGGTGGTTGATGTCCTTGATGATCTTTATGGCCTTCCTGTAACATCGGGTGGTGTAGGTGTCCTGGAGGGCAGGTAGTTTGCCCCCGGTGATGCGTTGTGCAGACCTCACTACCCTCTGGAGAGCCTTACGGTTGAGGGCGGAGCAGTTGCCGGACCAGGCGGTGATACAGCCCGCCAGGATGCTCTCGATTGTGCATCTGTAGAAGTTTGTGAGTGCTTTTGGTGACAAGCCGAATTTCTTCAGCCTCCTGAGGTTGAAGAGGCGCTGCTGCGCCTTCTTCACGACGCTGTCAGTGTGAGTGGACCAATTCAGTTTGTCTGTGATGTGTATGCCGAGGAACTTAAAACTTGCTACCCTCTCCACTACTGTTCCATCGATGTGGATAGGGGGGTGTTCCCTCTGCTGTTTCCTGAAGTCCACAATCATCTCCTTAGTTTTGTTGATGTTGAATGTGAGGTTATTTTCCTGACACCACACTCCGAGGGCCCTCACCTCCTCTCTGTAGGCCGTCTCGTCGTTGTTGGTAATCAAGCCTACCACTGTTGTGTCGTCCGCAAACTTGATGATTGAGTTGGAGGCGTGCGTAGCCACGCAGTCGTGGGTGAACAGGGAGTACAGGAGAGGGCTCAGAACGCACCCTTGTGGGGCCCCCGTGTTGAGGATCAGCGGGGAGGAGATGTTGTTGCCTACCCTCACCACCTGGGGGCGGCCAGTCAGGAAGTCCAGTACCCAGTTGCACAGGGCGGGGTCGAGACCCAGGGTCTCGAGCTTGATGACGAGCTTGGAGGGTACTATGGTGTTGAATGCCGAGCTGTAGTCGATGAACAGCATTCTCACATAGGTATTCCTCTTGTCCAGGTGGGTTAGGGCAGTGTGCAGTGTGGTTGAGATTGCGTCGTCTGTGGACCTATTTGGGCGGTAAGCAAATTGGAGTGGGTCTAGGGTGTCAGGTAGGGTGGAGGTGATATGGTCCTTGACTAGTCTCTCAAAGCACTTCATGATGACGGAAGTGAGTGCTAAGGGGTGGTAGTCGTTCAGCTCAGTTACCTTAGCTTTCTTGGGAACAGGAACAATGGTGGCCCTCTTGAAGCATGTGGCAACAGCAGACTGGTATAGGGATTGATTGAATATGTCCGTAAACACACCGGCCAGCTGGTCTGCGCATGCTCTGAGGGCGCGGCTGAGTATGCCGTCTGGGCCTGCAGCCTTGAGAGGGTTAACACGTTTAAATGTCTTACTCACCTCGGCTGCAGTGAAGGAGAGACCGCATGTTTTCGTTGCAGGCCGTGTCAGTGGCACTGTATTTTCCTCAAAGCGGGCAAAAAAGTTATTTAGTCTGCCTGAGAGCAAGACATCCTGGTCCGTGACTGGGCTGGGTTTCTTCTTGTAGTCCGTGATTGACTGTAGACCCTGCCACATGCCTCTTGTGTCTGAGCCGTTGAATTGAGATTCTACTTTGTCTCTGTACTGACGCTTAGCTTGTTTAATAGCCTTGCGGAGGGAATAGCTTCATTGTTTGTATTCGGTCATGTTTCCGGTCACCTTGCCCTGATTAAAAGCAGTGGTTCGCGCTTTCAGTTTCATGCGAATGCTGCCATCAATCCACGGTTTCTGGTTAGGGAATGTTTTTATCGTTGCTATGGGAACGACATCTTCAACGCACGTTCTAATGAACTCGCACACCGAATCAGAGTATTCATCAATATTTTTATCTGACGCAATACGAAACATGTCCCAGTCCACGTGATGGAAGCAGTCTTGGAGTGTGGAGTCAGCTTGGTCGGACCAGCGTTGGACAGACCTCAGCGTGGGAGCCTCTTTTTTAAGTTTCTGTCTGTAGGCAGGGATCAACAAAATGGAGTCGTGGTCAGCTTTTCCGAAATGGGGGCGGGGCAGGGCCTTATATGCGTCGCGGAAGTTAGAGTAACAATGATCCAAGGTTTTACCACCCCTGGTTGCGCAATCGATATGCTGATAAAATTTAGGGAGTCTTGTTTTCAGATTAGCTTTGTTAAAATCCCCAGCTACAATGAATGCAGCCTCTGGATAAATGGTTTCCAGTTTGCAAAGAGTGAAATAAAGTTTGTTCAAAGCCATACTTGTTGGTTATCTGCTTGGGGGGGGGTATATACGGCTGTGATTATAATCGAAGAGAATTCTCTTGGTAGATAATGCGGTCTACATTTGATTGTGAGGAATTCTAAATCAGGTGAAACGAAGGATTTGAGTTCCTGTATGTTTTTTTCATCACACCATGTCTCGTTAGTCATGAGGCATACGCCCCCGCCACTCTTCTTACCAGAATGATGTTTGTTTCTGTCGGCGCGATGCGTGGAGAAACCCGTTGGCTGCACCGCCCCGGATAGCGTCTTCCCAGTGAGCCATGTTTCGGTGAAGCAGAGGACGTTACAGTCTCTGATGTCCCTCTGGAATGCTACCCTTGCTCGGATTTCATCAACCTTGTTGTCAAGAGACTGGACATTGGCAAGAAGAATGCTAGGTAGTGGTGCGCGATGTGCCCGTGTCGTTTTTTTGGGGGGTCGCTGCATGCGATCCATTCCGTTTACCTGTTTGTAAGGCAGAACACAGGATCCGCGTCGCGGAAAACATATTCTTGGTCGTACTGATGGTGAGTTGACGCTGATCTTATATTCAGTAGTTCTTCTCGACTGTATGTAATGAAACCTAAGATGACCAGGGTACTAATGTAAGAAATAACACGTAAAAAAAACAAAAAACTGCATAGTTTCCTAGGAACGCGAAGCGAGGCGGCCATCTCTGTCGGCGCCGGAAGTTATTTTTTCCCTGCCAAGAATTTTCCTATCATTTGAAATTGTATTTATTATGTCCTTGTTGTAATGAATTCTTTACAGTCATGTTTTTTCTAATCATATATTTTAAATAACTTGTAGAAAATACACTTTATGACACTGTCATGAAGCATTATGACCATCATAATCATATAAGCCAGATAGGCCTGTCAAGTACATGCCCTTATGTCAGTCATCAGTCATCAGCAATAGAGCAAAACACCAGTCTCAATGTCAACAGTGAAGAGGCGACGACTGGACGCTGGCCTTCTAGGCAGAGTTCCTCTGTCCAGTGTCTGTGTTCTTTTGCCCATCTTAATCTTTTATTTTTATTGGCCAGTCTGAGATATATCTTTTTCTTTGCAACTCTGCCTAGAAGGCCAGAATCCCGGAGTCGCCTCTTCACTGTTGACGCTGAGACTGGTGTTTTGTGGGTACTATTTCTCAGAACAAGAATAGACTGACGAGGTTCAGAAGAAAGTTATTTGTTTCTGGCCATTTTGAGCCTGTAATTGAACCCACAAACACTGGAGCTCCAGATACTCAACTAGTCTAAAGAAGGCCAGTTTTACTGCTTCTTTAATAATAATAATAATAATAATATATGCCATTTAGCTGACGCTTTTATCCAAAGCGACTTACAGTCATGTGTGCATACATTCTACGTATGGGTGGTCCCGGGAATCGAACCCACTACCCTGGCGTTACAAGCGCCATGCTCTACCAACTGAGCCACAGAAGGACCACAACAACAGTTTTCAGCTGTGCTAACATAATTGCAAATGGGTTTTCTAATTATCAATTAGCCTTTTAAAATGATAAACCTGGATTAGCTAACACAGCGTACCATTGAAACACATTGGTTGCTGATAATGGGCCTCCGTACGCTTATGTAGATATTCTAATAAAAATCAGCCGTTTCCAGCTACAATAGTCATTTACAACATTAACAATGTCTACACTGTATTTCTGATCAACTTGATGTTATTTTAATGGACAAAACAACTTTTGAACGGTAGTGTATGTGTCATGTGTTATGTACAGTGTTATGACTATATTATTACAGGTTATGACATGTTATGTCAGCTGTTATGACATATTATGAAATAGTTATGATCGTTTCATAACTTGTTATGACACTGGGTGACAAGTAAAGTGTTACCTAAACTTGTTGATGTGATTATACCTTCTGACCTTCCTAAAAACCCTTGTGAGCAAGCAAAACCCTTGTGAGCAAGCAAAACCCTTGTGAGCAAGCAAAACCCTTGTGAGCGAGCAAGCAACACCCTTGTGAGCAAGCAAAACCCTTGAGTTCCAACCGTAGTTTCTAGCCCCAACCATAGTCTCTTGTGACCCGCGAGTTTAGAAGATTTGGTTCTGGGTTCCGAAATTCCCACAACCCAAGAGGTTTCTCCCGAGGGGCCCAGCGGTCTTAGGCACTGCATCTCAGTGCAAGAGGTGTAACTACTGTCCATGGTTCAAATCCAGGCTGTATCACATCCGGCTGTGATTGTGAGTCTCATAGGGTGGCGCACAATGGGCCCAGCGTCGTCAGGTTTGGCCGTCATTGTAAATAAGATTTTTTTTTTCACTGACTTGCCTAGTTAAATAAAGGTTCAATAGAAACATTGGGTAACTGTGTTAATAAATGCCTTTCTATATCTTCCAGGATTCTTAACATTTGAGAACAAGTACCAAAACGTCTGTGCAGTGGCTTCAAAACAGTGGCCCCTGTCAGTCAACTAGGGTTAATACCAATCATTGGTTCAAATGCATCAGAGTACTTACATATATATACATAAAAAATACTGGGTATTCAAGTATTTTCAAATACATACCATTACTTTCCAAATGCATTCCAATATTCAACTACTTGTGTTGAATATTTATACAGTGCATTCGGAAAAGTTTTCAGACACCTTCACTTTTTCCACATTTTGTTACGTTACAGCCTTATTCTATAATATATTTTCAAAAAATGTTCCTCATCACAATCTACACACAATACCCCATAATGACAAAGCGAAAACATGTTTTTTAGAAACGTTTGCAATGATGACCAGGTGGCGAATCGCATCTCTGCATGTCTGGCAGACATATCAGTGTGGATGACGGATCACCACCTCAAGCTGAAACTCGGCAAGACGGAGCTGTTCTTCCTCCCGGGGAAGGACTGCCCGTTCCATGATCTCGCCATCACGGTTGACAACTCCATTGTGTCCTCCTCCCAGAGCGCTAAGAACCTTGGCGTGATCCTGGACAACACCCTGTCGTTCTCAACTAACATCAAGGCGGTGGCCCGTTCCTGTAGGTTCATGCTCTACAACATCCGCAGAGTACGACCCTGCCTCACACAGGAAGCGGCGCAGGTCCTAATCCAGGCACTTGTCATCTCCCGTCTGGATTACTGCAACTCGCTGTTGGCTGAGCTCCCTGCCTGTGCCATTAAACCCCTACAACTCATCCAGAACGCCGCAGCCCGTCTGGTGTTCAACCTTCCCAAGTTCTCTCACGTCACCCCGCTCCTCCGCTCTCTCCACTGGCTTCCAGTTGAAGCTCGCATCCGCTACAAGACCATGGTGCTTGCCTACGGAGCTGTGAGGGGAACGGCACCTCAGTACCTCCAGGCTCTGATCAGGCCCTACACCCAAACAAGGGCACTGCGTTCATCCACCTCTGGCCTGCTCGCCTCCCTACCACTGAGGAAGTACAGTTCCCGCTCAGCCCAGTCAAAACTGTTCGCTGCTCTGGCCCCCCAATGGTGGAACACACTCCCTCACGACGCCAGGACAGCGGAGTCAATCACCACCTTCCGGAGACACCTGAAACCCCACCTCTTTAAGGAATACCTAGGATAGGATAAGTAATCCTTCTCACCCCCCTTTTAAGATTTAGATGCACTATTGTAAAGTGACTGTTCCACTGGATGTCTTAAGGTGAATGCACCTATTTGTAAGTCGCTCTGGATAAGAGCGTCTGCTAAATGACTTAAATGTAATGTAAATGTATTAAAAATAAAAAACAGAAATACCTTATTTACATAAGTATTCAGACCCTTTGCTATGAGATTCGAAATTGAGCTCAGGTGCATCCTGTTTCCATTGATCATCCTTGAGATGTTTCTACAACTCGATTGGAGTCCACCTGTGGTAATTTCAATTGATTGGACATGATTTGGAAAGGCTCACACCTGTCTATATAAGGTTCCACAGTTGACAGTGCATGTCAGAGCAAAAACCGAGCCATTGAGCTCCGAGACAGGATTGTGTCGAGGCACAGATCTGGGGAAGGCTACCAAAATATGTCTGTAGCATTGAAGATCCCCAAGAACATGGTGAAGCATGGTGGTGGCAGCATCATGCTGTAGAGATGTTTTTTAGGTGCAGGGACTCGGAGACTAGTCAGGATCGAGGGAAAGATGAACAGAGCAAAGAGCAGAGATCCTTGATGAAAACCTGCTCCAGGGCGCTCAGGACCTCCGACTGGGGTGTAGGTTCACCTTCCAACACAACAACGACCCTAAGCACACAGCCAAGACAACGCAGGAGTGGCTTCGGGACAAGTCTCTGCATGTCCTTGAGTGGCCCAGCCAGACCCCGGAATTGAACCTGATTGAACATCTCTGGAGAGAGCTTGAGCAAGGCAGTTATACATCAACAAAAACTGTTCCTTGACGTGGACGTCGATTAAGGCAGGCCCTTCACCTCTCTGATTCAGATGGGTTGGGTTAACTGAGGACACATTTTGGTTGAATGCATTCAGTTGTGCAACTGACAAAGTATGCCCTTTCCTCCACTTTCACATGTTTTCATTATGGCCTTTCTGTGAGAAGGGTCTGTGACGTTGCTTAGTGACAGAGTGCAAAAACAAATAGCTCTGGCTAAAAGTAGGACCCTGATGGGGAAGAAGTAGCATTCACCTAGAGAGGAGCACTCCACCTAGAGAGGAGTACTCTGGCTAGAGAGGAGTACTCTACCTAGAGAGGAGTACTCTGCCTAGAGAGGAGCATTCTACCTAGAGAGGAGCACACTAACATGCACATGCACACACAGACACACACATGCACACACAGATACACAGACATGCACACACAGACACACAAATGATCTCATTGAGTTTGATGACTGGGTGTTGTTATCATTATGTAGTCTGTCCGAATGGAAATACCCACAAAAAAAGGTGTTGTCAATTTTTACAGTTCACCTGGGATGCAAAGAATTATGCCTATGTAACGGATGTGAAACGGCTAGCTTAGTTAGCAGTTTGCGCTAAATAGCGTTTCAATCGGTGACGTCACTTGCTCTGAGACCTTGAAGTAGTAGTTCCCTTTGCTCTGCAAGGGCCGCGGCTTTTGTGGAGCGATGGGTAATGATGCTTCGTGGGTGTCAGTTGTTAATGTGTGCAGAGGGTCCCTGGTTCGCGCCCGGGTATGGGCGAGGGGACGGTCTAAAGTTATACTGTTACACCTACACCACTGTGATATGGGCCTTGAGTGGTTTAACGTGTGCTGCACATGTGGTACACCGGCTTTTTGTAGCCTGGTGGGAGGAGCGTTGAGCCAGTAACCGAAAGGTTGCTGGATCGAATCCCCGAGCTGACAAGGTAAAAATCTGTCCTTCTGACTATGAGCAAGGCAGTTAACCCACTGTTCAACCGGGCGCCGAAGACGTGGATGTCTATTAAGGCAGCCCCCCCGCACCTCTCTGATTCAGAGGGGTTGGGTTAAATGCGGAAGAAACATTTCAGTTGAAGACATTCAATTGTACAACTGACTAGTTATCCCCCCTTTCCCTTTTAAATCATGCCTGAGTCACACCAATTGTGTAACATCTTATTTTTTCTGTCCTTCATTCAAACACAACCCTGATGTCTCCAATACACTTCCTTGGCACTAATTTGTCCTCTCTCCCTCTCTCTGTTAAACACATTATGTGTAGGTCTACTCTAAAAGTGATGACATCTCCTGCAGTATGACTTTGTCTGCTTTTGTTTGTTGAAGATACTGTATACTGTTGTCTGCCTAGCTATTTTCATTAAAAACCCACATACTCTGAAACACATACACCCCCTGGTTAGAAAAGCACTGTCACAAATCTACCTTAAACAATAGCTAGGTTTCCGTCCAATTGGCAACAGATTTTATACTAATATTCTAAAATCTGCATGAAGAATATGAGCACATTTTCCCCATCAGTGGTATGTTTCCACCAAACTGACTTGTTGCAGATAAACATCAGTGTGTGATGACGTAGTGCACACAAAATGTACTTTTTCGCTTAAATTTTCATGTACCAAATAAACATTTATAAAGTTCAATGTGTTTCCATTGCACTTTCAACCCACCGCACTTTCAACTGTCACAAAAAAACAGTATGGAAGAAAAGTATGAAAATGTCTGCACTCACTACAGTGACTCGCTCTGGATAAGAGTGTCTGCTAAATGGCTAAAATGTAAAAACTGTTGAGTTAAATAGCAAATGTGCCAACTCTGTTCTTGACACGTGGTGCTCTGGGCTACAGTTTGCAGATATAGTGCAGGTAGGTGGTGCAGGTAGGCTAGTCTAAATGATGAGATTATTATGGATTAGAGCGAGAATATTTTTATTTGTCAAACGGCAGTCAAGCATCGATCGTCATGTCACTAGAATAAGACCCGCAATATTTATTGGACTGGACCATCATAAAGGCATTTCCACCAACATTTCTCACAGAATACATTTTACAGACACAAAAAGATCCCACCTTGTCAAACAACACATTATCTGTCTGCATTTATAAAATTGTACTAAAGCTTCCTGTGTCCATCGCAGCTGTCGTGATTTTTTAAAATACGGTATAACTTTACTCGCATAAAAACTGTTTAGTTTATAAACCTGCTTACATTCGACTAAAGATATCAACTCTTTATCACATTTTAGGGAAGACTCAGATGCAGACAGTGTCGAAGTAACAAAATGTTATTACTAGAACCGGTGTAGGCAAAATAACAGATCAAGGGCAGGCAGAGGTCGTTAATCCAGATCAGAGTCCAAAAGGTACAAAATGGCAGGCAGTCTCAGGGTCAGGGCAGGCAGAGGTCAATAATCCAGGGTGGTGTGACAAGGTACAGAACGGCAGGTAGGCTCAGGGTCAGGGCAGGCAGAGGTCAATAATCCAGGGTGGTGTGACAAGGTACAGAACGGCAGGCAGGCTCAGGGTCAGGGCAGGCAGAGGTCAATAATCCAGGGTGGTGTGACAAGATACAGAACGGCAGGTAGGCTCAGGGTCAGGGCAGGCAGAGGTCAATAATCCAGGGTGGTGTGACAAGATACAGAATGGCAGGTAGGCTCAGGGTCAGGGCAGGCAGAGGTCAATAATCCAGGGTGGTGTGACAAGGTACAGAACGGCAGGTAGGCTCAGGGTCAGGGCAGGCAGAGGTCAATAATCCAGGGTGGTGTGACAAGGTACAGTGACAGGGTCAGGGCAGGCAGAGGTCAATAATCCAGGGTGGTGTGACAAGGTACAGAACGGCAGGCAGGCTCAGGGTCAGGGCAGGCAGAGGTCGTTAATCCAGATCAGAGTCCAAAAGGTACAGAACGGCAGGTAGGCTCAGGGTCAGGGCAGGCAGAGGTCAATAATCCAGGGTGGTGTGACAAGGTACAGAACGGCAGGTAGGCTCAGGGTCAGGGCAGGCAGAGGTCAATAATCCAGTGTGGTGTGACAAGGTACAGAACGGCAGGCAGGCTCAGGGTCAAGGCAGGCAGAGGTCAATAATCCAGGGTGGTGTGACAAGGTACAGAACAGCAGTCAGGGTCAGGGCAGGCAGAGGTCAATAATCCAGGGTGGTGTGACAAGGTACAGAACGGCAGGCAGGCTCAGGGTCAGGCCAGGCAGAAGTCAATAATCCAGTGTGGTGTGACAAGATACAGAACGGCAGGCAGGCTCAGGGTCAGGGTAGGCAGAGGTCAATAATCCAGTGTGGTGTGACAAGGTACAGAACGGCAGGCAGGCTCAGGGTCAGGACAGGCAGAGGTCTATAATCCAGTGTGGTGTGACAAGGTACAGAACGGCAGGCAGGCTCAGGCTCAGGGTCAGGGCAGGCAGGATGGTCAAAACCGGGAAAACAGGAACTAGAAACAGACAGGAGCAAGGGAAAAAATGGTGGTAGGCTTGATGAACAAAACGAACTGGCAACAGACAAACAGAGAACACAGGTTTAAATACACTGGGGATAATGGGGAAGATGGGCGACACCTGGAGGGGTGTGGAGACAAGCACAAAGACAAGTGAAACAGATCAGGGTGTGACACTCTTTAAATGCATGTTTATTATACCATATTTTTTAAATTGACAGATTTAAAGCTTTGAAATGTTTCTCCTTTTGGAGTGTCTTAACTGATGAGCACTTCCCAAAATGAAATGGACAGTTTTCTAGGAGAAACATGTGATATTGTTGCACTTTTTATTCCAAAACCAAATTCACAAATCAATACTGTTCTGTTATTCATCACATTCTGAACACATTGATGGGGCTAATGCGGCAATAGTTCAACTCACGTCACCCGGTAGAAGAACCCATTGCCAACATTGCTTCCAAAGAAATACAACATACATATTCAACAGTACAAATTCACAACACTCAGGTCCTTATTTTACTTCTTATGGTATAGGGGACGCTTGCGTCCCACGTGGGAAAAAAACAGGGAAAATGCAGCACGGGCAAATTCAAATAATGATATAAAATCAAACAAAATATTTCAAACTACTTTTGTAATACAACTTTAGGTATTTTTAAACGTTAATAATCGATCAAATTGTAGACGGGGCAATCTGTATTCAATACAGCAAGCAAACAAACCATGCTCCTTTTTACGTCTTGCGCAACTCTGAATAGTGTAACGTTGTTCCAGGATGTGCTTCTTCTTCATTGTACAAATGAATAACCTCAACCAAATTCCAAAGACTGGTGACATCCAGTGGAAGTGGTAGGAACTGAAAAATTGTTCCTATCAAATATCCCTTGGCAAAGACAACTGAGGGAGCAGTCAGAGGCAAAATAAATAAATTCTGAACAGTTAGTCCTCGGGGTTTTGCCTGCTACATAAGTTCTGTTATACTCACATACATGATTCAAACAGTTTTAGAAACTTCAGAGTGTTTTCTATCCACATCTAGTAATAATATGCATATCTTATATTCCTGGCATGAGTAGCAGGAAGTTGAAATTGGGCACGCTATTTATCCAAAAGTGAAAATGCTGCCCCCTATACCTTAAAAGGTTTTAACAAAGAACTCGGGCGCCTATCCATGACCCATTAGCAAGTAAACCTTCACTCTCATTGGCAGAGACTGCGCACAGCATGGCGTAGTGGAGCATGGCGAGTTTAATGTTCTGAGGGTTCTTTAAGCTTTTGGACATAGGTTGTATCCCAAATGATACCCTATTCCCTATACAGTATACTACTTTTGACAATGGGCTTTGTTGCCATTTTAGAACACAGCCCTAAACTCCTGATTTGGCAACAACTTGACAGCAGGGAGTGGGCTCTCCAGGACAGCCAGCAGGATGGCTAAGTCCCTGGGTGTCACACACACCAACGCATACACACACACACACACACACACACACACACACACACACACACACACACACACACACACACACACACACACACACACACACACACACACACACACACACACACACACACACAAAATTCACTTGGTGTCAGTCAGCCAAACATCCTCCATGCGCACAACAGGGTAAACTGTACAGGGATGATCCACACAGCAGTATGACACCCTGCCTAAAGGCAATGTAGAAGGAAGACAATATAAAAGCAGACATTTATATGGTCAGAACAACTTGTTCAGTGTTGTTATTTCAAATTGTCATGCAACATCTGTAGCCTTAATGGCCACATCACTTGAATTGTTTTATTTACCTCAGAAACACAAAGGTGTCTGTCTAAACGATTAGAGGCGTCATTTAAACCACTTGCACATAATTAGATGGCTCGGTTTGGCCCTGCCATTGAATAAATAAATAATAGTAAGCGTATCCCACCTATTAGCTAAAACCAGTGTAGACAAAATACTATTAGGTAGAGAGGCCTATTCTCCATGAGCAGCAGGGCCAAGAATGTATTTTTTAATTTAACCTGGCAAGTCCATTTCTTATTTACAATGACGGCCTACACCAGCCAAACCGGATGACACTGGGCCAATTGTGCGCTGCCCTATGGGACTCCCAATCACGGCCGGTTGTGATACACCCTGGATTCAATCCAGAGTGTCTGTAGTGACACCTCTAGCACTGAGATCTAGTGCCTTAGACCGCTGCGCCACTCAGGAGCCTTGAGGAAAGATAATTTCCATTGTTAAGGCTCTGCACTGCACACTCTGCACTGCAGTCCACTGGAATCCACCTGAATACTACAAAAAAAGATCTGGGTTAAGATACTATTTGAAATATTTTAAATAGTTTGAGTGTTTCGCTCTAGCCTAATTGGAGGGTCAGGTGGTCGAGGTTTACAGTTTTGGGACTATTCTATTGGTCCATTAAGCCAAGCAAGTTCAATCAAACACATAAAAAGTATTTGAAGTGATTTCAAATCAGGGGTTGGAACCGGTTCAGGGAACAGAACCAAAAAATGGAAAATACATTTTTCAAGGAACAGAACCAGAACTGAGAATGAAAGTGATCTATACCGTTCTGGAGCAGAAACATAATTTTAAAAGCATGGGAACAGGTAAATACAATTAATTATTTTCCAGTCTCACAAAAAAAACACACAACAAAGCGCCTATGCAAAGCCCTCACTGTAACACAGAAACTTGCCTGCCTGCCTGCCCGCCTGCCGAAATTAAGGAGAGATTTTTAATTAGAGAAGAATTAGGGTAGGGATGGTAGGGCGGAGGAGGGGGGGTGTGTATAGAGGGGGAAAAAGAGGGGAAAGGTGGGATTAGAATTTATGCAAAATATTAAATTGATTGAACCTACAACCTATCTGCAATATTAAAGCTGATCTACCCCCAACCCCAACCCAGAAGTTTTTACATTAGACTTATGCGATGCTTATTGGAAAAACGACTTAAAGGTTGACACTGACATAGCCAGTCTTGTGTAAAGCTTCATTCTCCCTATGTCTTTTCTACTAAGGATGAATCAGAAAAGGACAGTTTCTGATTGGCTCAATGGACTTCAGGTGTTGTATACACACACAAACAATGTTGATCATCATCTTGTTATTGTCAGAGGATGTAAAAGAAGAAACAGGCCGAGTAAGGGACAGTGGGGTAAATTGAGCCATTTTTTTTGCATTGAGCATCCCTCTGTCAAGGGAAATATAGTATTATTTCTAGCAAATATATGTAAATACATTTCAGAATGTTGTGTATCCCTGGAAATAATCCAAATTAATGTAAACACTACAGTTTTGAAAACATAGCTTGTCCAAAAAAAGTGGTCTCTTGGCACAACTTACCCTGGGTATGGGGTAAGTTGAGCCACGGGACGGGGTAAGTGAAGCTGCCTACACATTTCTGTACTGAATGAAATACTACCACTACCATTTTAAAACCTTGTCTATCTGTATTTCTCAAACCCAATTCAACACAATCCCAATCGCTTTGTTGTGTTTTAATCATTTTAATCATCTTTTAAAACAGGCTTTACACCTAATAAACACTTTGTAACTTTCTTAACACTTTTAACGTAGGCCACCCACTGGGCACAGACGTCTAGTTTTGATTTACATTTGGTTGTCAACTAACGTGAATTCAACTTGAAATAAACAATAATGTCACTCTGTCATTGGATTCAGGTTAAAAGTTGAGTGACATGGGCCTCCCGGGTGGCGCAGTGGTCTACGGCGCTGCATTACAGTGCTAGCTGTGTCACTAGAGACTCTGGGTTCGCAACCGGGAGACCCATGGGGCGGTGCACAATTGGCCTAGCGTTGTACGGTTTAGGGAGTGTTTGGCTGGCAGGGATATCCTTGTCTCATTGTGAACTAGTGACTAGGTTTACGGTGTTTCCTCTGACACACTGGTGCGGCTGGCTTCTGGGAAGGATGCGCGCTGTGTTAAGAAACAGCGCGGCTTGGTTGTTCCAGAGTTTGCCTCTCCTGAGTCTGTGTGGGAGTTGTAGCGATGAGTCAAGACAGTAACTACTAACAATAGAATAAAAATATATATTTTTAAAGAGTTGGGTGAGAAAAATACTAAATTCCCTTACGTCAATGACTTCTTGCAAATCCAATCAGTTTTCCATGTTGACTCAACTGTTTAGATACAAGCATCTTGAAACCTCTAACACAATAAATAAAATTGACTTGATGAGAAACCATTTTTTGGACTTATCTTGCTCAACACTTTTTTCATGTAGTTTCTTTCTTCACAGATTCCATGAAATGATGACCTCTTAAATATTTGGTCGATTGATTAATTTTAATTTTGTGTATGGCTTCCTAGAAACTTTCCACTATGTAGGAGAGAGTTGAGCCAAAGCGGTAAGTTAAATGGAGCTGGCTGTAATTACGAAATTTAACATCACAACTTTGAGGCTCTATTCTAAAACAAGACTTCCTGTCTTCAAACATTTAATCAAAATGGTCTTCAAACGCTAATTTCTCTCATAAATACACACAATCATGCAGGTGACATGTAGCTAGGCCTAGCACTCCTAGCCATAGAGTGCAACAATATATTAAGGCTAGTTATGGGTTTCGTAACACAATGAATAACATACGAGAAGCTTTTGTGTAAAATAACTGAGTTAAACATGAAGGAAGATAATGTTTCAGACATGATTAGACTGATTCCCTGTGGAAAGCAGACCTGTGTTCAAATATTGTTTGAAATATTTCAAACACCTTTAGCATTTACTCTAAATCTGCCTTGGGTCCCAGATGGGCAGAGTTTGCACTTTTATAACTATTTTATCAGGCCCATTGAGCCAGGCTAGCTCAATCAAGCCCAGATAAAGTATTTCAAAAATATTTCAAATAGTATCCGAACCCAGATCTGTTTCAGACGTGATTAAGTCCCTGTAAAGAATATTAGTGTGAGGAGAAGTGCTTCTTCTAAGTGTTTTATTAACCACTGATGGGTAATGAGATTTATCACAAAAGCAATTAGTGGAGCCATGCTGACTGGAGAAGGAGCCATGAGTATCTCTCAAAAACAGGCAAATGCACTTGTCTTTCCAGTGCGTACACATACTGTAGAAGAGGAGTGTCAAACATATGGCCCATGTAGGGAGGCGAACTCAGTATACGACACATTGGGGTGGCTGGCTTCCTGGTTAAGCAAGCAGTGCGGCTTGGCAGGGTCATGTTTTGGAGGATGCATGGCTCTTGACCTTTGCCTCTCTAAAGGAGAGTTGCAGTGATGAGAAAAGATCATAACTGCCAATTGGGGACAAAAAAATAAATAATTAAAATATATATATCAGAAAACGATGGATAGAGGACTATTTATGGCAAATTTTGATGCCAATGATATATAACCAATTTTCAGTGCGGCCCACCAGACCTTGTGAAGACCAAAGGCAGCACATGGTGCAAAGTTAGTGCGCTGCTACTAATAGAGTATCTCGTTGACAGACATAAAATGACTGGTATTATTAAGTGGTAAGATAATACCAGTTATCTTACTTGCCAGTTATCAACAGGGTAGTTTGGGCCCTGGATGCTGATTGGCTGAAACAGCATTCCAGTCGTGTCTATATCAGACAATATACCATGGTATGAAGCAAAACTTCTTGTTTACAATTCAATTTAAGTTGGTAACCAGTTTATAATGACAATAAAGCACCTCAGGGGTTTGTGATATATGCCCAATATACCACTGCTAAAGACTGTATCCAGGCACTCTGCTTTGCGTTTTGCATAAGAACAGGCCTTATACTGCATCCATAACCAATTGGGAAGTTGGTAATTACCCGTTTTGAAGTCGTAAATACCAGTTGGCTGCATTCACATGCTTTGAACTTGTTGAGAAACGGCAATTGGCTAATGGTCAACAAGCTGCGTCGTACAGCTATTATGCTTGTAAACAAATTATAGTGTTCAAAAACCATACTATTGATAACTTTTAATAAATATATATTTTTCGTTACATTTAACTTCAGAACATGCTGTATCGAGATAATTTCGTCAGTAGGTGATGTCAGAGGTCAGCATTTGAGAGAAATCTGAGATTAATTTCCCACTTGTAATTAAGTGTTGGAGGGGCATGCAGATGGATTTTTCCAGTCATATAAGGTAAATACCACTTTGCCAATTGGTTATAAATGCAGCATTAGGCATGGTATATTGGTCAATATACTACACCCCCTTGGGCCCAATTGCATAATTGTAGTGTCTGTCAACAGACTGTGGGATGTGACAACTTTGTTCCGGTGTACAGATTTTGTCTTCACTAATCAGTTGTAAAAATCCAAATGATGCAAGTGTCTACATCTTTAGACTGGTCAGACCCTTCAGGAGGGCGGTCACGCATGCTAGCAAGGCAGAGGTCTTGGGTTCGAACCTCAGTGTGAGCCAAATCAGGAGGAAGTGGTACTTGCTAAGCAAGCAGCGTGAGGTCCTTTATAGTTGTGCAGTGACCTGGATCTATAGTTGTGCATAGCTAGCTTTACGTGTGGGGCTGACTGGTAAGACGCCTTAGGAGGGTGGTCACGTGTGCTAGCGAGTCAGAAGTCTGGGGTTTGAGCCTTGTGTGAGCCGAATCAGGAGGAAGAGGTACTCGCGAAAGGCGTCTGCATATGTAGCCGATGTGAAGTTAGTTAGCTAGTTAGCGGTGGTGCGCGCTAGTGGCGTTTCAATCGGTGACGTCACTTGCTCTGAGACCTTTAAGTAGTGGTTCCCCTTGCTCTGCAAGGGCCGCGGCTTTTGTGAAGTGATGGGTGGCTGTTGACGTGTGCAGAGTGTCCCTGGTTCGCGCCCAGGTCGGGGCGAGGGGACGGACGTAATGTCTATACTGTTACACATACATACAGTAGGTTCAGGTTTGCTCCTATCTGAACTCAACTAGGTGAAGTGAATATCTATGCACGCATACTCCCTTAATATACCTTCGCTTGAAAAACGGAAATATGATTTATTGTTTGTCCCTCTTGAGATGCCACATAGTCAGTACACTTCCTCAAAATAAAAATAACTCAAGAAATCTGTAATTAATTTAGCCATTTTTGACTTTGGCTAAATGAACACGAAAACAAACAAAAACGTCACAAAATGGCGTCATAATATATGCGCAAATTGTTTCCACTGGGAAGCATATGTTAAACTTAAGCAAGAAGTTTACGTCCTTTACACATGCACACAGGCACATAAAACAGACACATGCACGCACACACCTCATCACTTGGATCTGCTGTACTTCAAACATTTGACATTGCACACCACCTAGTGATCAAAAAAATATCCTACACCAGGGCTCTTCAATAACCAACCCTTGGGCAGAGTAAGAGGAACCCATAGCCTCATGTTGTCATAGCAGGCCTCTATAACCAGTCAAGGGCCAGGGTTAAAAAGGGATGTTGTGTTGCATGACTGTTATTACAAATATTATAGAATCAAGAACATGTGACAGGAGAATGATCTGGAATAGAGAGAAGATTCCCTTTAACTGTGATCAACAAAAAAAGAAGACTCTTCAATGTGTGCAGTGCATCCAAGCATGACATTAAACACACTTGGGAAAATAGATTGCAGTGGATTCTCTTTTCTTTTTATTGAACATACTGCGTACTCGTTCACCTCCAGCACCTGCTCAAACTTTGCAGATATATATACTGTACCCCCTTGGATTTCTTCACATTTTTTTGTTACAAAGTGGGATTCAAATGGATTTAATTGTCATTTTTTTGTCAACAATCTACTCAATACTCTGTCAACGTGGAAGAAAAATGTATATATATTTTTAAAGATGGAATAAAAATGAGAACTCAAATATAGTCGTTGAATAAGTATTCAGACCATTTGTTTAGGCAAGCCTAAATTAGTTCAGGGGTCAAATTTGGCTTAGCAAATCACATAATAAGTTACATGGACTTAGTCTGTGTGAAATAATAGGGGTTGACATGATTTTTGAATGACTACTACTCTGTCCCCATACATACTGTACATCCGTAAGGTCCCTCAGTCAAGTATTGCATTTCAAGCACAGATTCAACTACAAAGACAAGGGAGCTTTTTGAAAGCCTCATAAAGAAGGGCAGTGATTGGTAGATGGGAAACAATAACAAATCACACATTGAATATCTCTTTAAGCATGGCCGTGGATTATGTATTAAATCACCCACACACACAAAGATATAGTCGTCCTTCAGAACTGAGCTGCAGGACAGGAATGAAACACTCAGGGATGTTACCATTTACATTTACATTACATTTACATTTAAGTCATTTAGCAGACGCTCTTATCCAGAGCGACTTACAAATTGGTGCATTCACCTTATGACATCCAGTGGGACAGCCACTTTACAATAGTGCATCTAAATCTTTTAAGGGGGGTGAGAAGGATTACTTTATCCTATCCTAGGTATTCCTTAAAGAGGTGGGGTTTCAGGTGTCTCCGGAAGGTGGTGATTGACTCCTCTGTCCTGGCGTCGTGAGGGAGTGTGTTCCACCATTGGGGAGCCAGAGCAGCGAACAGTTTTGACTGGGCTGAGCGGGAACTGTACTTCCTCAGTGGTAGGGAGGCGAGCAGGCCAGAGGTGGATGAACTAAGTGCCCTTGTTTGGGTGTAGGGCCTGATCAGAGCCTGGAGGTACTGAGGTGCCGTTCCCCTCACAGCTCCGTAGGCAAGCACCATGGTCTTGTAGCGGATGCGAGCTTCAACTGGAAGCCAGTGGAGAGAGCGGAGGAGCGGGTGACGTGAGAGAACTTGGGAAGGTTGAACACCAGACGGGCTGCGGCGTTCTGGATGAGTTGTAGGGGTTTAATGGCACAGGCAGGGAGCCCAGCCAACAGCTGCAGTAATCCAGACGGGAGATGACAAGTGCCTGGATTAGGAACTGCGCCGCTTCCTGTGTGAGGCAGGGTCATACTCTGCGGATGTTGTAGAGCATGAACCTACAGGAACGGGCCACCGCCTTGATGTTAGTTGAGACATAGCAGAGACCAATTGGGTGTTGTCCAGGATCACGCCAAGGTTCTTAGCGCTCTGGGAGGAGGACACAATGGAGTTGTCAACCGTGATGGCGAGATCATGGAACGGGCAGTCCTTCCCCGGGAGGAAGAGCAGCTCCGTCTTGCCGAGGTTCAGCTTGAGGTGGTGATCCGTCATCCACACTGATATGTCTGCCAGACATGCAGAGATGCGATTCACCACCTGGTCATCAGAAGGAGGAAAGGAGAAGATTAATTGTGTGTCGTCTGCATAGCAATGATAGGAGAGACCATGTGAGGTTATGACAGAGCCAAGTAACTTGGTGTATAGCGAGAATAGGAGAGGGCCTAGAACAGAGCCCTGGGGGACACCAGTGGTGAGAGCGCGTGGTGAGGAGACAGATTCTCGCCACGCCACCTGGTAGGAGCGCAAAAGCGTGGGCCGCGCCGGAGATTTGACTTCGGAGAAGGAGGATCTGATGGTTCACAGTATCGAAGGCAGTCGATAGGTCTAGAAGGATCCAGGAGAGAGAGTTAGCTTTAGCGGTGCGGAGCGCTCCGTGATACAGAGAAGACAGTCTCAGTTGAATGACTAGTCTTGAAACCTGACTGATTTGGATCAAGAAGGTCATTCTGAGAGAGAAGCGGGAGAGCTGGCCAAGGACGGCACGTTCAAGAGTTTTGGAGAGAAAAGAAAGAAGGGATACTGGTCTGTAGTTGTTGACATCGGAGGGATCGAGTCTAGGTTTTTCAGAAGGGGGTGCAACTCTCGCTCTCTTGAAGACGGAAGGGAAGTCAGCGGTCAGGGATGAGTTGATGAAGGTGAGGTAAGGGAGAAGGTCTCCGGAAATGGTCTGGAGAAGAGAGGAGGGGATAGGGTGAGCGGGCAGGTTGTTGGGCGGCCGGCCGTCACAAGACGCGAGATTTCATCTGGAGAGAGAGGGGAGAAAGAGGTCAGAGCACCGGGTAGGGCAGTGTGAGCAGAACCAGCGGTGTCGTTTGACTTAGCAAACGAGGATCGGATGTCGTCGACCTTCTTTTCAAAATGGTTGACGAAGTCATCTGCAGAGAGGGAGGAGGGGGGCCATTGGTAATTTTAAAACAGTTACAAAGTTCAATGGCTGTGATGGGAGAAAACTGAGGATGGACCAACAACATCGTAGTGACTCCACGGTAATGACTTAAATTACAGAGTTAAAAGAACACAAATATACCAAAACATGCATCTTGTTTGCAACAAAGCACTAAATTATTACTGGAAAGAAGAAACAAACACAACAAAGGAAAACACTTTTTGCATAAATACAAACCCTTATGTTTGGGGAAAATCTAACACAACACATCACTGAGTAACTGCCTCTTTGTTTTCAAGCATGGTGGTGGCTGCATCATGGTATGGGTATGCTTGACATCGGTAAATACTGGGGAGTTTTTCCAGGACAAAAAGAAACAGGATGGAACTAAGCACAGGCAAAATCCTAGAGGAAAACATGCTTCAGGTTGCTTTACACCAGACACTGGGAGAGGAATTCACCTTTCAGCAGGACAATAACCTACAACTCAAGGCCAAATCTACACTGAAGTTGCTTACCAAGAACACAGTGAATGTTCCTGAGTGGCCAAATTACAGTTTTGACTTAAATCTGCTTGAAAATCTATAGCAAGGATCCAAAATTGCTGTCTCTACATGATCCCCAACATCTTGACAGTGCTTGAAAAATTATGAAAATAAATAAATGGGCTAATATGGCACAATCCAGGTGTGGAAAGCTCTTAGACTTACTCAAGATGAATCACAGCTTTAATCACTGCCAAAGGAGTTTAACATGTATTGACTCAGGGAGGTGTATGCCACAACACATTTTTTTGTTATTTAATTTATCAATATTAAATATATATATATCATAATTCTTCCACTTTTACATTAGAGTATTTTGTGTAGATTGTTGACAAAAAAATACAATTTAATCCATTTTAATCCTACTTTATAACACAAGAAAATGTATATAAGTTCAAGAGATCTAAATACTCTTGCAAGGCACTGTATTTATGGGATAAAGCAGAAGAGAGAAGAGACATTGTTGGACAGTCATGTACATTGGACAATAAATTAATCTTCCTTTGTTATCATTGTGATTTCAACCATGTAAAACCACGTGTGATTTCAACCATGTACAACCACGTGTGATTTCAACCATGTACAACCACGTGTGATTTCAACCATGTACAACCACGTGTGATTTCAACCATGTAAAACCACGTGTGATTTCAACCATGTACAACCACGTGTGATTTCAACCATGTACAACCACGTGTGATTTCAACCATGTACAACCACGTGTGATTTCAACCATGTACAACCACGTGTGATTTCAACCATGTACAACCACGTGTGATTTCAACCATGTAAAACCACGTGTGATTTCAACCATGTACAACCACGTGTGATTTCAACCATGTAAAACCACGTGTGATTTCAACCATGTACAACCACGTGTGATTTCAACCATGTAAAACCACGTGTGATTTCAACCATGTAAAACCACGTGTGATTTCAACCATGTACAACCACGTGTGATTTCAACCATGTACAACCACGTGTGATTTCAACCATGTACAACCACGTGTGATTTCAACCATGTACAACCACGTGTGATTTCAACCATGTAAAACCACGTGTGATTTCAACCATGTACAACCACGTGTGATTTCAACCATGTACAACCACGTGTGATTTCAACCATGTACAACCACGTGTGATTTCAACCATGTACAACCACGTGTGATTTCAACCATGTACAACCACGTGTGATTTCAACCATGTACAACCACGTGTGATTTCAACCATGTACAACCACGTGTGATTTCAACCATGTAAAACCACGTGTGATTTCAACCATGTAAAACCACGTGTGATTTCAACCATGTACAACCACATGTGATTTCAACCATGTACAACCACATGTGATTTTAACCATGTACAACCACGTGTGATTTCAACCATGTACAACCACATGTGATTTCAACCATGTACAACCACGTGTGATTTCAACCATGCAACTGTTTGAAGACAAAATAGAGAACAACAGCATAATCTTCAAGGAACTTTATTGATCTTGCTGTAACAGTGTCCAATGGCATTGGCATTTCTATGAAAATAAAGTTATTTCAAATCGGAACAGAAGTTAGGTTTTTTTGTTTCAAATCTTTTTTTACGAAAACAATACAAGGTAAAAAGCCCTCCATGTAGAACCAAACTGGCCTCAAGCTGGTTTCCCATAAAACAATTGCTAAGGGCCTACTTCAAAACAAAGAGTTACAATCCTAATCCAACAGAAACATGTGCAATTCAAAATGGATACAATTGCTCTGTATGTTTAACACATAAACATTTTCCACATTAATAGACTGGAATTTTATAATTTCTCAGAAAGCCAAATAACAGTTTCTCTCCTTCAATCAAATCCAATGATTGCATTTAATATATAATAATTTTTAAAAATATATAATCTGAATAAGAGAGGACCTAGAGATGGAATGAAAATGTGGTTTAATTGCTGACAGTTTTAGTTATGGTAACAGTATGATCATCCAAAACAATAATGGCCATGATCTGTATAACAGCAAAAAAAAAAACAGTTTTAAAAAATGTATTAAAAAAAATATATATTTTCAAGTGCTAAATACAAACATAAAAGTCTGTTTAAAATATAACTATTTTCTGGTTGAGGGTCATTTGAATCAGTAGACAAGGAACTCCATTTTAGTAGCAACCTTTTATCTTGGTATGTAATGTGTAAGGCATGGGGTAGAGACACTTAGCACAGTAGACTGAAAGAAGAAGAGATGAAGGTAAGAAAGACGGTGGAAGTGTAGTCTATTACCTAAACAAGGGATGTCTGTAATACAGTATGAATGTCTGATGAAAAAATGGTCTCAGCTCTTCCTTTCATGTCCATTTGGTATTTGACATTGAAAAAAGTTCAATGTCAAGATAGAAGTAATGTATGTAATAAAATGCATAGAAAAATTGTTGGAAATGATTCACATTTTTAAACTTTTTCCTGTCTCATTTTCTAATAAATCTGTGTTTATGTAGTTCATTCAAATACAGCAAATATCAGACTGTTTAAACCTAACTATTGTCTTGTAATCTTGTAAGTAATGTATCAATTAATTTGCTCCTTCCATTTGCAAATCAATCAAATCATCACCACAAACCAAAAGCCCAATCTTCATAAAATCCTTTACCAGAAAGAACCAAAACACAACATAAAGTCAGACTTGTATTGGTGATGGATAATTCAAGGCTTGGAATGACAAAGAAATTCTCAGCTAATCTGAAGAAAAATTGTCCATATTAATTTAATTGTTGGTAACCTAACGGACTATAAAACAGGCAGCTATGAGACCTTGGAGCATATTCAGTCATTTAAAAAAGAAATGAAAATGTAAACCAAACTATTTGTTTATATCAATCCTTCTGACTGAAGATTCTAAGGCCGGTACTTTGCTCTACAAAGTAGTAGAAGTAGTACATGTTGCACAGTTTCCTGGGCCCCATTATAAAAAGTCTGAAGTGGTAAAGAAGGCTGTGTTTAGTGTGCTCTGGTAGTACAGACATACAGAATGGACATCTTAGATTACTGCATTGACTTGGGCGTCTACATTTAGTTAATGGGTAAGAATATCTCTGGTTACCTTGGTTTCAGACCCTTGCTCTTGCTGTGTGGCTGAAGTACATACAAATATGCCAGTTGTAACCCTGAGACCTGTTCGAATAGACCAGCAGTCTCCCACTAGGTCTCAGGGTTGGCCATAGACTGGTAGCCCAGTTGGTTTGTACTGTAGCCAACGCCTCTGTGTATGGCTTGACAACGATAGAAGAGTTGGCTACAGTACATGTACATGAAGACTGCATTCCAATATCCCACTACTATACCACTCAGGGGAAAACATGTCAAATACATTGCTTCATTCTAAGTGGTATCCTAGCATGGACATTGAAACAGAGCCACCGTATTATATGGTATAGTTTATCCGCATGGTTTACATACATCACACCCAGCGACGGCGAGACAGAGAGCTAAAGAAGATGGCTGCCATGATTGACGTGAGGGCTCACAAAAATTGGTTTCTACAAGCCAAGCCACTGGTGCACAGCACAGGTACAAGGTCAGTTCCTTCTTCTGTTGTTCCGTTGAGGTTCCTCAGGGGTGGTTAGATGTCCATCTCGAACTGAGCGTCCTCACCTTTAAACACAAGAACACAAATAAAGTGTAACCAACAGTATACTCTAAAGCATTGTACTCTATACTAAGATGGAAGCTAGACCTACTTAGGCTTTTATACAGCGAGCCAGCCACATTCCAGTTCAGGCTTCATCCATGTTATGAAGGTGGATATTGATCACGCAGTTGGCACTACCTCCAGCAGGCTTGTAACTGCCCGTATATGTTGCACATGGCTGGCCGTATATATGGGTTGCACATGGCTGGCCGTATATGTTGCACATGGCTGGCCGTATATGTTGCACATGGCTGGCCGTATATGTTGCACATGGCTGGCCGTATATGTTGCACATGGCTGGCCGTATATGTTGCACATGGTTGGCCGTACAACAAAATATTAATTGAGAAAATGCTGGACCATCAATCCATGGGCGAGTCAGTGACACATTTTAATCAACATGAAAGAAGATTATCTTGCAAATTCAGGAGGCTATGGTGTGGAATAGGCTGGAAGAAGTGCCGTCCTTCTATTACGTATCATTAATGTTGTCTTTCCTTTATTACGTATCGTTAATGTCGTCTTTCTTTTATTACGTATCGTTAATGTCGTCTTTCTTTTATTACGTATCATTAATGTCGTCTTTCTTTTATTACGTATCGTTAATGTCGTCTTTCTTTTATTACGTATCGTTAATGTCGTCTTTCTTTTATTACGTATCGTTAATGTTGTCTTTCTTTATTTACGTATCGTTAATGTTGTCTTTCTTTTATAACGTATCGTTAATGTTGTCTTTCTTTTATTACGTATCGTTAATGTTGTCTTTCTTTATTTACGTATCGTTAATGTTGTCTTTCTTTTATTACGTATTGTTAATGTTGTCTTTTATAACGTATCGTTAATGTTGTCTTTCTTTTATTACGAATCGTTAATGTTGTCTTTCTTTTATTACGTATCGTTAATGTTGTCTTTCTTTAATTACGTATCGTTAATGTTGTCTTTCTTTTATTACGTATCGTTAATGTTGTCTTTCTTTAATTACATATCGTTAATGTTGTCTTTCTTTTATTACGTATTGTTAATGTTGTCTTTTATAACGTATCGTTAATGTTGTCTTTCTTTTATTACGAATCGTTAATGTTGTCTTTCTTTAATTACGTATCGTTAATGTTGTCTTTCTTTAATTACGTATCGTTAATGTTGTCTTTTATTACGTACCGTTAATGTTGTCTTTTATTACGTACCGTTAATGTTGTCTTTTATTACGTATCGTTAATGTTGTCTTTCTTTTATTACGAATAGTTAATGTTGTCTTTCTTTTATTACGTATCGTCAATGTTGTCTTTCTTTAATTACGTATCGTTAATGTTGTCTTTCTTTAATTACGTATCGTTAATGTTGTCTTTCTTTTATAACGTATCGTTAATGTTGTCTTTCTTTAATTACGTATCGTTAATGTTGTCTTTCTTTAATTACGTATCGTTAATGTTGTCTTTTATTACGTACCGTTAATGTTGTCTTTAATTACGTATCGTTAATGTTGTCTTTCTTTAATTACGTATCGTTAATGTTGTCTTTCTTTAATTACGTATCGTTAATGTTGTCTTTTATTACGTACCGTTAATGTTGTCTTTTATTACGTATCGTTAATGTTGTCTTTCTTTTATTACGTATCGTTAATGTTGTCTTTCCTTTATTACGTATCGTTAATGTCGTCTTTCTTTTATTACGTATCGTTAATGTCGTCTTTCTTTTATTACGTATCGTTAATGTCGTCTTTCTTTTATTACGAATCGTTAATGTCGTCTTTCTTTTATTACGAATCGTTAATGTTGTCTTTCTTTAATTACGTATCGTTAATGTTGTCTTTCTTTAATTACGTATCGTTAATGTTGTCTTTTATTACGTACCGTTAATGTTGTCTTTTATTACGTACCGTTAATGTTGTCTTTTATTACGTATCGTTAATGTTGTCTTTCTTTTATTACGAATAGTTAATGTTGTCTTTCTTTAATTACGTATTGTAAATGTTGTCTTTTATTACGTACCGTTAATGTTGTCTTTCTTTTATTACGTATCGTTAATGTTGTCTTTCCTTTATTACGTATCGTTAATGTCGTCTTTCTTTTATTACGTATCGTTAATGTCGTCTTTCTTTTATTACGTATCGTTAATGTCGTCTTTCTTTTATTACGAATCGTTAATGTCGTCTTTCTTTTATTACGAATCGTTAATGTTGTCTTTCTTTAATTACGTATCGTTAATGTTGTCTTTCTTTAATTACGTATCGTTAATGTTGTCTTTTATTAATGTTGTCTTTTTATTACGTTAATGTTGTCTTTTATTACGTACCGTTAATGTTGTCTTTTTTATTACGTGTCTTTTTATCGTTAATGTTGTCTTTTTTTATTACTTTAATAGTTAATGTTGTCTTTCTTTTTTATTACGTATCGTCAATGTTGTCTTTCTTTAATTACGATCGTTAATGTTGTCTTTCTTTAATTACGTATCGTTAATGTTGTCTTTCTTTTATTACGTATCGTTAATGTTGTCTTTCTTTAATTACGTACCGTTAATGTTGTCTTTCTTTAATTACGTATCGTTAATGTTGTCTTTTATTACGTATCGTTAATGTTGTCTTTCTTTAATTACGTATCGTTAATGTTGTCTTTTATTACGTATCGTTAATGTTGTCTTTAATTACGTATCGTTAATGTTGTCTTTCTTTAATTACGTATCGTTAATGTTGTCTTTCTTTAATTACGTATCGTTAATGTTGTCTTTCTTTAATTACGTATTGTAAATGTTGTCTTTCTTTTATTACGTATCGTTAATGTTGTCTTTCTTTAATTACGTATCGTTAATGTTGTCTTTTATTACGTACCGTTAATGTTGTCTTTTATTACGTACCGTTAATGTTGTCTTTTATTACGTATTGTTAATGTTGTCTTTCTTTTATTACGTATCATTAATGTTGTCTTTCTTTAATTACGTATCGTTAATGTTGTCTTTTATTACATATCGTTAATGTTGTCTTTCTTTAATTACGTATCGTTAATGTTGTCTTTCTTTAATTACGTATCATTAATGTTGTCTTTCTTTAATTACGTATCGTTAATGTTGTCTTTCTTTTATTACGTATTATTAATGTTGTCTTTCTTTATTACGTATCGTTAATGTTGTCTTTCTTTTATTACGTATCATTAATGTCGTCTTTCTTTTATTACGTATCATTAATGTTGTCTTTCTTTTATTACGTATCATTAATGTCGTCTTTCTTTTATTACGTATCATTAATGTTGTCTTTAATTACGTATTGTTAATGTTGTCTTTCTTTATTACGTATTGTTAATGTTGTCTTTCTTTAATTACGTATTGTTAATGTTGTCTTTCTTTTATTACGTATTGTTAATGTTGTCTTTCTTTTATTACGTATTGTTAATGTTGTCTTTCTTTTATTATGTATTGTTAATGTTGTCTTTCTTTAATTACGTATTGTTAATGTTGTCTTTCTTTTATTACGTATTGTTAATGTTGTCTTTCTTTTATTACGTATTGTTAATGTTGTCTTTCTTTTATTACGTATTGTTAATGTTGTCTTTCTTTAATTACGTATTGTTAATGTTGTCTTTCTTTTATTACGTTTTCTTTATTGTTATCATGTTGTCTTTCTTTTATTACGTATCATTAATGTCGTCTTTCTTTTATTACGTATCATTAATGTTGTCTTTAATTACGTATTGTTAATGTTGTCTTTCTTTTATTACGTATTGTTAATGTTGTCTTTCTTTAATTACGTATTGTTAATGTTGTCTTTCTTTTATTACGTATTGTTAATGTTGTCTTTCTTTAATTACGTATTGTTAATGTTGTCTTTCTTTAATTACGTATTGTTAATGTTGTCTTTCTTTTATTACGTATTGTTAATGTTGTCTTTCTTTAATTACGTATTGTTAATGTTGTCTTTCTTTTATTACGTATTGTTAATGTTGTCTTTCTTTTATTACGTATTGTTAATGTTGTCTTTCTTTTATTATGTATTGTTAATGTTGTCTTTCTTTAATTACGTATTGTTAATGTTGTCTTTCTTTAATTACGTATTGTTAATGTTGTCTTTCTTTAATTACGTATTGTTAATGTTGTCTTTCTTTAATTACGTATTGTTAATGTTGTCTTTCTTTAATTACGTATTGTTAATGTTGTCTTTATTTTATTACGTATCATTAATGCCGTCATTGGTGTGCTTATCAATGTACCTTTTTCCCCCCTCTCCGATTGATAACATAATTAAGTCATACCAAAGTCTGACCGTGCGTGAACTTTCAAATGCATCCTGTCATTACTAAATGTGTAATGTGATAGGTATTCTAATATTCAAATGACTAGTAGTAGCAGCACTATAAAGGTACATGTATGGACGGTTTTCTGAACAGATGAACCTAGTCCTGGATTAAAGCGCACTTTCAATGGAGTTTCTTGGTTGCGTCTTTGTTCAAGACTAGGCTTAACCTGTGTCTGAGAAACCTGCCCGATATATATTCTAACAATACTTCTCCGTGTAATAGTAGCCTACTGACCGGTGGCTGTCTTGCCATGACTGTTGTTGGGTTTGATGCGGTTGTTGACCTCGTTCCTCCCGTTCTCGGTGAGGACGTTGAGGCTGGTCACCCCGGGGATGATGGGCAGGTGAGCCGGGGGGGTCTGGGCGATGGGGGAGTTACGCCTGTCCAACAGGAACTTACGGTCGTAGATGATCCGGGTCCCTACGATTGAGGAGAGTGATTATTTAGTAACATCATTGACATATTAGTTCCAACCGTTGACTGAAAAGAAATAAGGTGACAACATATGTATTTCAAACCTGCTTTAGAGAACTGGTACACCATGGGAATTGCCGATTAATTAGGGCTGATTTCAAGTTATCATAACAACCGGAAATTGGTATTTTTGGACCCGATTTGGACGATTTTTAAAATTATTTTTTATTTTACACCTTTATTTTCTTTATTTAATTAGGCAAGTCAGTTAAGAACACATTCTTATTTTCAATGACGGCCTAGGAACAGGGGGTTAACTGCCTCTTTCAGGGGTGGCAGGGTTAGCCTAGTGGTTATAGCGTTGGTCTAGTAACCGGAAGGTTGTAAGTTCAAACCCCCGAGCTGACAAGGTACAAATATGTCGTTCTGCCCCTGAACAGGCAGTTGACCTGTTAGGCCGTCATTGAAAATAAGAATTGGTTCTTAACTGACTTGCCTAGTTAAATAAAGGTTAAATAAATAAATAAAGAGGCAGAACAGGTCGGGGGATTCAATCTTGCAACCTTACAGTTAACTAGTCCAACTCTCTAACCACCTGATTACATTGCACTCCATGAGGAGACTGCTTGTTACGCGAATGCAGTAAGTTGCTAGCTAGCATTAAGCTTATCTTATAAAAATCAATCAATCATAATCACTATTTAACTACACATGGTTGATGATATTACTAGTTTATCCGCGTGTCCTGTGTTGCATATAATCGATGCGGTGCGTATCATTGCTCCAATGTGTACCTAACCATAAACATCAATGCCTTTCTTAAAATCAATACAGAGAAGTAGATATTTTTAAACCTGCATATTTAGATAAAATAAATCCAGGTTAACAGGCCATATTAACCAGGTGAAATTGTGTCACTTCTCTTGCATTCATTGCACGCAGAGTCGGTGTATATGTAACAGTTAGGGCCGCCTAATTTGACAGAATTTAACGTAATTATGACATAACATTGAAGGTTGTGCAATGTAACAGGAATATTTAGACTTATGGATGCCACCTGTTAGATAAAATATGGAACAGTTCCGTATTTCACTGAAAGAATAAACGGCTTGTTTTCGAGATGATAGTTTCCGGATTCGGCCATATTAATGACCTAAGACTCGTATTTCTGTGTGTTATCGTGTTATAACTAAGTCTATGATTTGATAGAGCAGTCTGACTGAGCGATGGTAAGCAGCAGCAGGCTCGTAAGCATTCATTCAAACAGCACTTTCGTGCGTTTGCCAGCAAATCTTCGCAAGCACAGTGCGCGCTAATAGCGTTTCAAATGTCACTCGCTCTGAGACTTGGAGTGGTTGTTTCCCTTGCTCTGCATGGGTAACGCTGCTTGAGGGTGGCTGTTGTCGTTGTGTTCCTGGTTCGAGCCCAGGTAGGAGCGAGGAGAAGGACGGAAGCTATACTGTTACACTGTCAATACTAAAGTGCCTATAAGAACATCCAATAGTCAAAGGTTAATGAAATACAAATGGTAGAGAGAGATATAGTCTTGTAATTCCTATAATAACTACAACCTAAAACTTCTTACCTGGGAATATTGAAGACTCATGTTAAAAGGAACCACCAGCTTTCATATGTTCTCATGTTCTGAGCAAGGAATTTAAACGTTAGCTTTGTTACATGGCACATATTGCACTTTTACTTTGTTCTCCAACACTTTTGCATTATTTAAACCAAATTGAACATGTTTCATTATTTATTTGAGGCTAAATGGATTTCATTATTACAAATATATTTTTATTGATTTATTATTATTATTATTTTTTGTAGAAATCGGCCGATTAACCGTTATCGGCTTTTTTTTGGTCCTCCAATAATCGGTATCAGCGTTGAGAAATCATAATCGGTCGACCTCTATTATGTTGATTATATCACATCTATAACAGTCATTGTTGTTTTCTTCAATTTACAGTCAATCAACATGCAATAGTGTAGCACTGTGTAGCAGTGCAAATACAGGCCAATCAAGGTCAAATTTCATTAATCTGTTTTCTTGTTTTGCACATTTCGTCCTGTCATCATTACAATGGTTGATGACAGTCACAGAACACAAATACACAAATGCACACATCTGTGAATAGAAAGGGCAAGAGCATTAACCGGTTTAGCTCTATATACATTTAAAGACCCATTTTAAACAAAATATGACGTATGTTATGCACAACACTGCCTTGGAATGGGCGCCTGACTGTCAAACTGGTGGTGTACAATTATTATTTTTAATTTTTCAGAATTTCCTGCAATTCTACACAGGGGGAATCCGTATTTATGAATAGAACACAACTATTCTACTTAAGTTCTACCACAATAAATTATATTGAACTCCAGTCCTCAAATAAAATAAACCTTTTAAAAACACAATGCCAGATTTGTTTTTGTTGCAATATACAGTACCTATCTATACACCAACGGTGCACAACAATGCCTAATTTATCATAACCATTACAGATAACAAATCGTACTTGCTCAATTGCTCCATATATATACAGTACAAGTCAAAAGTTTGGACACACCCTAGTCATTCCAGGGTTTTTCTTTATTTTTACTATTTTCTACATTGTAGAATAATAGTGAAGACATCAAAACTATGAAAAAACACATGGCATAATGTAGTAAGCAAACAAGTGTTAAACAAATAAAAAATATATTTTATATTTGAGATTCTACAAAGTAGTCACACTTTACCTTGACAGCTTTGACTGAAACCCATTTAAAAAAATATCCCTCACGTATGGTATTTTAAAAACCAAACATGAGACATTGTGGTTAAATCTGATTACCCACCAGAGAAAAGGGAAACTTGCTTGGAACTTGCTTGTTTCGGAGGGTAATTACAAGTGTGGCCAATGTGCTCAACGCAGCCTCACTTACAAATGTAACTGATTTACCCACCCCCGCACAGGACAAAGATTTAATATCAAAGGCCTGATTATCTACCAATGTTATTTACATGTTGAAATGTCCTTGTGGTCTGTCTTACATACGGAAAACCCATAGAAGCCTTAAGACACAGATCACCATGGCAATATACGGGCAGGTCAGACAAACAATCGGGTTGTTGTTCATACAAGCTGGACATCTTATTAGTTCTCTGAGATACATTGGAAAAGAAATGGCAAAGATGTCACGCAGTGGCGGGGACATTGAGAGGAAACTTCTTCAAAGGGATTCTTTCTGGATCCACAATCTTAGCATACCCTCCTCTTGGCCTTAACTAGGAGTTTGACTTGAAACCGTTTTTATAGTTTCAAAATGTCAAAATTATAGTTTTTATTTGATCCTAATTTAATATTGTATGTATATTACTGTAAATACTGATCCCATTCCTTGTGTATGATCATATATTTGAATACATTGAATGTTAATATTGTGAACAACTGTTATACATTTTTTACCTCCTGGAAGGGATGTCACTGAGTACAGCCCCTATATATTGGACCTTTCACCTCCCACCTATATATGGATGCCTAATGAAGACCTAGGCTTTTGTAAGAACCTGGAAAGAGATTTCCAATGCCCTCCTTTTGTGATTAACATGATTTTGTTGGCTCTAATTCATGTTCAGTCAAATGTTCCCCTCTTAATTTTGTCAAGATAAATGTCTTATTTCAGAAAGAAATTGCATCCTGTATTCTATAATAATTTTACCAATACGTTATTGAGCTAATTTCTGGGGGTGGAAATATTATTTTTATTTGAGTTTTTTCCTTTTAAAAAGTCACCAGAACCAAGCTTTTCAGTACTTATACATATTTTGTTTTAACCACGAAGCAGCCACAGTGCACTCACATATAGGGCTCAGCCATGGACTGTTACTTTTGTAACTGAATGAAAACATTTTAACAATGTGACTTAAGTGATTGATGTTGGGAAAATAGATGTAAAAAATGTAGAATGGTGTTAAATGCCTGTAAAGAGCTTGGGGGAGAAATGATTTCACAGATTTAATCATGTAACATTAGGCCTACTGATTATTTCTCAGTATCTACTTCCAAGCTACCAGATATGCAGTTTTCTACAAAGCTGATGGAAGGCTACTCTGGGTCAGTGGGAGATCTCAAGTACATAGTCCTCAGTTCATCTTCAAAACCCACTGGATGAGAAAGCCAGAGGTCCCTCACCTCTGACCTTCTCATCCAATTGGTTTTGAGAAGGAGGCGAGAGAGCACGAGCAACCTCTACGGTGCAGTTGAGCTAACGTAGGCTAATGTGATTAGCATGAGGTTGTAAGTAACAAAAAAATAAATCCCATGACATAGACATATCTGATATGGGCAGAACGTTTAAATTCTTGTTAATCTAACTGTATCCAATTTACAGTAGCTATTACAGTGAAATAATAACAGTCTATTGTTTGAGGAGAGTGCACAATTATGAACTTTAAAATGTATTAATAAACCAATTAGACACATTTTGGCAGCCTTGATGCAACATTTTGAACAGATATGCAATGGTTCATTGAATCAGTCTACAACTTTGTGCATACACTGTCATCTAGTGGACAAAATCTAAATTGCGCCTGGGCTGGAATAATACATTATGGCCTTTCTCTTGCATTTCAAAGATGTTGGTACAAACAAAACAAAAAAACTTGTTTTGTTTGTATGATCTTTTACCAGATCTAATGTGTTACATTTTCCTACATTAATTTCACATTTCCAAAAACGTCAAAGTGTTTCCTTTCAAATGGTATCAAGAATATGCATATCCTTGCTTCAGGTCCTGAGCTACAGGCAGTTAAATTTGGGTATGTCATTTCAGACAAAAATGGGAAAAAAAGGGTCCGATCCATTAAAAAAAATATCCCAGAGGCTGTGATACAGCAAAGCCTAATCAGAAATGCCCGTGATCATTGTGATTCTTACAGGCAAAGTGAAATGACAACACCCGGAGTGCATCGGACATGAAACAATGATACAGCACAACCTAATAGATACAATATTTTATTTTGCAGGTGCCTTTTCGTTTTAAATATCAGTGGTGCAACTACTGCTTTCTAACTGCACTGAACCAAAACAGTGGCACGCAGGAGGGAAGCAAATCTTTCCAGTAGGCGACAGGAGAGCAAAATGCAATCTGTTAATTATTATATAATATATAAAATGGACATGTCTATTTTTAATAGAGACTAGCTCAAAACATGACTAATTATTGAAAATGACAAATGACACAATCGAGCATAAATCAATAAATCAGAGGCGACTGGTGGGGTGTGCTTTAGGAGGGTGGGCTCAATGTAATGGCAGGAATGCAGGTGCTTCTACACCTGCATTGCTTGCTGTTTTAGGCTGGGTTTCTGTACAGCACTTTGATATATCAGCTGATGTAAGAAGGGCTATATAAATACATTCGTTTTGAATGGAATATATGTTTGATGAGTTCGATACCGTTCCATTATCCATTCCAGCTATTACAATTAGCCCGTCCTCCTATAGCTCCTCCCACCAGCCTCCTCTACAATAAATAATCTATTGCATTGTTATGCAGGCAGCCACCATGATTCAGAATCACTTCTGTTGAACACTAACCAATCACATTGCCACGGCAGGGGCGGGACAAACAAGCAATAATATGCAATTTATAAATGTGTTGGTTTTACCTCCCGGAGTGGTCGAAAATAAAGTGCCTCCTGGGGTGGTGCAATAGTCATGAGGTAGCTGCGTTGTATCGTTGATCAACACCGTCCTGGTCGGAATGACCCTGCTCTCGCTAAACTGACGACTGGTAGACGACGACATTTCCCCCCCGGTTTAGTGACTGGTCAGACGGTGTTGTAATCTGTAGGTGGTTGATGCCTAACCCGACGGACGGTGTAACCCACGGCCTTTTCTCTTTCTCTCTTATCTCTTCCCAAATCTTTCTTGTGGCTCCTCTCGTCCTCCCAGCCGTCAGCACAGCCCCACTCGCTCCGCCAGGCAGGAAGAACAACAATACAAGGAGACCGGATATGACGTCGTGGAAGAGTAGCCCCGCTGTCGCCTGGTGGAGCTATTATGCAATGACAAACGATAAAGAATAATCACAGTTTTCAAACAGAGGAAGAGGCAAAGCGAGATGGTTACTCAGAAATATGTCAAAAATATCTCAATGCGTTTCTGGGTTTAAGCAGACCTAAGCTTGTCGCCTGCTGGGACAACGAACTATTTTCCCAGTCTTTAACTGTGTTCGAATACCCATACTAAACATACTGTATACTTAATGAGTATATAGTACAAGTCAATTTTAGTGTACTGTAAACGAACGGTAACCTTTCAGTTGAGCATACTATCGCTTCGCCTGTCTATCAGAAGTTGATGCTGTTGCTATACAACCTCATTCTAGCATATTAACAAATTACTAGCTAGATTTAGGGTGTGTTCGTAAATTCAATCTGGGCTGCCAGGGTTTGGTCTCTGCGTTTAAAATCAGGGCGTTGTCATATTGTCGCACACTGGATGCTCTGGCCAAGGAGTAGGGATGATCCGAGCAGGGAAGATGAAAGCGACTTCGCAACGGAAGCCAAGCACCCAAGTGAACTTGCTAGCTATTTCCAGACACAAATGAGAGAACACCTCATTCTGACCAGTTTACTCTGCTCAGCAGAGCTGGTTAGGCAGTTTTCATGTTATCCAGAGCATTGGTGACTGTAACGGTGCTGCTGGCAACAATTGAATTACGCTTTTTTTGCAGACATTTACTGACACGGCCACATTCAACTGGTGTTGAGCGTTGGTAAATTCATCAGTTATTCTATGCTATGCCTGCATGAGAGTGCTCTGAAATTGGAGTAGATAGCTAGAGATCATTTACAAACGCACTCAAACGACTATACCACTTAGGTAAACTATGAATGACATGAATAATCAAGTCACTAAAAGTCGGTAGTTAGATTGCACAAAGTAAATATTCTGGCAAGTTCAATGTATTAGTAGCCAACTAATGTTACGGTGGGTAGCCAACACAACATAATGCTGTAATAGGATATATTAGCAAACAAATTGTCAGCCAAGAAAGTGTAACTTATTTGAAAAGTCATTACTTTATTACATTGCTCAACATGTTCGTAACATTTATCATAATTTGAGCAGCGAATTTCTATTGCTCTCGTCAGACTTCGGCTGCATATTTTCCACAATTTTTTTGAAGTCTGAAACCGTAGTACAGCCACGCCCATTTTTTTGGAGAATTGCATTATGGGCCCTAAAAGCACGGAAATAGTGTATTTTTTTTACATTTTATTTTTATTTATAAATGTATTTCATTCATAATACAAACATCTACTTACATTGTTACATCAAACATGTCTAGCAAACCAAACACAGGTATTAACAATGCTCAAACATACAAAAAATATAAATAAAAATAAAATACAAAAAAGAAACAATTTAAGTGCAATTATATTCACTCTGAAAATATCTTATTATAATGATTCATGAAGATGTTATTCTTGTTGTTATTCACTAGGGTTAGTGTTTTAATAAGATAATTAAATTCAATCAGAAAAAGTTGTAATTTTGGTATAGAAATTTGGCATGAGAGGAATATTGACTTTGTTCTTGATATTTTCGACAACAAGGGTGATATTCTCACATATGAACAATTTATAACATTGAAGGAGTTTCCAATACCTTTCAGAGAGTTTATTTCTGTGATCAAAGCCATTCGCAGTGGTCTAACTACACTTATGAAAAGTCATCTTAATTTCTCATTTTAATTTTGGGAATGATCATAAAGTTTATCCAGAACTCAGATTGGAAGGCGTGGGCTTACTTGAGAAATCTTGTTGTAATAAATATATAAGACAAATTCTTCATTCACAAAACCAACTTACACCAAGAGGAAAGTTTTTCTGGAACATGCTTATTCCTGACATTGTCTGGAAAAATGCATGGTACAGGCCTTACAAATACTGTATACCAAACAAAGTTAAGGAAGTGCACTTCAACATTTTACATAAGATATATCCATGTAATCCTATGATTTCCACATTTGTGGCTATTGATGATATCTGCGTTTTCTGTGAAAAAGGTGAGAATCTATCTCACTTGTTCTTTGAATGTAAATTTGTTTCCGAATTTTGGGAAAATCTTGCAAAGTACTTATTTACAATTATGAACACTGCCTATAATTTTAACATAACATATATAATATGTTACTATTGCAATGATAACAAAACCACTGAAATTATTGTTAATTTTTTTTATTCTTGTTGCCAAATACTATACACAAACACGGAAATACAGTGTCCAACGCGTGTATACGTCGTATTTTGGCGAATCTAGTACGACATCCGGGAACATTTGGCATAATAACTATAGCCATACTATGACTTATAAACATACTACATACTCAATTTATGTCACAAATATTACGGTTAGTATAAGTATTCGAACACAGTTTATGACAACGACTCCCATTGTTAGGGCGGAGACATGAGCATCTCGTCATTATATATTGATCTCTGCTTCAAACCGTATGGTTTGGAATAATAACTAAGGGCTAATGGAAGAGACCCACTACACGTGTTTAGAAGAAAAAAAACATGTTATTTGATGGAGGTTGAGGGATATTTTGCTTTACCGTTAACACGTAGCACATGATCAACTCTAACAAACTATATATAGCAGGACATCGTTTTAGCGGATTGATATCATGATATCTCCCATATTCAAGAAAATGTACAGTAGAATGGATTGAAGACCTGCCTTACATTCAGCTGGTTTGCAAAAACAAGATAAACTCTTAGAATGAACCACAGACAGTATCAGTATGCATACGTAATCTTCAACGCGATATGATTATTCGTTATGCGCAGTTGCTGCACTTTCCAAACTCGGACTAGAAATGCGCATGTGCAGTGTAGTTCTGGGTGGACTTCTTTTGAACACTCAAAGTGCACTAACCATCACCGCAGCTTCGGCAAGAAACCAACACAGATTAAATATGAGCTTCACAGTCGAAGAGAGGGGGAACCTCAATACATTGAGCTATCGTTTGTTTTTCAGTAAGTATGCTTCACTTTTTAATGAACATATTAGTTTAGCTTGTTAGCTTGCTATAATCGTGTCCATTGTGGTTCGCCGGTTTGCTACTGGGATCGGGCCCCAACCTCCCACGTGTCACTTTTATTCATTGCTTTCGCATTGGTTTTATACTCCTATCTAATGCTACGTTCAAGTGTAGCTAGATTTCACATATTGTCACCTAGCATCGTGGATTTATAAGTATAGGCGTGTACCATCGCTTGGCCTTTGCCCCACATTGATTGATTTGAGCAGACAAACTAGTAATTGAATGGACCAGTTTTGCCGGTTGGCTGACATATGCTTCTATCGAACTTGCTGTACTTTAACTTGACTTGGTATCAGGATCCAATTAATTCCTATAGTAAGTGTTTATTAAATTAATTCTGCAGATGTGGTATTTCTGATATAAACTAGTGTTGTTGGGATACCACACAAGTTTTTATTTTTATTTATCCGTTATTTTACCAGGTAAGTTGACTGAGAACACGTTCTCATTTGCAGCAACGACCTGGTGAATAGTTACAGGGGAGAGGAGGGGGATGAATGAGCCAATTGTAAACTAAAGTAGCTCTTGAAAACCCAAGTTGGCCAAACTTTCAGCTTCCCTGTCTTGGGTTCTCAGCTGAATGTATCGACCACAGCTGGCTCCTAGCCCTTGATCATGACTATCTGTTCCATACATAACTCAAGTCATTGGACGAAGACATCATCTGTATGGGGAGTTTTGTTAAGAGCCCTGATACTTGGTCTGAACATTGACACGTATAGCTTGCAGTATGGTTTTGGAAGCATACGGACCTTATGAGAAATAATAAATACAAAAACAATAGGTTAAATTTATACACACCTTTTATAGGGTTAGTGTTCCCACATAGCCATATCTCCATGTTACAGCGCATGTTTAATGAAGACAGAGGGACCACCTGTGGTAATTAGCAATCTGCGTCTCCGAACACCTGTGTGTAGATGTAGCATAAAGGAAGAAGGCTGCCAGAAACGTGTTGTCACTGGAAAATACTGTCTGCTGCAACTGTGATAAAGCCGGTTAAAACAATGTACAATAAGTGTATTTTTAGTCTTTTGAAATTATTTTGATGCGATATGAAAGTAAAGCGTTGGAGAGTCGGGGCATTGCCCTTGGGCGGCAGACAGCTTCGTGAAATTACTGTATATGGTTAACATTACCATCTGTTGAAAGGGCTACCACACCAGCAATTTAGAGAATTCCGTTTATAAACGGTGTGGGTTACGCCCAGTTTCTAAGATGAGGCTTCAAGAGCTGTCAAAGGTGTTTCTCATTTAACCAGTTAGGCTGAATGTATCCTTGTTCATATTGAATGATGCAGCAGTTTTTCATATTTGTTGCATACAGTGCAGCCTTTGTGATTGAGCCCTGATGTCTATTACTCTGGGGGTGGCATTATGAATACATGTTATTAATGTGTAAGAGAGGTTGATTACATTTACACCAGAGCCCTTCGTGGGCATGAATTTTAAGCCTGAGCATTACATATGCCGACAACATTCAGGCCCGAAATCAGAAATAACTTCCTCCATTAATAAATCCATTAGCTGCTCCTCTCTCTGTCACTCGCTCCCTGTGCACAGGCAGCTTGCTCTGCATGCACTCCGGTCATGGCAGCTCTGACTCGGTGAGTAAGTAAAGGAAAGGGGGATACCTAGTCAGTTGTACAACTGAAATGTGTCTTCTGCATTTAACCCAACCCCTCTGAATCAGAGTGGTGCGGGGGGGCTGCCTTAATCGACAACCACGTCTTCAGCGCCCGGGGACCGGTGGGTTAACTGCCTTGCTCAGGGGCAGAATACAACAGATTTTTACCATGTCAGCTCGGGGATTCGATCTAGCAACCTTTCGGTTACTGGCCCAACGCTCTAACCACTAGGCTACCAGCCCAAGTGGAGCCGTTGCTATGGATGGCCATTTATGTTGACATTCGACAGTGGGTGGACGGGCGGCCATCTTTGTGGTAAAGTTATTTTTAAATTAAATTGAAATGTTAAACTATGCAGAAATCGTGCCGCCATTTTGTGGTTGCCAAAATAATAATAGTTTACCTAATTTCAGTTTGTGACAAAACATGAGAGTATATATTGTAGAGAATCATTGTACCATGTACACTGCTGTGAAATATATTGTAATGAAACAGGCAGGGAGCAGGTCGACCTTCTAGCCCGAGGTCCGGCACGCTATCGACTTGTGCCGCAAAAGCATGCTCGTGCGGCAGAGTCGATTTCCGCGCTTATAAACCCAGGGTCGTTACACTACTCCCTTTCAAAGAGCGCGTCCTCGCGCCAGCTTGCGACTCTACGTCTTACAGGAACATGCACAGTCCAAGTACACGCACTGTCGTGGATGCAAGGTCCGATCCCTTCTGACACCAATGTAATGAAAAAGGCAGGGAGCAGGTCTCGAACCCTCGACCCGAGGTCCGGCGCGTTATCGACTGTGCCACAAAAGCATGGAAGCATGGAAGAAGTGGTCTGAAAGTGACTGGATCTCAATACCAAAACATTCAGGAGATAGAGGTGCTCAAAGTTGACCCATTTTGCATAGCCCACCATGAGTACATTCATGTCTTCATCACTGGAAAAGATAAACGGTTGAGATTTGACATCATTGAAAAGTTAAAAACAGGATTGCCAAACTATTTTTTCACTTTTTTTTCAAGAAATTATAAAATAGTTTGACAACTCTGTTTTTAAGCATTTCAATTATATAAACCTCAACCGTTTATCTTTTTCAGTGAAGAAGACGTGAATGCACTCATGGTGGGGTATGCAAAATGGGTCAACTTTGAGCACCTCTATCTCCTGAATGTTTTGGTATTGAGATCCAGTCACTTTCAGACCACTTCTTCCATGGGCAAACATGTATAGACATGTTTTTGTTTAAATCAAAAGGGATGCAGTCAAAGTGATTGAATTCATATAGATTCATTTACTTGTATGTTATTGTCTGTTCTCTGTAGAAAATTCTGATGGAAAGTATGTCTCCCCATTCCATGACATACCCATGTACGCTGATGAGAGCCAGGTAAAGTATGTCACCTTTACCCTGTAGAACACCCCATTACACAATAACACACACTGAATGTAGATGGGATATCTATTCAACTGTTTCTTTATAGGAAGACACCCACTAAGTTTAACTTTTGATTCCATGGTAAAAACCTTGTGGTCAGAATAGCTTTAATGTATTATGTGTGTGGGAGAGTAGGAGTAGCACTAGCAAGGTCATAGTCTGTTTGTCAAAGCAATGGTCTTTACCCCTCCAACACTGAACTCTTCAATCATTATGCAGTTTCTGGATTTCCTGTTATCTTATCTCACTGGAATAATATATCCCAGTTGGATGGCCTTTCGTTTCCTCCAACTCATCCATAGTCATAAATACATTATAACTGGGTATATTGATATTATGATACACTACCGGTCAAATGTTTTAGAACACCTACTCATTCAAGGGTTTTTCTTAATTCTTCTTATTTTCTACATTGTAGAATAATGGTAAAGACATCAAAACTATGAAATAACACATATGTAAACATGTAGTAACCAAAAAAATCTAAATGTATTTTATATTTGAGATTCTTCAAATAGCCCCCCTTTGCCTTGATGACAGCTTTATACACTCTTGGCATTCTCTCAACCAGCTTCATTATGTAGTCACCTGGAATGCATTTCAATTAACTGGTGTGCCTTCTTAAAAGTTAATTTGTGGAATTTCTTTCCTTCTTAATGCATTTGAGTCAATCAGTTGTGTTGTGACAATGTAAGGGGTATACAGAAGTCCATACTAAGAACAGCTCAAATAAGCAAAGAGAAACGACAGTCCATCATTACTTTAAGACATGAAGGTCAGTCAATATGGAAAATGTCAAGAACTTTGAACATTTCAAGTGCAGTCGCAAAAACCATCAAGCGCCATCGTGAAACTGGCTCTCGTGAGGACCACCACGGGAATGGAAGAACAAGAGTTAGTTCATTAGATTTACCAGCCTCAGAAATTGCAGTCCAAATAAATGCTTCACGGAGTTCAAGAAACAAACGCATCTCAATATCAACTGTTCAGAGGAGACTGTGTGAATCAGGCCTTCATGGTCAAATTGCTGCAAAGAAACCACTACTAAAGGAAACTAAAAATAAGAAGAGACTTGCTTGGGCCAAGAAACATGAGCAATGGACATTGGACCGGTGGAAATTTGTCCTTTGATCTGGAGTCCAAATTGGAGATCTTTGGTTCCAACCGCCGTGTCTTTGTGAGAAGAGTAGGTGAACGGATAATCACTACATGTGTGGTTCCCACCGTGAAGCTCGGAGGAGGAGGTGTGATGGTGCTTTGCTGGTGACACTGTATGTGATTTATTTAGAATTCAAGGCACATTTAACCAGCATGGCTACCACAGCATTCTGCAGCGATACGCCATCCCATCTGGTTTGCACATAGTCCCACTATCATTTTTTTTCAACAGGACAATGACCCACCACACCTCCAGGCTGTGTAAGGGCTATTTGACCAAGAAGGAGAGTGATGGAGTGCTGCATCAGATGACCTGGCCTCCACGATCCCCTGACCTCAACCCAATTGAGATGGTTTGGGATGAGTTGGACTGCAGAATGAAGGAAAAGCAGCCAACGAGTGCTCAGCATTTGTGGGAACTTCTTCATAACTGTAAAAGCATTCCAGGTGAAGCTGGTTGAGAGAATGCCAAGATTGTGCAACGCTGTCATCAAGGCAAAGGGTGGCTATTTGAATAATCTCAAATATAACATATTTAGATTTGTTTAACACTTTTTTTTGGATCCTACATGATTCCATATGTGTTATTTCATAGTTTTAATGTCTTCACTATTATTCTGCAATGTAGAAAATAGTAAAAATAAAGAAACACTTGAATGAGGTGTTCTAAAGCTTTTGACAGGTACTGTGTATATACTTTTGTGTATATAAATATATTACACAAAAGTATATCTTTTTGTGTATATATAATGTAATATATAATATAATAATATATGCCATTTGGCAGACGCTTTTATCCAAAGCAACTTACAGTCCTGTGTGCATACATTCTACGTATGGGTGGTCCCGGGAATCGAACCCACTACCCTGGCGTTACAAGCGCCATGCTCTACCAACTGAGCTACAGAAGGATGTATGTATGTATGTATGTATGTATGTATGTATGTATGTATGTATGTATGTATGTATGTATGTATGTATGTATGTATGTATGTATGTATGTATGTATGTATGTATGTATGTATGTATGTATGTATGTATGTATGTATATTAGATACATACATACATACATACATACATACATACATACATACATACATACATACATACATACATACATATATGTGTGGGGGTTTGAACTTGCAACCTTCCGGTTACTAGTTAAGAATTTGTTCTTAACTGACTTGCCTAGTTAAGTAAAGGTAAAAAGAAAAATGTATATGTGAATAACCCGTTCAAATGAGTGGATTCGGCTATTTCAGCCACACCGTTGCTGACAGGTGTATAAAATCGAGCACACAGCTATGCAAACTCCATAGGAAATAATTTGCTTTAGAATGTTCCTTACTGAAGAGCTCAGTGACTTTCAACATGGCACCGTCATAGGATGCCACCTTTACAACAAGTCATTTAGTCTAATTTTTGCCCTGCTAGAGCTGCCCCGGTCAACTGTAAGTGCTGTAATTGTGAAATGGAAACGTCTAGGAGCAACAATGGCTCAGATACAAAGTGGTAGGACACACAAGCTCACAGAACGGGACTGCCAAGTGCTGAAGTGCATTAAAATCACCTGTTCTCGTTTGCAACACTCACTACCGAGTTCCAACGTCAGCACAATAACTATTTGTCGGGAGATTCATGAAATGGGTTTCCATGGACGAGCAATCCCACACAAGCCCAAGATCACCATGCGCAATGCCAAGCATCGGCTGGAGTGGTGTAAAGCTCGCAGCCATTGAACTCTGGAGCAGTGGAAACGCGTTCTCTGGAGTGATGAATCACGCTGCACAATCTGGCAGTCCAAAGGACGAGTCTGGGTTTGGTCAGATGCCATAAGAACGCTACCTGCCCGAATGCATAGTGCCAACTAAAGTTTGGTGGAGAAGGAATAATGGTCTGGGGCTGTTTTTCATGGTTTGGCCCCTTAGTTCCAGTGAAGGGAAATCTTAATGCTACAGCATACAATGACATTCTAGACGATTCTGTGCTTCCAACTTTGTGGCAACATTTTGGGGAAGGCCCTTTCCTGTTTCAGCATGACAATGCGCCCATGCACAAAGCGAGGTCCATACAGAAATGGTTTGTTGAAATCTGTTTAGAAGAACTTAACTGGCCTGCACAGAGCCCTGACCTAAACCACATCAAACTCCTTTGGGATGAATTGGAACTGTGAGCCAGGCCTAATCGCCCATCTTTGGTGCCCGGCCTCTAATGCTCTTGTGGCTGAATGGAAGCAAGTCCCTGCAGAAATGTTCTAACATCTGGTGGAAAGCCTTCCCAGAAGAGTGGAGGCTGTTCTAGCAACAAAGGGGGGACCAACTGATTTTGGAATGGGATGTAGTGTGTGACACAGGCATACAAAAAAAGCAGAATGATTTATTGCTTTCTTCTCTTTCAGAACATTTTCCACGTGGTTGTTGAAGTACCAAGATGGACCAACTCAAAGATGGAGGTAGGTTCACCTTGATTGATTTAATGAGCCAGTTTTTAAAAATACACAGTATGTGAAAAACGTGACTGGCATACCATAATAGTCAGTGGCATATTTCCATGTGCAGGGTGCAGAAACAACCTTGTTGTGTGTACTAGGGTTGGGCTCAATTCGAATTGAATGCAATCAATTCAGGAAGTGATTTGAATTTTAAATTTAGATTTAAAAAAAAAACTTTTACAACTTTTTTGTTTATTGTGGAGTCGTTGAAAATAAATGCCCTTTTTTCAATTAGAATGATTGTTTACTTCCTGATTTGACTGCCTTAATTTCGAATTGAGCCTAACTCTGGTGTGTACGTTGTGCTCTTGGCCATGCGGAGATCCTTCTCCTGCTAACGTTACCTTTACAGTAACATACCAGGTCTTAGTCTATAAGCCTAATATAATAATGCAAACCTACTTACCTGTATCAATTTGTCACTAATCAGAACAACTCAGCCTTTATTTAGCCAGATTAGTCTGGCTTTTACGATCTCGGGCCGGTTTCCTGGATCCCGATTAGGCCTTGTCCATTAGCTTTTTAGTTAATTCAATAGAGATTCTCCATTGAGCATGCGTTTGAAAAATCCTCGACTAAGCTTAATTTTTGTCTGGGAATCTGGACCCTGGCTAGTCAAGAGGTAAGCATAATAAGGCATAACATTTATTTCATAAAGAGCTTTATACATCAGCCGTCATAATGTGCCGTCCAACTACCTCATCCCCATACTGTATTTATTTATTTATCTTGCTCCTTTGCACCCCAGTATCTCTACTTGCACATTCATCTTCTGCACATCTACAATTCCAGTGTTTATTTGCTATATTGTAATTACTTCGCCACTATGGCCTATTTATTGCCTTACCTCCATTACCTACCTCATTTGCACACACTGTATATAGACTTTTCTACTGCATTATTGACTGTATGTTTGTTTATTCCATGTGTAACTCTGTGTTGTATGTGTGAAACTGCTTTGCTTTATCTTGGCCAGGTTGCAGTTGTAAATGAGAACTTGTTCTCAAATACCCTACCAGGTTAAATAAAGGTGAAATAAAATAAATAAAATGTGTTTTACAGATACCCAGCCTAAAAGAGAGCAAGCAATGCAGAGGTAGAAACACAGTCTAGAAGGCAGGGACCTGGGAAGAAACCTAGAGAGGAACCAGGCTCCGAGGGGTGGCCAGTCTTATTCTGGCTGTACTGGGTGGAGATTTAAGAGTACGTGTGTCCATTAGGGACAGATTGTTTCTCAAGACGATGGAAGCACATTTAATAATGTTTGGCTTTGCTACTTCCAGATTGCGACCAAAGATCCCCTGAATCCGATCAAGCAGGATGTGAAGAAGGGGAACTTGCGTTATGTCGCCAACGTTTTCCCCCACAAAGGCTACATCTGGAACTATGGAGCAATACCTCAGGTCAGACAGTCACTAACCTGCCACCAGACAGTCACTAACCTGCCACCAGACAGTCACTAACCTGCCACCAGACAGTCACTAACCTGCCACCAGACAGTCACTAACCTGCCACCAGACAGTCACTAACCTGCCACCAGACAGTCACTAACCTGCCACCAGACAGTCACTAACCTGCCACCAGACAGTCACTAACCTGCCACCAGACAGTCACTAACCTGCCACCAGACAGTCACTAACCTGCCACCAGACAGTCACTAACCTGCCACCAAGCTACATATGGTCTGACAATGTAGACTACGCTATCCCTGTCTAACTGAATTCATTGATCACCTAGAACTGAGTTGGCATTGATTACCTATTTCTCTGTAGTGATATGAACTAAGTATCTCAATCTTTTTTTGACAGTGATATTTCTCTTTCTTGATAGACATGGGAGGACCCCGGGCACAAAGATGGAGACACTGGCTGCTGTGGTGACAACGACCCAATTGACGTCTGTGAAATCGGTACCAAGGTACAGCACTTGTTCTTTATCCTACAACCATTAAACCTTTAGAGCTGATCTGGTTTATTCCATTCACTCTCTGACATTCTTACTTGCTTCAGGTTTCATTTAAAGCAGCTTTTTGTCACCAAAGAAAAAGTAAAAAAAAGTTGAGAAGTATGTTGGTAACAATTTGGCTGTTCTGTTACTACATCAGCTGTCTGTAGTGAATTTATGGTGTGAGCTTCATGTGTGGGTGTCTGATGAAATTAACTTTCCTCAGGCATGTGACCTGTATTTGACATACTATCATTGAAATGTACCTATCCCCATACCAATATCCTACTTCTCTATGTTGTACTGATCACATCCCTGTCTCCTCTCCAGGTGTGTTCGCGTGGTGAAGTGATCAAGGTGAAGGTACTGGGGGTTTTGGCCATGATCGACGAGGGGGAGACTGACTGGAAAGTCATGGCCATCAACGTGGAGGACCCTGAAGCTAAGGACCTGAACGGTAAGCACCGGAGGAGCTGGATGTGGGCTAAACTGACAATCCCTAATACAACAGGCCATTCCTTAATGCTGCTCATTGGTCCAGTCACTGATAGTAGTAGTACTAGAATATGATTGCTCAAGTAAAGAATGCAATGATTGAACTATTGTTTTCCCAGGTGTGTGTCTATTCTTATTGCCACAGTCATCCTCTCACCGGTCTCCTTATCCTGTGTACCTCAGACATCAGTGACATCCAGAGGCTGAAGCCAGGTTACTTGGAGGCCACGGTGGACTGGTTCAGGAGGTACAAGGTACCAGACGGGAAACCAGAGAACCAGTTTGCCTTCAACGGAGCGTTCAAAGACAAGGTATCCATCTTGTATTCCCTACTGTTAGGTTCTCATTTTTACTAAATAACTCACGGACACTAGAAAAGCTTAACCAAGTTTAATTCTTCCCAAAGGGTCGATACGGCTGTAATTCTGACACAGACATGGCTTCCCCTGTGGTAGTATTCATACCCCACTTTGGGTGGAGTCTCCTCCTTATCTCTAAACATTGCATCATTATTGCTGAGTAGGGAGCTACGTCATATGAGTCTTCAGAGGATTCTCCCCTTATCAGTTCTGCCACATGCAATCATTTCCCTGCACTCAACACATTCCAAGCTTAGTTGCACACACTATGTACCTTCCTCCTACAACCCTTAACTTCTGGTGTAGACCCTCTAAACCTCAGCACTCCATCAGTGACATGAATAGGTATATTTCCTATTCTCAGAACCCAACAATACAGTGTCAGCCCTGTCTGAGGCAGAGTGGTCCATGTTGCTGTTTCATTAAGCACGGTATTGCCAGAGCCTCGTGTTCCAGTATCTTCGTCCACACTCATCAAGATCGTTTTCATTCTGTTTCCTTTGTAGCACATCATTTGCACCACACATCTAAAACAGCTTTTTCAATCTAGGTACATGGATAGCAGTTTAGCCTGTATGCCAGTCTGTTTCTGCATTAGCCATCGTGTTGTTATGCCTTCGTAGCCTTGTAGCAATGCAGTGTTGTTGAATGCCGAAATAGTGTGGTACCCAGGCTAGATTGCATTGGCCAAATAGAGGGCTGACATTTCAAATCAAATCAAAGTTTATTTGTTACGTGCGCCGAATACAACAGGTTCACAGTGAAATGCTTACTTACAGGCTCTAACCAATAGTGCAAAAAAAAAAGGGTTTAGGTGAATAATCGGTAGGTAAATAAATAAAACAACAGTAAAAAGACAGGCTATATACAGTAGCGAGGCTATAAAAGTAGTGAGGCTACATACAGACACCGGTTAGTCAGGCTGATTGAGGTAGTATGTACATGTAGATATGGTTAAAGTGACTATGCATATATGATGAACAGAGAGTAGCACTAGCGTTGCAAGACCCACAAGGTGATACACACTCCCTCACGACGCCAGGACAGCGGAGTCAATCACCACCTTCCGGAGACACCTGAAACCCCACCTCTTTAAGGAATACCTAGGATAGGATAAAGTAATCCTTCTCACCCCCCTTAAAAGATTTAGATGCACTATTGTAAAGTGGCTGTTCCACTGGATGTCATAAGGTGAATGCACCAATTTGTAAGTCGCTCTGGATAAGAGCGTCTGCTAAATGACTTAAATGTAAATGTAAATGTGATATTATCCTGTTGCAACATAGTGTGCCCCTGTGTTCAGTGAAGTTCAATAGTAACTAGTAAGGAAATTGGGTTTAAAGTGATCGGCTCAGCATAATACAGAAATACGAAGGGTTGGTTTCCTTGACCCAGATTCAGCCTAGTCCGGGACTAAAACACTCACAATTGAGATTCTCCATTGAGTTTGCATTTTAGTCAGGGACTAGGCTTAGTCTGTGTCCAGGAAACTTCCCCCAAACTGTATGTTTCCTTACCCTGACAACAGCCTCTGCTCGACCTGTATGTTTCCCTTTCAGGACTTTGCCATTGAGACAATAAAGAGCACCCATGGCTTCTGGAATGCACTTATCTCTGAAAAGACCAATGCTGGAGGACTCAACTGGTGAGGAGAGAACACAATGTACAATCCTTTTAAAGTACAGTACCTCTAAAACTGGTGTTTATTACAGTCCCATCATTTTAATATCATTACTGTGAAGTAATTCTTAAAGGCCCCATCTGTAATTCTAATATGATTTGATTTGACTCCCTGCCGCTTAATTTGTGAAATTTGATTTGACTTCTGTTTGAGTACAGCAACAAGCAAAAACTTGTTTGAATCTGTGTTGGTCAATTTCTTCAACAGATGATGGGGCGGCAGTGTAGCCTAGTGGTTAGAGTGTTGGACTAGTAATCAGAAGGTTGCGAGTTCAAACCCCCGAGCTGACAAGGTACAAATCTGTCGTTCTGCCCCTGAACAGGCAGTTAACCCACCCAGGCCGTGATTGAAAATAAGAATATGTTCTTAACTGACTTGCCTGGTCAAAAAGGTAATAAAAAAAAAAAAATTAAAAAATGATCAGGTCTATATAATTATCAAACATACATTAGTAATGGAAAGGAAACACAGATTCTTTAAGTATTAAAATTCTCCTTTAGTAATACAATTGTGGGCAGAAGTTGATACAGAATACGGTATATGGTAGCTCTCCCCAGGTTCTACAAAATGTCTAAATGTCCTCCTTGTGAGTTTCCCTGGCAACAACATTAAAAAAAAAAAAAAATCTAACCTCCCCCTGACAGCAGCAACCATCTTGTCAGCAATTAAAAGCTCAGAAGTGTTTGACCGAAACTTGACCTTTCATCACAAGTATAGTTCACAAGGTGAACGAGTCCAAGCATCTTCTGACAGGTGGCTGTTTTCATCAGGCCTGCGGCAGCCTTGTGTTCTCGGGACACCAGTCATATTCTCAGAACCTCAGACAGCCAGGTGGGGCCCAGACAGGAGGAGTATGTATGAACGTAGGCAGTTTCTGCCTTCTGATAGTGTGAAGGGCACAACACTCAAAACAGGTGTTGATACACACACAGAGGTCTCCTAGAAGAGGAGACCGTACAGTTTATCATAACAATTTATTAACCCTTTAAAAGGTATGAGGCCTTGGTTTAACCCCTTCATCTGAATACAGTATTAGTGTTAATTCATATCTGACTGATGTTTCCTCCCATCCTGCAGTAAAAACACGTGCGTGTCGGCGGAAGACAGCCCCTTCTGCTGCTCTACGGACGAGGCCAAGGCTGTCGTAGGCAGGGTCAGTACTTCCTGCTTCTTTATGACTGTTCTAGAACTTCAGGGTCAGCTCAGAACTGTCTCCTTTTATATGCTGTGCTCTTAATTGCGGCGGTCAGTACTGCGGTTAGTACTACGGTCAGTAGCTATTCAAATAAAATAGAGCAATTCAAGGATGAAACTCGCTTCTGTTGATGGGGTCAGCACTTCAAATCAAAGTGAGCAATTCAAAGTGCATTGCAGGGTTTGTAATATTCTACACATACATGCTTCCTACAAACCTCTGGTGTTGTCAAACATGTCTGGCATACATCTTTACACTTTGCTCAGTCAGACCATCCAATTATGTATTTGTTAATGCTTGTATTTTTTATTTATTTTTTAGACAAGCCCTTGTGGAACTGAAGATCATATCCCCTGCTCAGGTAAGTCTCTTAAAATAATTTTTACCTTAAGATTGTGAAAAGTAAGTCCCTCCCTGCCTTGACTATCAGATGGTTAATTGACGTATTGTAAAAATCCCACTTTTATGACCAACCTGGAAGGATTGCAAAGGTTGTGTACACATATTTTCTTTTAGGACAGTCAATTCCATTGCTATTCAGGAAGTAAGCTAAGATTCCAATTACATTTTTCATCAGTGGGGATAATTGGAATTTCAGTTTACTGCCTGAATTGAAATGGAATTGACCCTGTACACATCTAATGTCATTTTTTTTTTTTTTTTGCTTTTCTATTTCCAGTGGATAAATGGTTCTACTATGAGAAGAAGTAACTTTGCAAAGGAGACTCAACGGACCAGAAGTGTCTCATCTGTTTAGCTAGCATACTTGAAGATAATAGTCCATGGTTGTGGGTGTGGCTGAGAAAAAATAGACTCTTCTCCACACTCGGAAGATGAGAGGAGATAGAAGGACAAAGAGTAATGAAATCATGTCTTAGGAAATACATTTTCCCTGTTATTTAACGAAGGTCTCATTGGAGATGTGCTGTCCAACAGCTGGCACTGGTAGTGTGCTAGCTATAGCTACTCATGCACTGTATGCCAGGATCATCTCAATCGCCTTTTATTAAAGCTTTTTCTGTTGAAAAAATGTCTGATCATTTTGTTTAATTTCAATATTTTATTTGGGTCTTTGTTGACAACATTTTGTAGAAAGTTCTACTCTTATTACCCAGCTGACATATGTAGATGAGGGTTGATTTGGTTACACTTTGCTAGAACAGTCGCATGCTGTACTGATTTTGAAATACACAATACTGCCATCTAGCGGCAATTTTCCATAACAGCGGCTCTCGGAATTATGTAATTCCCTGTATGGTTGTGCGTGCGACTATAAATTCTCATTCGAGATGGCATGTGTATTTTTCTATTTGAAAAATATCAACTGTGTTTTGATTCGAGATTGAGTTCTTTGTCTCAGAATCTAATTACAGAAACGTATGGGATCGTATTTTGACACGTGATTCCCCCCCCCCCCCAGTTCTTACGCATTTCCGGTGAACTGTCAAATTTCGACCTGTCATCCACGGAGAAAGCCTGGACCAAAAGTAACAGTACGGAGTGTTAGAACCACTGACACAAGGTAAATTGTTGAAATGTTTACCTTCAGTAGTTACATGAAAATCATTATCTAGTAGATATTTGTTTGTCATAAAATCAGGCTAGCATGTTTTTAGTTTGATCGTTTGGGAGTGGGCTGTAATAATTGCGAACTATTCAGCCTAGCCTACTCAGTTTGTTGTTTAACTTCATATTGCTGTTTTAATTCAGCAACTCTGATGCAACTTTCAGTCACAGACCGAATTGCAATATGGTGTCAACAACAGTATAGCTAGGATACTGTGTAATTAGCCAGTTCCATTGTAACAATTTCAGTTATAATGTATAGCACGTATTTAGTCAATAAAACTACCAATCTTACTCAATAACCGTGTATTTTATCATAGCTGGGCAGCTATAGGTTAACTCTTGTATTCGTTTTTATAATATTCACACAGCAAGTTAGTAGACACTGTCAAGAAAGTGACAGGTGCTCCATGACAGCCCCGGACGTGTCAAATGTCATCTGTAGCCACAACTTGTTCATAAAAATAGTCTGAGTACTATGATCAGTTTCGAGGTCTTCTCGGGTCCAAAAAGTTGGACCTGAAATGACCGAGGATAATCAGACCTAGACCCGACCCGATTGACAAAACAAATCATGTTTATCAGCCAAGTTACTCTTCTGGTTAACAAATAGATCTTTATATGTTGGCTAAGCCTTCTATAAGTCAATAAGTGAACCTTTATTAGCGTAAAATAAATATGCTATAAGCTATGCAGAGCCGTGGTCGGGTCCACTCAGGTCTATCAGCTGTCATTACATAGACTTGAGACCCGACCCAGACCAGAGGGAAAAGTTGGAATTTTGGACCCTGGGGTTCCCAGGTCGGGTCTCAGGAGACATGAATACCTCTCGATCAGTTAGCCAGCTCCCTGTTAGTGTGAACGGGCTACAGTTTGTGGTAGATGTATTATTTTCCTTCACTTTTCTCGCCTTGGCACAACAACTGGGAGCAGTTTGCACATACCAAAGAGGTAATCCGGGGTTGGGAAAACAAGTTTGAACAATTGAGCTTCAGTGTTGGAGGTTAAATAGCCATGACTAGGTCTATTGCGCTTTGTGATTTTCACTACAAAATTGTATTTTATCACGTGTGTGTGGAGGGTATTCTGTTACTTATTTCATACTCATTCCTTTCAATCTGTTACCCAGATTTTAGCAGAGATGCATATTTAGTTTCCTGAAAAAAAGAACCACCAGACAGCTCAAGACGTGTGCTGAGATATGTACAACAACAAAAATATGCATATTTTTTCGCATAGAATTACTCATAATGATCATGCCTCTAGAGTGCAGGAAAAAGCTCTTTCAGGTGTTTAAAACCTCTAACCATTCTGTTTCAGGTGAAGACAACAGACATGTCCTTTATATTTAACTGGATCTACAGAGGCCTCAGTGGTGTGCTGCAGTTACTAGGTACAGTTAAAATGTATACCATTAAATCATTAACTTACTACTGGAGAAAAATTAATTACTTACTGAAGATTGAGACTTTATTTCTGAGTGTACCTGTATTTTGACCCTCATGCTCTACCAATAACTGCATTTCATAATATGGTCAGATCAGGTATTCAATCCCATGTCATATTTTCATCAGCATATTTTACTACATTACATCTGGTGGTAAATAAACTGTCTCTATTCTTGTCTCTCCCTCTAGGTTTATATAAGAAGTCTGGGAAACTGGTGTTCCTTGGTTTGGACAATGCTGGGAAAACAACGCTACTGCACATGCTCAGAGATGACCGACTGGGACAGCATGTGCCAACACTACACCCCAGTAAGACATGGAGGATGTTCAGACACCTTGCTCACTTACTTATGGCTGTCTGTTGTTGTCTTAAGTGCGCTCATCGAATGACCCTTATCTGGTGGTTCCTCAGCTAGTCTATTTGTCTGCCTCTGTCCCACAGCATCAGAAGAGCTGACCATTGCTGGGATGACATTCACAACATTTGATCTTGGTGGTCACACACAAGGTACACATTAGAACTCAAACTGTATGCACACTGTGCTTTCTCTAATGGTCAAGTCTTGAAACCTTCAGGTGATACGGAGGCTTAAGTGACAATGAGAGGTCACCTGTGAACAATGAAACTGCTTTGATTTTCACTCACAGCCAGGAGAATCTGGAAGAATTACCTCCCAGCTATAAACGGTATAGTCTACATGGTGGATTCGGCAGACCATGAGAGACTACAAGAAGCCAAAATTGAACTGGATGTACGTAAGTCATCACCCCCCCCCAAAAAAAAAAAAAAACCTTCCACAAAGAATACAAATAGTAGTACTTCAGTTTTTCCCATTTGTTTGCACACTAAAACTGGCCCATGAGGCACAATGAACCAAACCTGTAACTCATTTAGCAGAACTATACACCAAATCTGCAATACTACTGGCACGTTTTGCTTTACACTCAGATTGCAATTCTATAACAAACATTTGGCCAAACACAACACACAATTCTCTACCTTTGGCACAATCTTCACAAATAAAATATCTTGTGTGCAAATGAAAAGCAACACTGTTCAACAAGCTACGGTAAATGACCGATTGATCACATTCACTCTTAACATGTGCAAACACTAAATGTTCACTTTGCAATCAGACGTTTTGGTATGGATAAAAAGTCCACAGGTGAGTACTCCTGTGTTTGGAGAATAATGGATGCAAACTTGGCAGAGAGGGGTAGAGGAAGACTAAGAACAAGGAGAGTAATATCTGATGAAATTCTGGCGACTGTGGTGGACCATGTGGTCGACCATGGTTTGACCTTGAGAGAGGCTGGGCAGAGAGTGCAGCCCTATCTCAACCATGGTTTGACCTTAAGAGAGGCTGGACAGAGAGTGCAGCCCAATCTCAACCATGGTTTGACCATGAGAGAGGCTGGGCAGAGAGTGCAGCCCAATCTGAGCCGCTTCACCGTATCATCCATCATCTGGATCGTTCCAAAATGAGAATAGGTACAGTATGTACTGCAGACATTGGCTCTACTACTTTTACTACTTGACAGTAGTACAACATAAAGCACAGTGAAGACTGTCGATTCCAATACACACTAAGGGGAAACAAAGTAAATGTTTCATGTATGTATGAAATTGGGAGCAATACTTTGTAACATGTTTATTGTATACTGTTACTGTGTGTGTCTCATTTATATGCAGAGTTTCATTTTGAGCAGGGAGTACATGAGTTTGATTGCTGTGTTTCATTTTTCAAGATGTCTGTGGGGTTTGGAGAAGATTGCTAACTGTTTTGTGGTTAGTTTTGTGTACCTGAGATTTAGTTTCAGCAAACTTGTGTTAACCATTGGGAAAAACTGTAAATGAGCAGCCTATCCTACACCCAGTAGATATTGTATGGCTAAATGCTAACCAAAACACCATTGCTTTTCACTGATGAGCGGGGCATTAAACTGGCTCTCTACATTCTCTTTCCAGGCGCTGTTAACAGACGACACCATCTCCAACGTGCCTGTACTTATCCTGGGGAATAAGATCGACCGTCCAGAGGCCATCAGTGAAGACGCACTCAGAGGGATGTTCGGGCTCATTGGACACACTACTGGAAAGGTAGGGAGGAGAGCAGGTCGATATTTGTCACGATTCTTGCCCTGGAGGCAGAACTGAGAGATTTCTGCTAGATGGCCCAGCTGCAAAGTCAACATTGACAACATAGTAAAAATTCATGAAAAAAAAGTGCTTTCTAGTCTTAATTTAAGGTTAGGATTAGGTTTGATATCTTTGTGGCTGTGATAGCTAGTGATGACTCTGCAGAGCTGCCTCCAGATCAAGATTCATTACAATAAATTACAACCTGCAGGAGGAGAGAGGCTTACTGTTAAATGCACCCCACATGGTTTACCCTCTAAAGCAGCAGCCTCCAGAGAAACTGACATCTGATGAAACCAATTCAAGGTGGTGGCCTACAGAGATAGGCAGAGGGGTCTTGACAATGACTAGATTGGGATGACAAATGTATATTTAAAGTACAGTTAGCATCCACTTAATTATGGTAGTTTATTATGCTAACTCTGTAGTCTCGCCTTCACTGCAACACAAAGGAAAAGGTTGGAATGGAGGTTAATCTTTACATGTCTCTTCTGTCTGCGTGTGTATCTCTGTTCAGGGTAATGTGTCACTGAAGGAGCTGAACCTGAGGCCCATGGAGATCTTCATGTGCAGTGTTCTGAAGAGACAGGGATATGGAGATGGTTTCCGCTGGCTCTCACAGTACATTGACTGATCTATATATCACTCCCATCTTATCTCTCTTTTGCCTGATTCACACGATAGAGCTAACCTGAACCTTACTGGGTGGGCTTCATCATTTCTTTTCTAATTGTCCTTTCCAGCATGGTTCCAGTAACTACGATCGATGTGTAATGCAGGCCAGCATGGCTCAATAGTGTGAAAAGGAAGAGTATTTGTTTATCATCTGTTTTGTATGCACAAGAGTACAGGCCTCACACATCTATCTACCTGCTGGAAAAGCTATCAACTGCTAGCATTCATTGTAATTTTTGCATTTGAGTGTGCCCTCAGTAAGTAAATATATTTCTAAGAAAAATGTACTTTTATTGATAAACTTTCAGTATTTTTTGTTGTAACCCCAGATAAGCACATCCCATTCAACTCATGGAGTCTTGATGATAAATTGACAAGTTGAATCAATTCTGGTTTGTTTGGGGCTACAATAAAAATATGTGCTGTTGGGGAAACACTGAGCTATGAAAATATTCAGGCCTAGTGATTGTTTGATAACCCTCTAACAGTTGAACCCATTGATAATTGGTAGTCTGAGCCCCATGTAGTGAATTCAAACTTCCTTGTCTAAGCCAAGTATCAACCTGCAAACCCAAGATTTCGTAGTTTACACATTTCGTAGTTTTCAATGATATATTATCGGTTACTTACTGGTGGTGAACATTTAAGGATACCTCATGTCTGTCAAACCATTCTTATTAATATGATTAAGTTAGTTAGGGAATCCCCTCTGTTCGCCAACGTTACCTCTACACTTATAGGGTAGGACATGCCATCGCTTTGAACCAGTTCCTAAACCCGGTTTATTTTTAAATCGGTGGCATTTGATTACAGAGGAGTGCTTATTGGTGTAACAGTTCCGCGTTTTCTTTTCGCCATTGCTGATTTTGCCTTCCACGTAATATAGGCCTGGGTTCAAATAGTATTAGAAATATTTCAAACACTTTGTACTTCTGGGACTTTTCTGTTGGTTCCATTGCAACAGGCAAGCTCAATCAAGCACAGCTGGAGTATTTTACCAATGAGGACAAAGTTGTCAAATGAATGTTTTTGATCGATCAATTCAAGTTGAATCACTACCAACTGATGCCATGAATGTGACTACAAGTGCATTATCACTTTTTATTTATTAATGCTTGTTTGTAATACAAAGGTGCAGTATTTTGTAATACCAGGGTTTTATTACAACCACGTTGTCAGTCACAGACAATGTATGTCATTTCAACTACCAGTACCTACCTACTGTATCGATGGTTTTTGTTACTGTAAAATAAGTACTTGGTGATTATTGGCTGCTCATAGCTATAATATGAGGGTACTTGTGTGGTACTGAAGAATATAGGCGTTGTAGGAAATACACTATATGTGAGTGCAATAGATAGAGGGTACTTTTTATCCTTTTTGTACATAATGTGAAATGATTCTGCATGCCCTCTTATCAAAATAAATATTTTGGACAATCCATTAGTGATTTTTTTTGTTTGTTGCATTTTATGTTCTACAATCCATGATCTATGACACATTTACTGTTGGTTCTCCTTGGACTACAATGAAACTATCCAATGAAACCGGAAACAGCTGGAGAAGCGAAAGCCAATCACGATTCAAGCTATCATTACACCCCCTTTTCCTTCTGGTCCAATGAGAGGAGATTCGGAAGTAGCCTGCAGCATCAAGGTCGATCGCATTAATATTGTTTGTGTTAAATTAGTAATCATATTTTGCCTGTTGGATAATAGGATATGATCGATATTTCTGGATGTCATTCTGCAACGCCATCAGCATCATACGGTTTTTGAATATGTTGTCGTACTTTTAAACTAACTTTTTCCTGGTAGGTGGAAGTCGATTAGCTTCATTGGCACAAAGTTCATGTTAGCCAAGGGGGTGTATTTATTACGCCTATTATTTTGCAAAACGTTTCTTAAACGGAACGACACGGGGAGGGATCTACCTGCATTTGACCAATAGAAACTCTCGTTTTACACCCCAGCTACTGACAACGAAATGGAGTCGACTGAAAAAATGTGTTGCGTGGTCACGGTGTCTGAGTCTTTTTCTGATCAGAAACCTGTAAGCTGTAGTGGAGTCATCCTGAACTCACAGACTAGTCTCGTGCTCTGCAATGGTCTTATCTTTTCTCGCTTTATGAATGACAAGGACGCTTTCTCTTCAGATCACCGGGTCTTGCTACCAGACAGTTTCAGTGGAAAACTCAAAATTAGCCTAAACATCCATGAACAGCGATATTTGGACATAAACCAATGCGCATACCAGTCATGCACCGTCGCGGAGAGCAACAGCACCTCGCGGCATCAACACCAAGCGACAGCACAGCTGCTGATGCTCGTTAACTGTTTAGAGTTCAAGAGTGCTTTCGAGAAGATCTTCAAAGAGTCTGATAAGTGGAGTTTTTACGGTGGGGAGGAGGATGATGATGCAGAGATGGTTAGGGATTCAGAGTTTCTGAGCTGGTTTGCTGTACTCAAGGTACCAGACAGTTGGAATGTGTAACCTGCTTGTAGTCATGTGTTTTCTTTACAGTATTTTCATTGTTACCATTTAATGCTGATAGTCTAATGATCTGTGTTTTGTATTTTCATACAACAACAAAGATACCATCCTTGGCCAAAGCATCAAACGTCATCTTTGGAAACATACCATGGGCGACCAGCTCCACTCTCCGGAAAGGATGCACGGTCCTCGCCTGCGGCTCTCCCTTCGGCGCCTTCTGTCCCGATCTCTTCATGGGCACACTAAGCAAGGGTATCATCAGTAACCTGTCCGGGGAAGGTAACGCTCTCATTCTCACTGATGCCCGCTGCCTGCCCGGTACAGAGGGAGGGGGGCTTTTTGTGCCCCACGGAGACCGAACGCTCCTCGTCGGTTTGATCGTGTCCCCCTTGTGCTGGAAAGCCAGCGAGTGGATTGGGCTGACGCTTGTGTGCTCGCTCCAGATGATTCTGAGGAACATCACACAGTGTGTGAATATTTGCAATTCACACCAAGAGATCCACCACATGCAGGAGCCCACAGACTTCTTTCTAGCCTTACAGAGTGAAACTGAAACTCAGACGTACCCCACAGTGGCCTTAGTAGACGCTGGACAATTCTGGGGCTCTGGGGTTCTGGTTAGTCCGCGGTTGGTGGTCACCTGTCGACATGTTGTCAATGGAAAACCTGTTGTCACCTTGAGATTCAACACCAATGACAGGTAAGATTCAACACCAATGACAGGGACCATGCTGCCATTTTACTCACCTGACCTATCTGCATCTCGCATAACATTCAGTGATTTTGAAGAGTCAACACCAATAATGGTTACTAATTCTGTATGCATCTCATAGGAAGTTCATTAATGCTGAAGCTTCATGTATGCAAGTGTAGTGCAAGCTCTGCCAAGAGGTCATGTCCTTCATGGTACGGGAGATACAGGGTTGATGGTTCAAGTTTCACTTAAGCTGGTTTCCAAGAGAAATCCAGGGCAAACATAAAAAAGTAACATTTGTTCCATACCAGTATGAAGATGAAAGTAGTCCACACAACATTATCCAGATCAAAGTGAAGGCTCTGTTACTTACCTTCCTTTCTTCCTCCCCATAGGTTTCATGCCGTGGTGAGTGATGTCCTGTACTCCACCAAGGCATCATCTCCCTATGATGTAGCCGTGGTGCAGCTAAGACACCTTCCCCCGGAGGTAGTCGTGTCACGCTTGGCCACATCGTTTACACCAGGTAGGCATGATGTCACTGTCACATTGACTCCACTATGTGTACTCTTTCTTTCTTCACAAGAGGACAGCCAGTGGAGGATGGGCCTTTCCTCGGAGTCTGGTTCTTCTAAAACTGGAAACCTTATCTTGTCATTGTGCTTCTGATTGGTCTACTAAGCCGGGTTACTGTAAAAAATCTTTGATGTAAAAAGGGCTTTATAAACTAAATGTGATTGAGATATTGAAATAATCTCGAAGGTGATAGGGTGCCGTTTGAGATGCCTCCTCGTGTCGGTCCGTAGGTGAGGACGTGGTGGTGGTGGGTTACGGAGCTTTCGGCCAGCGTTGTGGTCCCTCTCTGACCAGTGGCATCCTGTCCAGGGCCATCGGCTGTCATGGCCAGGCTGTCATGCTGCAGACAACCGCTGCAGTGCAGGCAGGGGCCAGCGGAGGAGCTGTGGTGCGGGCAGGATCAGGAGAGCTGCTAGGTAAGCCATGGATGGAGATAGTCAACCCTACTCTTGGAGAGATACTGGGTTTGTAGGCTTTAGTTCCAGCCCTGCTCTAAAACACCTGATTCAGGGTCAAGGCCCTGATGAACAGCTGTGGCTGGAACAGAAGCCTGCAACTGCAGATTTTGAAAGAGTGATACTGTTTTTTTAACAGTGGGGGGCACTGGTTGACCATAGAAAATATGACAGGACAGCAATTCATTAACAGTACTGTGTCTAATGCCACATTTCAGACCCTTCTCTCTCTAACCCAAACCTCATGGCTGATTGTCCTTATTGTATTCCAGGTCTGGTTTCCAGTAACACCAGAGACTTTTCTGCCAAGGTAACCTACCCTCACCTGAACTTCAGTGTCCCAATGACTGTCTTGGAACCGTTGCTACGGCGATACGCCCAGAAGGGCGACATTGGTGTGTTCCGGGACTTGGATACGACCGATGAGGGAGTCAGGAGGGTGTGGAGGCTACAGACTGCTCAGAGCAAACTGTGACTAATTACACACACAGAGTACTTACAAAGACTAACTTCTGTCAGGCAATAACTTTCTCACTTTTCTATGACCTTTTAAGGTTCTACTAATATCAGTTTGAAATGTGAGAACGTTTATCTACCATCACGTCATTTCTTAGGCTTGCTAACACCAGCCTTTCTAAGTCCTTGACTGTGAGTCGCAGCTCGCGTGTCACCCAGACTAGTCTTGTCTCTCCTCAATGTGACAATACCACCATAACATGATTACCACGAGTGGACCAGAGCCGACTAACGTTCTTTGAAGTACTGGTATTTGAAATGGGTTGATTTTAGTACACTACTGTCTGAGCCACTGAAACTGTCTTCTTGTGTAACAGATTGTTCTCAGACAATAAAGATCTTATATGATAGGATTGTTAATGACCCATCTTGTTTTTCCCCCAATGTCATACACACAGGTACTTATCTTATAAAACGAGCTATAGTGAGACTTCACAGCTTTAGATACTATCTCTACAGATGAGTACCGAACACATTCAGCGTTTTCCACCATGTCATCTCTGTTTTCATACGGTACCCATCTCAAGGATAAATTCCTACTATTACAGTAAAGCATAAAAATTAAAACCATTGCATGGATCCCCTTAATAATTGTCAGATTTACAGCTGGTGAAGTTGCTCCCGGCCGGGCGGAGAAATCTGATGTTGCACAGACTGATTGGTCCCTTTGGGTAGCTCAGAGGAAAAAGCTGCCAAGACCCCTTTTCACACATCTGTTATTCTCTCCCTTGCACTCAGAGAGAGGAGCTTATAGATTTCAGACCTGGGTTCAAGTACAATTTGAAATAATTGCAAACACTTTGGCTGGGCTTTATTGAGCTTCCCCGATGCAGTGAACAAATATAGTTCATCTGGCAAGGTAGGCAGGAGCAAACATTCAACGTTTTTGAAAGATTTCAAATAGTATTTGAACCTGTTGTAGACGCTTTGAGGTCACACTTTATTAGGGCCTACTAGTCCTACGACAACAAAGTGCCACGGTGGTTTGCTTGCCTCCTATAGATGTAAGCCTCAGAAGCTGCAGAAAAAGGTTAGGAGGAATGGAAGTGAACTGAACTGCTGGACACAACAGTCCAGAGTGGACAAAAGACCAAGGAGAGGATAATCGCTCGTCGACAGATTCACGTGGAAACGGCGAGAATGGGAAGTGACAAATTCGCAAGAATTTTACTTCTGGGAAACCAAGATTAAGGAGAAGACAGTATGACAGAGGAGTATGGTGGCCTGGTAAGGCCACGTAGAACCAATGTATTTTATTATTAAACACAATGTTGATCCACAGATGACACAATGGACACTTGTCAATCAAGCAGTACTGTCTGCCAGTATCTCAAGGCATTAGCAATACAGGAATAATAATAATAATAGTCGCAAATCTGTCTTCAGACACACTTATTCACATTTAGGAGTGTAGAGTGAGAAACTTTATTTTACTAGACTTGATGAGACAGAACTACTGTCACAGATGAGCTGAAGCATACGGGTTGGAATGGGGATAGTTCAATTATGCAATAGAAATACAATGAGTATAAAGTGGATTCCTCTACTCATCCCCTTCTGCACTAATTTGAAAGCACTGGGTTGGTGAAAACAGTAAGCAAAAGGAAATTGACTTTTGTCTGTCCAGTTCTTTCATATCAGTGCAGAGAAAGAAGGAAATTAAGGATAGGAACCAATGGTAGGAAGCCACTTTTGACTAATTGAGAAGCACCCAAAAGCATCTCCAGTTCCTAACATGAGCACATAACCTCCAGCTGCTTCCTGCCTTTAACTTTAAATGTTCAGCTGCTAAAAACTTCTCCAGGAGAAAGTTGTCTTGCACATACAACAGAAAAAATAAAGATATTCACAAGAATTTAGGACACATCTCCTGACTGGTCAGACCACAGTTTCTAGTTTGATATCCCACATCGTCACCCCTCCTCCTCTTCTCCAACCTCCCCACTGTCCCGCCCTCCTCTCCAATTCCCCACCATCCCCACTCCTCTCCAACCCCTCACTGTCCCCACCCTCCTCTCCAACCCCCCACCACCCCATCCTCTCCAACCCCCACCATCCCCTCCTCTCCAACCCCCACCGTCTCCACTCCAACCCCCACCGTCTCCTCTCCAACCCCCACCGTCCCCACCTCTCCAACCCCCTACCACCCCCTCCTCTCCAACCCCCACCGTCTCCTCTCCAACCCCCACCGTCTCCTCTCCAACCCCTCCCCCTACCACCCCCTCCTCTCCAACCCCCACCGTCTCCTCTCCAACCCCCCACCATCCCCTCCTCTCCAACCCCCCACCGTCTCCTCTCCAACCCCCACCGTCCCCACCTCTCCAACCCCCTACCACCCCTCCTCTCCAACCCCCACCACCCTCTCCAACCCCCCACCGTCTCCCCACCCCTACCACCCCTCCTCTCCAACCCCCCACATCCCTCTCTCCAACCCTCACCACCTCCCTCCACCCCCACCTCTTCTCCAACCCCCACCGTCCCCTCTTCTTCAACCCCTACCACCCCTCCTCCAACCCCCCACATCCCTCTTCTCCCACCGCCCCACCCCCTCTTCTCCAACCCCCCCCCACCCCTCCTCCTCTCCAACCCCCACATCCCCCTCCCTTCTCCAACCTTCTCCAACGCCCCACCCCCCCCTCCTCTTCTCCAACGCCCCCCCCCCTTCTCCCACCTCCCCACCCCCTCTTCTCCAATCCCCCCACCCCTCCTCTTCTCCAACCCCCACCGCCCCACCCCTCCCCCACCCCCTCTTCTCCCACTGCCCCACCCCTCTTCTCCAACCCCCACCGCCCCACCCCTCCTCTTCTCCAACCCCCACATCCCTCTTTTCCCACCCCCTCTTCTCCAACCCCCCTTCTCCAACCCCCACCCCTCCTCTTCTCCAACCCCCCACCCCACAATTTTTTCAATTGTGTCCATCTCTTCAGGTTTCCAGGATCATTATTTGTGTGTGTGTGTGTGTGTGTGTGAGAGAGAGAGAGAAGTTAAGATGCTCCGGTAGTAATGTTGGACTAGCTAGACTTCATTGTTTTCTTCACCAAATATATCCTTCATCATCTGCCTCTCCCACCTCTCCTTCCTCCTCCTCTGCATTCTCCTCCGCTTCTTTATCTTCCTCATCCTCCCATCCGACCCCACTGCCAAAATCACCTGAATATGCCACCGCCTCATCTGGAGAAGAGTAAGAGAGAGAGAGAGAGAGAGAGAGAGGTGAACTAAAGGGCATGTGTTTGACTTTGTCTGTGTTTTAATGGCTGTTTCTGAACCCTGCTGCAGGAAGCATTCTAATCAGCAGCAGGTTCTGTCCAGCCAGACAACCATTTTATCTTGAAATACTTTTCTCACAGTGACAAGTGGTTCTTTAGTGCAAATAATCCCTGACTTGAATGTGGCACTGCATATACTCACTTCTTAATCCCCACTGATGCATATCAAAGTAGTGGAGGTATATGACTTATTCATTTTCATAATTTAGCAGATGCTCTTATCCAGAGCGACTTACAGGAGCAATTGAGGATAAGTGCCTTGCTCAAGGGCACATCAACCAATTTTTCAGCTAGTCGGCTTGGGGATTCAAACCAGTGACCTTTCGGCTACTGGCCCAACGCTCTTAACCACTAGGCTACCTGCATCCCCAATTAGCCATTATGTAGTACAATAGAGAAATCATGCACAAAGTAGCGGAATATCATCTGCAGGCAGCAAGAGCGCGCAGCTCACAACTGGTTTTGGCATGGAGCAGCTCACAACTGGTTTTGGCATGGAGCAGCTCACAACTGGTTTTGGCATGGAGCAGCTCACAACTGGTTTTGGCATGGAGCAGCTCACAACTGGTTTTGGCATGGAGCAGCTCACACCTGGTTTTGGCATGGAGCAGCTCACAACTGGTTTTGGCATGGAGCAGCTCACAGAAGAACGTCATCGGTAGCCGGGAAAGACGTTTCAACTTATGATATCTACCAGTAAATGCTAACTATATATATTTTTATTTAGCTAGGCAAGTCAGTCAAGAACAAATTCTTATTTACAATGACGGCCTACTCCGGCCAAAACTGGATGACGCTGGGCCAATTGTGCACCGCCCTATGGGACTTCCAATCACGGACGGATGTGATACGGCTTGGATTTGAACCAAGGACTGTAGTGACGCCTCTTGCACAGAGATGCTGCGCCACTCGGGAGTCTCAGGCAATAATGTGTATGCAAACCAGGTATTGAAAAAGTTTGGTCCGAAGTCTTGGTTAGGAGGCTATTTGTGATGTGCAATTAAGACATCAGGGGCGTAAGGATGAGTGGGCCTGGGTGGACACAGGCCCACCCACCGGGGAGCCAGGCCCTTCCAGGCCCACCCAATCAGATTGAGCAAAAACAAAAAAATTATACATTATTATTACAAAAAACACAGTTCCACTCACCAGATGATAATTTGAAACAACCCTTTCCTGCAGTCAATTAACAAAAGTGCCCTCTTTGGCCTCATGGGTGGAATGTTATTCATATTATTTCATAATTAATACATTAAACAGATGTAAATCCAGTGTTTCTATGTCAAACAGTTTTGTTATATTTCAGTCTTCTGTGATGTATATAAAGTGTAATATTGGGATGCAAACTAAAAATGGAATACATTTCAACTCTATATCTGACATGGATGACTGCCTGCCTTGCCTGGTTCACCAATTACTTTGCAGACAGAGTTCAGTGTGTCAAATCAGAGGGCATGCTGTCCGGTCCTCTGGCAGTCTATGGGGGTGCCACAGGGTTCAATTCTCGGGCCGACTCTTTTCTCTGTATATATCAATGATGTTGCTCTTGCTGCGGGCGATTCCCTGATCCACCTCTACGCAGACGACACCATTCTATATACTTTCGGCCCGTCATTGGACACTGTGCTATCAAACCTCCAAACGAGCTTCAATGCCATACAGCACTCCTTCCGTGGCCTCCAACTGCTCTTAAACGCGAGTAAAACCAAATGCATGCTTTTCAACCGATCGCTGCCTGCACCCGCATGCCCGACTAGCATCACCACCCTGGATGGTTCCAACCTTGAATATGTGGACATCTATAAGTACCTAGGTGTCTGGCTAGACTGCAAACTCTCCTTCCAGACTCACATCAAACATCTCCAATCAAAAATCAAATCCAGAGTCGGCTTTCTATTCCGCAACAAAGCCTCCTTCACTCACGCTGCCAAGCTTACCCTAGTAAAACTGACTATCCTGTCATCTACAAAATGGCTTCCAACACTCTACTCAGCAAACTGGATGCAGTCTATCACAGTGCCATCCGTTTTGTCACTAAAGCAACTTATACCACCCACCACTGCGACTTGTATGCTCTAGTCGGCTGGCCCTCACTACATATTCGTCGCCAGACCCACTGGCTCCAGGTCATCTACAAGTCCATGCTAGGTAAAGCTCCGCCTTATCTCAGTTCACTGGTCACGATGGCAACACCCATCCGTAGCACGCGCTCCAGCAGGTGTATCTCACTGATCATCCCTAAAGCCAACACCTCATTTGGCCGCCTTTCGTTCCAGTACTCTGCTGCCTGTGACTGGAACGAATTGCAAAATCGCTGAAGTTGGAGACTTTTATCTCCCTCACCAACTTCAAACATCAGCTATCCGAGCAGCTAACCGATCGCTGCAGCTATACATAGTCTATAGGTAAATAGCTCACCCTTTTTCACCTACCTCATTCCCATACTGTTTTTATACTGTTTTTATTTATTTACTTTTCTGCTCTTTTGCACACCAATATCTCTACCTGTACATGCCCATCTGATCATTTATCACTCCAGTGTTAATCTGCAAAATTGTATTATTCGCCTACCTCCTCATGCCTTTTGCACACATTGTATATAGACTGCCCATTTTTTTCTACTGTGTTATTGACTTGCTAATTGTTTACTCCATGTGTAACTCTGTGTTGTCTGTTCACACTGCTATGCTTTATCTTGGCCAGGTCGCAGTTGCAAATGAGAACTTGTTCTCAACTAGCCTACCTGGTTAAATAAAGGTGAAAAAAAATAAAAAAATAAAAAAATAAAAAAATAAAATGGTACAGGTTACTTATTTTATTAAGTCCATAACCATGTGTCTGAGGTGGATACTTTAGTTTCAAAGTAGATTTGTTGAAGACTACCAAGAACCACACTGTGTGTGAGGTGGATACTTTAGTTTCAAGGTAGATTTGTTTAAGACTACCAAGAACCACACTGTGTGTGAGGTGGATACTTTAGTTTCAAGGTAGATTTGTTTAAGACTACCAAGAACCACACTGTGTCTGAGGTGGATACTTTAGTTTCAAGGTAGATTTGTTTAAGACTACCAAGAACCACACTGTGTGTGAGCCTGATTTAGCCCACTGCAGTAAAAGGTTAACTTCTTGTTGAAAGTTATTCTTGAAAAGGGAGAAGCTAACAAATTAGCAACAACATCCTCTTCAATAACATCTGCTGCAGCCGCTGTAAACTAGCCTACAACAAAAGATAGCTAGATAGACCGTGGGAGAACTACTGCGACTGTTGGCTTTTGAGAAGGCAGAAGTTTCCATATGTTTTTTGTAAAAACAGTCCCACCCATTACAGGTCTAAATTGGTTTATTCCACTGTCACTCAAATGTTGCTCTTCAACAGTTGAATGGCAATTGCCTTCTATCTACCTGATGGCCTAACCAATGGCTGACTTAGCCAGGTAGATTTATCTCCCCAGAGAAGACCAAAGAAAAATCCTGATTGGATCTTTTTTCTTTTCAGTTATAACCCTTTCCAACAAAAAACAAGGGATTAAATCAGAACATCATTGAAAATAATAATGCCATAAAAATGATCATTGTTATTATTATTATTTTATAAATCCTTAGCTTTCTCTGAAGGCATAGATGGCCCTCATAGTTCCCCACTGTGTTTGGGTTAGTAATAGTGGCTCTATTTTCCCTCAGCATGATTTTTTTCACCTTTCTGAAATGTCTAAAGAATCCAGATGTTGTTCTGAAATATGAACACAGAAATACTGGACATTTTGAACTCTTATTATGGTGGTGATTTTACAAAATGACAATCATGGTCTTCAATTGGACTCGCAGTTTTCTGGTCTCGGTCTTGATTCAGTTTCAGACCCCTTGTCCCCCTCCCAGTCTTGGTCTTGCCCCAGACTCGGTCTCGCTTTAGGTGATCTCGAACACAACACTGCGAATTACTGTAAGTCGTTCTGGAAAAGAGCATCTGCTAAATTACTCAAATGTAAAAATAAAATAAAAATGTATGTGTTGGAGTACAGACTGTGTGGGTATCAATACTGATTGTGTGTGGTGGTCTGTAGCCTACTAAGTATGTGAGTTGGGTTCTATACTGAGTGTGTGCCAGGGGGTTTCAGAAATTGAAGCCTGATTGTCTCTTACCACAGTCGGGGTTGCCATGGATTCTGGAACTGGCTAGTTCCCCTCCCTGTTGGTCGACACACCAGCATTCTCCCCTGGCCTGATCACACTGCAGCTTCCTGTAGTATCCATCCTCATTACAGCTAGGGATAAACAAGCCTGACACACACAAAGAGGATTTTACATATGGAGGCACACATGTTTTTAGATAGAATACATATATCAAATCAAATGTTCTTCTGTAGCTCAGTTGGTAGAGCATGGCGCTTGTAACGCCAGGGTAGTGGGTTCGATCCCCGGGACCACCCATACGTAGAATGTATGCACACATGACTGTAAGTCGCTTTGGATAAAAGCGTCTGCTAAATGGCATATATTATTATTATTATTATGTTATTTGTCACTTTTGCCGAATACAACAGGTAGGTAGACCTTACCGTGAAATGTTTACTTACAAGCCCTTAACCAACAATGCAGTTCAACAAATAGAGTTAAGAAAATATTTACTAAATAAACTAAAGTAACACAATAAAATAACAAGGCTATATACAGGGGTATCAGTACCGAGTCAATGTGCGGGGGTACAGGTTGTTGTTTGTGATGTTAAATTATCATAGCCTATTATGTTACAGTTAAAATAATTAGTGTTTGTATTACAGACTATTAATTATCCTAAGGTTTGATTAATTTAAGAAAACATTTAGTGGTTTGTATTAGAAGATAGGGAAAAAAAGCTAATTGTCACATGACTGTAGAAAGGAACTGCAGTTTTGGATCTTGATAGTCTAACAATAGACAAATCACTGGGATGCTAATAACCCCAAGATGTTGTACAAATAGAGCACCCTTTTCCTCAGCAGTCATTCCTTTCTGAGGAGGTCCCCAAGAAGGAGCTACAATGGAACCTAACTTTGGAAGCCAAGTTGGTCCTCTGTGCTTGGAAACAGAATCCTGGTGCATGGGGGCTACACTTACAGAAAAGAACGACATATGGCTAACAAATCTTTCTGTAAAGGTACAGAGTACAGTTGGTACTCGTGCTGTCCTCACTGACGGGGCTGTTGGGAGACCTCAACCACATCCCGGACGGAAAGCAGATAGCAGTCCGACATGTACTGAACAACATGAAGAAGAGGAGTTTGGAGACCATGGAAAGCACACTGCACGTTTTGGAGTCTGCTACACCGGCCATGTCAGATGCTGTCAGGCATTACTTACCCTCGGAATATAACTTACAAATCAGTATACAGAGGCACAGACAAAAGAAGACAAGCAGACGCAGGTTCTGGCTACAGTCCCTGGGAACCATGACACGGCAGCTGGTGTTGACCAGGTTGGACCTGCAACTCTCCCCAATCCTGTCACTCCTGAAGTGGATCCAGTCATCCCTCACATGAGGAGCACGACGGGGGGGAGGCCCGGCAACCCTCTCCAACCTGGTCATACCCGAGATCTACCATACTACGCTTTGTGGAGAGCTGTTTCTTCAGCACGACAGTGGGCCAGACCCAGACAGGATTTGGATCTTCACAACCAAAGACAACTTGGAATTCCTGTGTGACTGTGAGCACTGGTTTGCCAATGGAACATTCAAGAAGGTCCCACCTTCATTCCAGCAGGTTTACACCATCCACGGGATGCTCACATATTCACGGGATATGCGACAGGAGGCTGTGCTTGTAGCAGCCATTAGTATGCTGTCCGATAAGTCTGAGGTAGGCCTAGGGATAATCATTTACTAGCATATTAATGTTGTTTTAAAGGGATAGTTCACTCTTTAGAAGTTGAGCTTATTTTTTTACTTCCCTGTGCTGTGGATATTTCCTCCCAACAGTTTTTACAATTTGTGTTAGCTAGTTATTTAGGAAGGTCCAGAATGAGAATACGAATCTGGCTAGCATTTTTGGAGAACGTAGCAATGCTAGTGGAAAATGGTAATTTCAGTGAGTGATGCATAAATTAAGTTCATTTTAAAAAATGCAATCTAACAGCCTACCATTTTATTTTTTTTGTGTGGACATACAGTTGTGCGTTCCAGGCACTGAAGAAATTGAACCCGGATCTGAAGCCAGAATCCATCATGACTGACTTCGAGCCAGCAGCTCCCGTGAAGGCCTTCAAGAAGGTGTCCCGGAGGTTCACAACCGGGGTTGCTTCTTCCATCTGGGACCACACTTCAGACGGCAACTGTCCCGCCGTCCTGAGGTGGCATCAAAGTACCTCAGGGACCCCGACGTTGCCCTCAAGATGCTCCACAAGCTCGCATTTGTCCCGTCCTCTGATGTGATGAGATATTTAAAGGAGATGGAGGAAACTCTGGTCTTTCAAGACCCAGCGTTGTCCACATTTGTGGCTGACTTCGAGGACACATGGATTGGGCGCACGTTGGGAAAGGCTCAAAGAAGCCGAAGAAGAGCACTGGAATATTGCAACAAGGTTGATGACAACAGCAAATGAGTGTCTAACATGTTTCTATCATTTGATTACAGAAATGTGGAACTACTACGATACAGTCCTGAAGGACATGGGGAAGACCAATAACGTCATAAAGGGATGGTTGGTGTCAGTCGTTTGTGGGGCGTCTTACCGATACCACAGTGACACAAACCACAATTTGCCAGTTCCTCGGCGCCTTGCAACTACAACAACATAGGAAGTCTGGCGCAGCCGCCAGCAAGAGTTGATGCGACTCGTGGAGGACTACCAGAATAAACCGCTTTAGGAGTATCTGAGAGGCATCGCCACCTTCAACAACACTGGAAAATGTCTGCTATGCAACACTTATGAGAACAGAGAGTACGTCTAAACTGTCACACCTCACCATAGCACTGCCCAGGTTCTTACGGCATTGTTAATTCAGGTCCTTTTTTTGTTGTTATTTGCCTTCTTTGTGCTTATTATTTTATATCATTTTGTTGGAGAACCAGGCTATTTGTGAATTATGGTTTTGCTTCATTCATTCTTTTGAGTCAAGAGATACATATTTAAAAAGCATTTGAATTGATGATGTGTTTAGGTTATCATATATACTTAATTGGACTTACATAAGCCAGTAAGCTATACGTTCTGGCCAACCATCATACCTAATCACGGTCAGTGTAAGTGTCGTACAGCTTAAATGATACTGTATTTGTGCAGCATTTGTTTTCTGCAGACAATTTCAAATGTCATAAGCCATGAATACAAAATCCATTTATTGAGAAGGTATAGGATAGAGGAATAACTGTGTAGACAGCACCATAGGAATAGAATGGCAATGTAATTCTAATATTCTATGGTCAGCATACTACTGCTTCACCAAGGGGCTACTGCTGCACAAAGGGGTTACTGCTGCACCAAGGGGCTACTGCTGCACCAAGGGGTTACTGCTGCACCAAGGGGCTACTGCTGCACCAAGGGGCTACTGCTGCACCAAGGGGTTACTGCTGCACCAAGGGGCTACTGCTGCACCAAGGGGCTGCTGCTGCACCAAGGGGCTGCTGCTGCACCAAGGGGCCGCTGCTGCACCAAGGGGCCGCTGCTGCACCAAGGGGCCGCTGCTGCACCAAGGGGCCGCTGCTGCACCAAGGGGCCGCTGCTGCACCAAGGGGCCGCTGCTGCACCAAGGGGCTACTGCTGCACCAAGGGGCTGCTGCTGCACCAAGGGGCCGCTGCTGCACAAGGGGCTGGCTAATAACTAGAGAACAAGGACACACGTGCTATGAATCTGGACTAGTTCACCTTTACAAGGTTACGGACACTTAAGCCCTGACACCTTAGAATATATCAGCATATATCTGTAGGCTATTATAATATAAGATACGCACCACTATTTTATCGGCATCCTACTAAGGATCAGCAAAGGGATGAAATCGGGATAGAATGTCAGAGGACTTCTATATCTAAGTACATGCAGAATAAGGTAAAAAATATATGTTGACCCTTTACACCCGTACCTCTATACTGGTTGAAAATGGCAGATTTGGGCACTAATAATCTCCTAAATTGGAACGTAGTGGCTGTATAGTAACATGCTATACAAGATGTCAGAGTTCAGGGTCTCCAATTCACAGCTCTGTATGGGTTTTGACTGACAGATATTCTGAACTTGAGCACCGTGCAACAAGATGTGCCCTCCATCCCTTCCGGTAATTGGACAACTTTTGCCAGAGAAATTAAGTCTGAGTTAGGGAAATGCTCCAAATGATAAAATGACTCGATGCATTTTGAAAGATGAGATGTTGAGGATTATAATAAATACAGCTATGATGTCATACAAACAAGCCAAACACCTGTGAGTCCAAATGTGTACTTCACATTCTATATCATAAAACTCATGTGATATACAGTGTCAACGTTTATGATCACTATGTTTGATGTACAGTTACAAGATGACACAGCTTCATACCCTGAGTTGTTCTCAACAGAATGAGCCTGTTTGTCTGTTGTGAAGAACATTTTCCACCGACGACGCATCTGAATGCTCTCATGACATTCTATGTGCACCAGAATGACAATCTGCTTCTCTGAATTGCCTTGTGAAAGCAATAGAACAAGCTTCCACCTGACCCAAACTGTGATTTACATTGGACTGTTTTTTCGATTGCGTAAACAGCAACAGTAATTCTGTGATGGTGGGGATGCAGGGCTGTGTTCCTAATACAACAACTACAAGTGTGTTGCTCTAGTTCCTCAACGGTACAGCTAAGAGAGCTCAAAACAGGCACCTTATAGTTGAAGACTGAGTCATAAAAGTGCATTGAAATGACTTAGGAACTGTGTACACTTTGAAGAGGTGTGTAGCCACTTGGGAACACCAGTTAGCCCTCTCACTCAGACCCTTGTCATTGTTTTGTCTTATGTTACACTTTGGAGAGGTGTGTAGCCACTTGGGAACACCAGTTAGCCCTCTCACTCAGACCCTTGTCATTGTTTTGTCTTATGTTACACTTTGGAGAGGTGTGTAGCCACTTGGGAACACCAGTTAGCCCTCTCACTCAGACCCTTGTCATTGTTTTGTCTTATGTTACACTTTGGAGAGGTGTGTAGCCACTTGGGAACACCAGTTAGCCCTCTCACTCAGACCCTTGTCATTGTTTTGTCTTATGTTACACTTTGGAGAGGTGTGTAGCCACTTGGGAACACCAGTTAGCCCTCTCACTCAGACCCTTGTCATTGTTTTGTCTTATGTTACACTTTGGAGAGGTGTGTAGCCACTTGGGAACACCAGTTAGCCCTCTCACTCAGACCCTTGTCATTGTTTTGTCTTATGTTACACTTTGGAGAGGTGTGTAGCCACTTGGGAACACCAGTTAGCCCTCTCACTCAGACCCTTGTCATTGTTTTGTCTTATGTTACACTTTGGAGAGGTGTGTAGCCACTTGGGAACACCAGTTAGCCCTCTCACTCAGACCCTTGTCATTGTTTTGTCTTATGTTACACTTTGGAGAGGTGTGTAGCCACTTGGGAACACCAGTTAGCCCTCTCACTCAGACCCTTGTCATTGTTTTGTCTCATGTTACTGAATGTATCCCTGAGTATTTTCACATTTTGTTATCGACAAACGCGGCGAAAATCGACAGTGTAATGATTGGATCCAGTGTGAGGTGAAAGGTTGTGCTTTGGTCTAAACATTTCCCCATGATCTCCAAACTGTTACCTTTTAAATCACTACCATGGTTATGCATATGCTTTTCAGATTTCTTCTGTAAGAAGCATTTAAATGAATTCCTATCCATATAGGACCATTTCCATGAGTGTAAAGGGTTCATGTAAATAATGTCGCATTGGGGCAAATTCAAAATCACATGATTTCACATTAAATTAACATTTTAGCAGACGCACTTATTCAGAGCAATTAGGGTTAAGTGCCTTGCTCAAGGGCACATCAGATTCTTCACCTAGTCAGCTCGGAGATTCAAACCAACGACCTTTCAGTTATTGGCCCAACGCTCTTAACCGCTAGGTTACCTGCCATCACGTGATCATGTGAAATTCCGTAAGGGGTATGCTCACTCAAAGCCCTCATGCACATCTGGGAAATGTCAATCATGCAGAAACATGCAGCACATAATAAATACCTAGTTTGTTCTTGCCTCCCTCCTGAACTTGGATCCTCTCCAGCTCAGCCAGGCAGGGGGGCTCTGAGGGGGAAACACACCAACGCTTCAGCACATCACTTCAATACACACAATTGGCCAAATCATAGAAAATTCAGATATGAGTAGAAAGTCTGTCGAACATTCACACAAATCTCCCATTGAAATGATACATGATTTATATGCCACTTCAAACTACTGTGTTTATCAGGTTTCATGGGCTCTGGCCAAAAGTAGTGCACTATATAGGGCATATGGTGCCATTTGGGACACATGCAGTGGCTCCAGCCATGGGTCCAGTGGTAAACACAGGTCTTGTCTAGTTTCTGGCCAGCTGCTTGGCTGACAGACGCAATCTGCGAGAGCTGTGGGGGGAACCATCCTGGCAACAAGCTACAGTGATGTTGTTACTGCACCACTGTGGCCATTTCCCCACCACTGGGCAGCTAAAAAACAACTAGGGGAAGACTTACAGTGATGGACTGCGAGAGGGGAGAGAGGGGAGACGGGAGACGGGAGAGGAGGGAGAGGGGAGAAGAGAGAGGAGAGAAGAGAGAGGGGAGAAGAGAGAGGGGAGAGACGGGAAAAGAGCGAGGAGAGAAGAGAGAAGAGAGAGGAGAGAAGAGAGGGGATAGAGACGAGAGGAGAGACGGGAGAGGAGAGAGGGGATATAAGAGAGGAGAGAGACGGGAGAAGAGAGAGGAGAGAGGAGAGAGACGGGAGAAGAGAGAGGAGAGAAGAGAGAGGAAATAGAGGGGAGAAGAGAGGAGGGAAGGGAGGAGAGAAGAGAGTGGAGAGAGGGGAGAGACGGGAGAAGAGCGAGTAGAGAGATGGGAGAAGAGAGAGGAGAGAAGAGAGAGGGGAGAAGAGGAGAGGGGAGAGAGAGGGGAGAAGAGAAGGGAGAGCGGAGAGAGGGGAGAAGAGGGAGGAGAGCAGAGAGGGGGGAGAAGAAAGGGGAGAGCGGAGAGATGGGAGAAGAGGGAGGAGAGAAGAGAGAGAGGGGAGAAGAGAGGGGAGGAGAGCGGAGAGATGGGAGAGAGGGGAGGAGAGCGGAGAGAAGAGAGAGAGGGGAGAAGAGAGGGGAGGAGAGTGGAGAGAGGGGAGAAGAGAGAGGGGAGAAGAGAGAGGGGAGAAGAGAGAGGAGAGCGGAGAGAGGAGAGAGGGGAGAAGAGGGAGGAGAGCAGAGAGGGGGGAGAAGAGAGGGGAGAGCGGAGAGATGGGAGAAGAGGGAGGAGAGAAGAGAGAGAGGGGAGAAGAGAGGGGAGGAGAGCGGAGAGATGGGAGAGAGGGGAGGAGAGCGGAGAGAAGAGAGAGAGGGGAGAAGAGAGGGGAGGAGAGTGGAGAGAGGGGAGGAGAGAGAGGGGAGAAGAGAGAGGGGAGAAGAGAGAGGGGAGAAGAGAGAGGAGAGCGGAGAGAGGAGAGAGGGGAGAAGAGAGAGAGGGGAGGATAGGAGAGACATCAACTGACACACAAGCACACATTTCCCCAAATTATACTCACTCTGTCTCCAGAAGCAGAGGCACCACTCGGCTGTAGAAACCTTCCCGTCCCTGTAGGAGTCACAGGAGTTGAAGAAGGGTCGGATGCAGACCTCATACTTGTCCAGGTTAATGGCTGCCAGCTCGGCCTGGTCCAAATACTGATCACTGTTGGTGTCCAGCTTAGAGAACATCCAGCCTACAGAGTCCTTACAGCTGACCACTACGCTCCTGTCCAGGACTACAGACAGAGAGGGAGATATGATACACATATAGAGACACACGCACAAGCTGGTAAACATACACATGTTCAGACACACACACACACACACACACACACACACACACACACACACACACACACACACACACACACACACACACGCAAGCACACACATGTTGAGATACACACGTACACATGCAAGCACACACATGTTGAGATACACACGCACATGCAAGCACACACACACCCACAGTGAAAAGGGGAGAGGAGGAATGAGTTATAACCCACACAGACAGATCAAATATTCAGAACAGTGGAAGAGGTCAGGATTATAGTAACTCCAAATATCATTAGGAAAATAAATGAGAATATACACAATGTTGCATCTGATATGATGCTGGTCTATTTAACTCTTCCCTGACGCAGTGCTGGTCTATTTAACTCTTCCCTGACGCAGTGCTGGTCTATTTAACTCTTCCCTGACGCAGTGCTGGTCCTATTTAACTCTTCCCTGACGCAGTGCTGGTCTATTTAACTCTTCCCTGACGCAGTGCTGGTCTATTTAACTCTTCCCTGACGCAGTGCTGGTCTATTTAACTCTTCCCTGACGCAGTGCTGGTCCTATTTAACTCTTCCCTGACGCAGTGCTGGTCTATTTAACTCTTCCCTGACGCAGTGCTGGTCTATTTAACTCTTCCCTGACGCAGTGCTGGTCTATTTAACTCTTCCCTGACGCAGTGCTGGTCTATTTAACTCTTCCCTGACGCAGTGCTGGTCTATTTAACTCTTCCCTGACGCAGTGCTGGTCTATTTAACTCTTCCCTGACGCAGTGCTGGTCTATTTAACTCTTCCCTGACGCAGTGCTGGTCTATTTAACTCTTCCCTGACGCAGTGCTGGTCTATTTAACTCTTCCCTGATGCAGTGCTGGTCTATTTAACTCTTCCCTGACGCAGTGCTGGTCTATTTAACTCTTCCCTGACGCAGTGCTGGTCTATTTAACTCTTCCCTGACGCAGTGCTGGTCTATTTAACTCTTCCCTGACGCAGTGCTGGTCTATTTAACTCTTCCCTGACGCAGTGCTGGTCTATTTAACTCTTCCCTGACGCAGTGCTGGTCTATTTAACTCTTCCCTGACGCAGTGCTGGTCTATTTAACTCTTCCCTGACGCAGTGCTGGTCTATTTAACTCTTCCCTGACGCAGTGCTGGTCTATTTAACTCTTCCCTGACGCAGTGCTGGTCTATTTAACTCTTCCCTGACGCAGTGCTGGTCTATTTAACTCTTCCCTGACGCAGTGCTGGTCTATTTAACTCTTCCCTGACGCAGTGCTGGTCTATTTAACTCTTACTTGATTTTCTATTGTTTATGTTATTTTTATTGAACCTTTATTTAACTAGGCAAGTCAGTGCTGACCTTAATTAACTCTTACCTGATGCAGTGCTGGCCCTATTTAACTATTACCTGATGCAGTGCTGGCCCTATGTAACTCTTACCTGATGCAGTGCTGGCCCTATTTAACTATTACCTGATGCAGTGCTGGCCCTATTTAACTATTACCTGATGCAGTGCTGGCCCTATGTAACTCTTACCTGATGCAGTGCTGGCCCTATTTAACTATTACCTGATGCAGTGCTGGCCCTATGTAACTCTTACCTGATGCAGTGCTGGCCCTATTTAACTATTACCTGATGCAGTGCTGGCCCTATGTAACTCTTACCTGATGCAGTGCTGGCCCTATTTAACTATTACCTGATGCAGTGCTGGCCCTATGTAACTCTTACCTGATGCAGTGCTGGCCCTATTTAACTATTACCTGATGCAGTGCTGGCCCTATTTAACTATTACCTGATGCAGTGCTGGCCCTATTTAACTATTACCTGATGCAGTGCTGGCCCTATTTAACTATTACCTGATGCAGTGCTGGCCCTATGTAACTCTTACCTGATGCAGTGCTGGCCCTATTTAACTATTACCTGATGCAGTGCTGGCCCTATGTAACTCTTACCTGATGCAGTGCTGGCCCTATTTAACTATTACCTGATGCAGTGCTGGCCCTATGTAACTCTTACCTGATGCAGTGCTGGCCCTATTTAACTATTACCTGATGCAGTGCTGGCCCTATGTAACTCTTACCTGATGCAGTGCTGGTCCTATTTAACTATTACCTGATGCAGTGCTGGCCCTATGTAACTCTTACCTGATGCAGTGCTGGCCCTATTTAACTATTACCTGATGCAGTGCTGGCCCTATGTAACTCTTACCTGATGCAGTGCTGGCCCTATTTAACTCTTACCCGGTGCAGTGCTGGCCCTATTTAACTCTTACCTGATGCAGTGCTGGCCCTATTTAACTATTACCTGATGCAGTGCTGGCCCTATGTAACTCTTACCTGATTCAGTGCTGGCCCTATTTAACTATTACCTGGTGCAGTGCTGGCCATATGTAACTCTTACCTGATGCAGTGCTGGTCCTATTTAACTCTTACCTGATGCAGTGCTGGCCCTATTTAACTCTTACCTGATGCAGTGCTGAACCTATTTAACTATTACCTGATGCAGTGCTGGCCCTATGTAACTCTTACCTGATTCAGTGCTGGCCCTATTTAACTATTACCTGGTGCAGTGCTGGCCATATGTAACTCTTACCTGATGCAGTGCTGGTCCTATTTAACTCTTACCTGATGCAGTGCTGGCCCTATTTAACTCTTACCTGATGCAGTGCTGGCCCTATTGAACTCTTACCTGATCCAGAGGTAGCCTTTGCTGTGTTACTGGCTCCAGTCCTGCTGTTGTTGTTCAGCTTGGCGTTGCCCTGCAGCAGCTGGAACCATTCCTTCAGCCTGTCCCCCAGATCAGACAGGTCCTGCCCTGTACAACTCTCTATGGGGGGGAGAAAGAGAAAGAAAGAAAAAGAGAGAGAGAGAGGTAGGGATAGAGAGAGAGAGAGAGAGAGAGAGTGAGAGAGAAAGTTATTGTATAGCACTGCAGTGTGTGTTGTGTGTGTGTGTGTGTGTGTGTGTGTGTGTGTGTGTGTGTGTGTGTGTGTGTGTGTGTGTGTGTGTGTGTGTGTGTGTGTGTGTGTGTGTGTGTGTGTGTGTGTGTGTGTGTGTGTGTGTGTGTGTGTGTGTGTGTGTGTGTGTGTGTACTCACCATGCTTGACCTCTGTCTCTTTGGTTGGGGTCGCGGTTGGACAGGGACAAAGACCTGAACACTTTGTAGTCAACTCCTTCCCTGTGAGGCACGCCTGCTGCTCCAGTTTACACTACAACACACACACACACGCGCACACCTCTTATCAGGCTATGTATCTCTGTGTTGTGTGTTTATTATCAGTGAATTACAACACGGCTGTAATGTTGTTGTGTCTCTTGGATCTAGAGCTTGTACATAATGCTTCAGATACAGTAAGAAGTTAACAGTGTGGACAGCCTCCAGAGATATACAGATACAGTTAGAGGTTAACAGTGTGGACAGCCTCCGGAGATATACAGATATAGTTAGAGGGTAACAGTGTGGACAGCCTCCAGAGATATACAGATATAGTTAGAGGTTAACAGTGTGGACAGCCTCCAGAGATATACAGATACAGTTAGAGGTTAACAGTGTGGACAGCCTCCGGAGATATACAGATATAGTTAGAGGGTAACAGTGTGGACAGCCTCCAGAGATATACAGATATAGTTAGAGGGTAACAGTGTGGACAGCCTCCAGAGATATACAGATATAGTTAGAGGGTAACAGTGTGGACAGCCTCCGGAGATATACAGATATAGTTAGAGGGTAACAGTGTGGACAGCCTCCGGAGATATACAGATATAGTTAGAGGTTAACAGTGTGGACAGCCTCCAGAGATATACAGATATAGTTAGAGGGTAACAGTGTGGACAGCCTCCAGAGATATACAGATATAGTTAGAGGGTAACAGTGTGGACAGCCTCCGGAGATATACAGATATAGTTAGAGGTTAACAGTGTGGACAGCCTCCAGAGATATACAGATATAGTTAGAGGGTAACAGTGTGGACAGCCTCCATAGATATAGACAACACAAAGATAAAGGGCTGTGATAAATAGCCACTGAGGACCAGAGAGTTGTTGTGGTGACGCATCTCTCCCATGTGTTTCTATTGATTTATGCTTTATCTTCTCTGACCTTGTTGAGAATGATGTGTTGAAAAGGGAAATTAAATGACTAAATTCGATTCATATAAAGGCTCATTTGAGATAAATATAAGAAAATTGTGACTTGTCACTGTGTGTGTGTGTGTGTGTGTGTGTGTGTGTGTGTGTGTGTGTGTGTGTGTGTGTGTGTGTGTGTGTGTGTGTGTGTGTGTGTGTGTGTGTGTGTGTGTGTGTGTGTGTACCTGGGAGGCGTAGTTGTGTCCGTCAGAGCCACACACAGGACCAGAGGAGAAAGGACAGGGCTGACATCCTCCTTCAGGAGACCTCAGGGCAGGCTGCTTCAGTCTACAGAGCATGCACGCATAAACACACGCACCACGCGTACACACCACACACACACAGTATTTGAGCAGGCTGCTTTACTTAAGACACAGAGGACAAAGAGGTTCTGCTTCCAATGGCTTGGTGGCAGCAGTAATGTATACTGAACAAAAATATAAATGCAACATACAACAATTACTGAGTTACAGTTCATATAAGGAAATCAGTCAATTGAAATAAATAAATTAGGCCCTAATCTGTGGATTTCATATGACTGGGCAGGGTCACAGCCATGGGTGGGCCTGGCTCCCAAGTGGGTGGGCCTGGGAGGGCAGTAAACACAACAGAGGCTACCTCTGGATCAGGTAAGAGGTAGATGGTACAGGTTCAGAGTCTGTGATCTAGTAGTAACACCCACTGGGGAGATAGGCCCAGCCAATCAGAATGAGTTTTCCCCACAAAAGGGCTTTATTACAGACAGAAATACTCCTAAATTTCACCAGCTGTCCGGGTCGCTGGTCTCAGATGATCTCGTAAGTGAAGAAACCAGATATCGAAGTCGTGGGCTGGCGTGGTTACACATTGTCTGCGGTTGTGAGGCCAGTTGGACAAACTGCCACATTCTCTAAAATGATGAATTGGCATGCTGACTGTAGGAATGTCCACCAGAGCTGTTGCCAGAGAATGTAATGTTAATTGCTCTACCATAAACTGAGGCGGCTTATGGTAGAGAAATTAACATGAAATACACTGGCAACAGCTCTGGTGGACATTCCTGCAGTCAGCATGGCAATTGCACATTCCCTCAATACTTGAGACATCTGTGGCATTATGTTGTGTGTCAAAACTGCAGATTTTAGAGTGGCCTTTTATTGTCCCCAGCACAAGGTGCACCTGTGTAATGATCATGTTGTTTAACTTCTTAGTGACAGGGGGCAGTATTTTCACATCCGGATGAAATGCATGCCCAAATTCAACTGCCTGCTAATCATCTCCAGAAGATAATATATGCATATTATTAGTAGATTTGGATAGAAAACACTCTGAAGTTTCTAAAACTGTTTGAATCATGTCTGTGAGTATAACAGAACTTATTTAGCAGGCGAAACCCCGAGGACAAACCATTCAACATTTTTTTTTTGAGGTCACTCTCTTTTCAATGGGTTTTCATTGGGAATCCAGATTTCTAAGGGACCTTCTTGCAGTTCCTATCGCTTCCACTGGATGTCACCAGTCTTTAGAAATTGGTTGAGGTTTTTCCTTTGTGTAATGAAGAAGTACGGCCATCTTGAACGAGGGTAACTTGAAGTGTACTGTTAGAGGCGCGTGTCCAGAAAGCATGCTACAGTTTGTTTTCCTCCTGTATTGAACACAGATCATCTCGTCTTCAATTTTATTGATTATTTAAATTAAAAAATACCTAAAGTTGTATTACAAAAGTAGTTTGAAATGTGTTGGCAAAGTTTACAGGTAACTTTTGAGATATTTTGTAGTCACGGTGCGCAAGTTGGAACCGGTGGTTTTCTGGATCAAACGCGCCAAATAAATTTACATTTTTGATATATTTGGATGGAATTAATCGAACAAAAAGACGCTAGCGTCCCACATATCCCAGAGAGGTTAATCCGCTTCTTGATATGCCACACCTGTCAGGTGGATGGCTTATCTTGGTAAAGGAGAAATGCTTACTAACAGGGATGTAAACAAATTTCTGCACAAAATTTGAGAACATTTCTGGGATCTTTTATTTCAGCTCATGAAACATGAAACCAACACTTGACATGTTTCATTTATATTTTTGTTCAATGTTCTTCACACTAGCAACATTACAGTGAATTGTGTTGGGGACATCAGTTCGGCTTTGATATTCACCTCAGAATAAATCTATATATTTTTATTCTTTTTTGTGAAAGCTTGTGTTGTGATAATGTAGTTTGATGGAGGTTTTCTACCTGTTAACACATCCACAGACATGTCCTGAGGATCCATCCACAGGATCCTATCACAACAACCACAGGGTATTTATAGAGCTAGCGACGGACAGTACCAGTACACCTACAGGTGTTTAATCATCTGTCTGCAGCACAGGAGGCTGGTGGCTCCTTAATTGGGGAGGATGGGCTCGTGGTAATGGCTGGAGCGTCACTCCGTTCCAGCCATTATTATGAGCCGTCCTCCCCTCAGCAGCCTCCTGTGGTCTGCAACACAGCAGTATCATTAAACATCAAGCTGTAATGAGGGAGAGATTAATTAAGAAAACACACTTTAGGGAGCTAACCGTAGAAAAATAATTTAATTCACTAACCTTCGCAACCTTAGAATTACCATTGAATGGGGTGTGAGACCAATCTACACACACTCACCTGTGCTCGAGCTTCTTGCGGTTGACACACACAGCCCTCTGGTATCCCTGGGCGATACACACCTTGTTTCGGCTACACTTCACCTTCTGACAGGGGTCTTTGGTGGTGTCAACATCTGTGTGAAGACAAGGAGATGTCATTTCTATCGCTATTCACATGGCCGTAACACATCTGGACAAGAGGAACACTTGTGAGAATGCTGTTCATTGACTACAGTTCAGCATTCAACACTATTGTTTCCTCCAAGCTCAGAGCCCTGGATCTGGACATCACCCTCTGCAACTGGATCCTGGACTTCCTGATGGGCACACTCTTAGAAAAAAGGATTCCAAAACGTGGCTGTCCCCATAGAAGAAACCTTTTTGGTTCCAGGTAGAACTCTCTGTGGAAATGGTTATACATAGAACACTTTTGGGTTCCATCTGGAACCAAAAGGGTTCAAAGGGTTCTCTTATGGGGACAGCTGAAGAACTCTTTTTGGTTCTAGACTGCGTGGCTTTGCACGACACCAACTCCATCATCAGGTTGCACTCACACCTGCTGCACTCACACCTGCTTGCTACCATTCCTGAACAAGCTCTGTACTGGTGGTGCCCCGATTCCGCAGCTGAATCAACTTTAGGAGACGGTCCTGGCGCTTGCTGGTCTTTCTCAGGCACCCTGAAGCCTTCTTCACAACAATTGAACTGCTCTCCTTGAAGTTCTTGATGATCCGATAAATGGTTGATTTAGGTGCAATCTTACTGGCAGCAATATCCTTGCCCTTTTTGTGCAAAGCAATGATGACGGCAGGTGTTTCCTTGCAGGTAACCATGGTTGACAGAGGAAGCACAATTTTTTTTTTACCTTTATTTAACCAGGCAGGTCAGTTAAGAACATATTCTTATTTTCAATGACGGCCTGGGAACAGTGGGTTAACTGCCTGTTCAGGGGCAGAACGACAGATTTGTACCTTGTCAGCTCGGGGGTTTGAACTCGCAACTTTTCGGTTACTAGCCCAACGCTCTAACCACTAGGCTACGCTGCCGCCCCACAATGATGTCCTCGTCAACACTCACACCTGTGTTAACGAGAGAATCACTAACATGATGTCAGCTGGTCCTTTTGTGGTAGGGCTGAAATGCAGTTTTTGAAGGGATTCAGTTCATTTGCATGGCAAAGAGGGACTTTGCAATTAATTGCAATTCATCTGATCACTCTTCATAACATTCTGGAGTATATGCAAATTGCCATCATACAAACTGAGGCAGCAGACTTTGTGAAAATGTATATTTGTGTCATTCTCAAAATTTTGGCCACGACTGTATATGTAAATACAAGATTAAATCAAGAATAGTCTGATGGGTGACAATATTAGCCTATCACTTGTGAATTATATATTATCACTTGTGATAAGAAACAATGCCTTTTTTTTGCAACTTTTTCTAATCATAGTCGCACACCTCATGTGGCCTAGCCCATAGGCCTATATGTTTTGGTAAAGTTTGTATCACAACTAAAGTAGCCAAATAACACATTAATCCACTTTACAAGGGGTGTAGAGCCTAACTGGCATACATAAGCAGTATGTGAGTTTCAAGTTTGGGGAAGATAATTTTCAACATAAAAATGCACCTTTTATAATAAAAGCATTACATGCATAATTGCATTTGTGGTCACTTTTAATAACAGTGTGGAACATTCACACTTAAAGCCAATGGAACATTCACACTTATAGCCTACTAACATGTGTGCATGCTACACTTATAATGTGAAGAAAGAGCCTAATAGTTTATCAACATTTTAAACTAAATGTTCTGATCTGTTGCATCAGCCACATTGTGTAAAACACTTTTTTTTGATGCCAGTGGTTGTATTTATTTGGGATCTATAGCATCCCACAACTGTCCCAGACTATGTTTGGAATATTTATTTCTCGTACAGAATAGCATAGGTCATGGAGGATAGTAGATTGACATAGGCTAGTGCTTTTGCTGTTCGTTAGGCCTCCTCATCTTGTTGGCTGACGAAAAGTACAAGTCACCCACAACACCACTCCCATCCAAAACACCACTCCCGTCCACCGACAGGTATCAGGGAACCACAACGAGGCTATCCAGTTCCCGCTCATCAAGTCCCCTCTGATTCCCGTGGTATTGGGATTATCCTGGCTCCAACGACCCAATCCCCTCCTTTTTTTATTTCACATTTATTTAACCAGGTAGGCAAGTTGAGAACACCTTTATTTAACCAGGTAGGCAAGTTGAGAACACCTTTATTTAACCAGGTAGGCAAGTTGAGAACACCTTTATTTAACCAGGTAGGCAAGTTGAGAACAAGTTCTCATTTACAATTGCGACCTGGCCAAGATAAAGCAAAGCAGTTAGACAGATACAACGACACAGAGTTACACATGGAGTAAAACAAACATACAGTCAATAATACAGTATAAACAAGTCTATATACAATGTGAGCAAATGAGGTGAGAAGGGAAGTAAAGGCAAAAAAGGCCATGGTGGCAAAGTAAATACAATATAGCAAGTAAAACACTGGAATGGTAGTTTTGCAATGGAAGAATGTGCAAAGTAGAAATAAAAATAATGGGGTGCAAAGGAGCAAAATAAATGAATTAATCAAATACAGTTGGGAAAGAGGTAGTTGATTGGGCTAAGTTATAGGTGGGCTATGTACAGGTGCAGTAATCTGTGAGCTGCTCTGACAATTGGTGCTTAAAACTAGTGAGGGAGATAAGTGTTTCCAGTTTCAGAGATTTTTGTAGTTCCAGTCATTGGCAGCAGAGAACTGGAAGGAGAGGCGGCCAAAGAAATAATTGTTTTTGGGGGTGACTAGAGAGATATACCTGCTGAAGCGTGTGCTACAGGTGGGAGATGCTATGGTGACCAGCGAGCTGAGATAAGGGGGGACTTTACCTAGCAGGGTCTTGTAGATGACATGGAGCCAGTGGGTTTGGCGACGAGTATGAAGCGAGGGCCAGCCAACGAGAGCGTACAGGTCGCAATGGTGGGTAGTATATGGGGCTTTGGTGACAAAACGGATTGCACTGTGATAGACTGCATCCAATTTGTTGAGTAGGGTATTGGAGGCTCTTTTGTAAATGACATCGCCAAAGTCGAGGATTGGTAGGATGGTCAGTTTTACAAGGGTAAGTTTGGCAGCATGAGTGAAGGATGCTTTGTTTGCGAAATAGGAAGCCAATTCTAGATTTAACTTTGGATTGGAGATGTTTGATATGGGTCTGGAAGGAGAGTTTACAGTCTAACCAGACACCTAAGTATTTGTAGTTGTCCACGTATTCTAAGTCAGAGCTGTCCAGAGTAGTGATGTTGGACAGGCGGGTAGGTGCAGGTAGCGATCGGTTGAAGAGCATGCATTTAGTTTTACTTGTATTTAAGAGCAATTGGAGGCCACGGAAGGAGAGTTGTATGGCATTGAAGCTTGCCTGGAGGGTTGTTAACACAGTGTCCAAAGAAGGGCCAGAAGTATACAGAATGGTGTCGTCTGCGTAGAGGTGGATCAGAGACTCACAAGCAGCAAGAACGACCTCATTGATGTATACAGAGAAGAGAGTCGGTCCAAGAACTGAACCCTGTGGCACCCCCATAGAGACTGCCAGAGGTCCGGACAGCAGACCCTCCGATTTGACACACTGAACTCTATCAGAGAAGTAGTTGGTGAACCAGGCGAGGCAATCGTTTGAGAAACCAAGGCTGTCGAGTCTGCCGATGAGGATGTGGTGATTGACAGAGTCGAAAGCCTTGGCCAGATCAATGAATACGGCTGAATATTAACTGGTCTACTGGTGTCATCATGGGCTGGAGCCAGTTCTGCCATGCCCATTGCCTGAAGTCAGCCCAAACTGCCCCGGGACGTCTTCCTGTGGGCTCGGAAGGTGCCCCGACCTCTTCCCCATTCCCGCGGAGTACCAGGACCGCCCGGACCATGTCGCTTCCGCCGCACCGACCCTATGACTGCGGGATTGACCTTCTCCCTAGCACAACGCCACCCTGGGGACGTCTGTACTCTGTCGGGACCGGAGACCAAGGCTATGGATACCTACATTGGGGACTCCCTAGCTAGGATTTATCCATCACTTTTCCTCTCATGCCGGCGTAGGATTCATCTTTGTGGAGAAAAAGGACACGACCCTGCTCCTGTGCATTGCCTACTGGGGACTCAATGACATTACGGTTAAGAACCGTTACCTGCTACTACTCATCTTCTCGGCCTTGGAGCCACACCAGGGGGCCACTGTTTTCCAAGCTGGATCTACGGAACGCCTACAACCTGGTGCGGATATGAGAAGGAGACGAGTGGAAGACCGTCTTCAACATGGCCAGTGGCCACTACGAGTATCTGGTCATGCCCTTTGGCCTCATCAACGCCCCTGTGGTGTTCCAGGCTCTGGTGAATTTAGTTTTCTGCGACATGTTAACTTCTTGGATATAGGGGGCGCCGTTTTAAGTTTTGGATGAAAAACGTTCCCGTTTTAAACAAGATATTTTGTCACGAAAAGATGCTCGACTATGCATACAATTGACAGCTTTGTAAAGAAAACACTCTGACATTTCCAAAACTGCAATGATATTGTCTGTGAGTGCCACAGAACTGATGCTACAGGCGAAACCAAGATGAAATTTCAAACCGGAAGTGCCCCAGATTTTGAAGGCGCTGTGTTCCAATGACTCCTTATATAGCTGTGAATGGGCCACGAATGAGCTTACACTTTTTGTCGTTTCCCCAAGGTGTCTGCAGCATTGTGATGTATTTGTAGGCATATCAATGGAAGATTGACCATAAGACACTACATTTACCAGGTGGTCGCTTGGTGTCCTCCGTCGCAATTATTGCGTAATCTCCAGCTGCAGTACTTTTCCGTTTGCTACTGAGGAGAAACCCAACTGCCATGAATGATTTATCATCGAATAGATATGTGAAAAACACCTTGAGGATTGATTCTAAACAACGTTTGCCATGTTTCTGTCGATATTATGGAGTTCATTTGGAAAAAAGTTTGGCGTTGTAATGACTGAATTTTCTGGGTTTTTTCTTAGCCAAACGTGATGAACAAAACAGAGCGATTTCTCCTACACAAATGATCTTTTTGGAAAAAAATGAACATTTGCTATCTAACTGAGAGTCTCCTCATTGAAAACATCCAAAGTTCTTCAAAGGTAAATTATTTTATTTGAATGCTTTTCTTGTTTTTGTGAAAATGTTGCCTGCTGAATGCTAGGCTTAATGCTATGCTAGCTATCAATACTCTTACACAAATGCTTGTGTAGCTATGGTTGAAAAGCATATTTTGAAAATCTGAGATGACAGTGTTGTTAACAAAAGGCTAAGCTTGTGAGTGAATATATTTCTTTCATTTCATTTGCGATTTTCATGAAGTTAACGTTGCGTTATGGTAATGAGCTTGAGGCTATGATTACGCTCCCGGATACGGGATTGCTCGACGCTAGAGGTTAAACCGGTTCGTCTTCGTCTACATTGATGACATCCACGTCTTCTCCCACTCCCCTCAAGAACATATGCTCCACGTCCGGCAGGTCCTTAAACGCCTTCTGGAGAATCAGTTGTTTGTGAAGCCGGAGAAGTATGAGTTCCATTGCTCCACCATAGTTTTTCTGGGTTACATCATCTCTGCTGGGAGTGTCCAGATGGATCCCAGGAAGGTGAGAGCAATGATGGATTGGCCTCAGCCTACGCCCAGGGTGGAGCTGCAACGTTTCTTGGTGTTCACCAATTTCTATTTCCACTTAATCCTGGGTTGCTGCACCCTGGCTTCCCCCGTCAGCACTCACCTCGCCCAATGTTCCATTCACGTGGTCCCCAGCTGCGGACCGAGGATTCTGGGACCTCAAACATCGCTTCACCACATCTCCCATCCTGGTTCATCCGGACCCATCTCGTCAGTTTGTGGTGGAGTCCGATGCTTCAGACATCGGGGTGGGGGCTGTCCTATCCCAGTGTTCTGCCTTTGACTTCAAGCTACATCCCTACATCTTATTTTCCCATCGCCTCAATGCCACGGAAAGAAACTATGATGTGGGGAATCGGGAGCTTCTCGTGGTGAAGATGACGTTGGAAGAATGGAGGCACTGGCTGGAGCGAGCGGAACATCCGTTCATCTACCATGGTCCCGGACATGTCCTCATTCATCGCTGCTTGCACAGTTTATGCACAGAACAAGACTCCTCTGCAAGCTCCGGCTGGTCTACTCCAACCTCTGCCTGTCCCCCACCGTCCCTGGTCTCACATCTCCCTGGACTTTGTCACAGGTCTTCCCCCGTCTGAAGGCAACACCGCCATCCTGACCATGGTGGATTGGTTCTCCAAAGCCGCCCACTTCATTCCTCTCTCCAAACTACTCTATGCCAAAGAGACGGCCCAGGTCATGGTGCAGCATGTCTTCCGGATGGATCCATGGACTGCCTGTAGAAATGGTCTCTCACCGGGGTCCGCAGTTCTCATCCCAATTCTGGAAGGTGTTCTGCACCCTCACTTGGTCATCGGCCAGCCTGTCCTCCGGGTTCCACCCCCATTCCATTGGCCAGTCGGAGCGAGCCAACCAAGACCTCGAGACCACCCTGTGCTGCCAACCGAACCACTTGGAGCCAGCAGCTTGTGCGGGTTGAATATGTCCGCAACACTCTTCCCTGCTCTGCCACGGGCCTATCTTCCTTCGAGGGTCCCCTGGGGTATCAGCCCCCGCTCTTCCCTAAGCAGGAAGAGGAGGTCGGCATCCCTTCTGCCCAGATGTATGTCCGCCGCTGTCATCGTACCTGGAGGAGAGCCCGGTCGGCCCTCCTCAAGACCACCTCCAGGTATCGACGACAATCAGATCGCTATCAGACCCCGGCTCCCTGGTATCATCTCGGGCAGAAGGTATGGAGTCTCGCAAACCTTCCCCCCGGTTTATCAGCCCTTTCCCCATCTCCAAGGTCATTAGTCCCTCTGCTGTTCATCTTCTGTTGCCCCGTATCTTTTGTATACACCCCACCTTTCATGTATCCCGTATCAAGCCTGTGTCTCACAGTTCCTTGTCTTCCATTTCCATTTCCAGGTCCACCCCTTCTCCCCGCGTCGTCAATGGCCATCCGGCGTACACAATGAGACGCCTCCTGAGGGTTCGACCATGGGGCAGGGGTTTCCAGTGCCTGGTTGACTGGGAGGGTTATGGCCCGGAGGAGAGGTGCTGGGTCCCCGCTAAAGACATCCTGGACCCAGCCCCCATTGCCGACTTCCACCGCTGGCACCCCAGCCAACCAGGTATGTGCCCAGGTAGAGAGAAAGGGGTGGGTACTGTCACACCCTGTTTGTCTATTGACAGTTCATCTTGTTTGTCAAGCTTACCAGCGTTGTCCTGTCAGCTCCTGTCTTTTCCCAGCTTCTCTTTTTCTCACCCTCCTGGTTTTTGACCCTTGCCTGTCCTGACCCTGAACCCACCTGCCTGCCGTCCTGTACCTTTGCCCCTATATGGTTGTCCGACCTCCGCCTGACCTGACCCTGCCGTCCTGTACCTTTGCCTCTGTTGCTGTAATAAACATTGTTACTTTGACACGGTCTGCATCTGGGTCTTACCTTAACCTGATAGACTTATGAAGTGTGTACAGCCTGCGCAAAAAAACAAAGCAGAGCTCATACCTTTAAATACCTTTCCCCCAAAATGTTTTACTGAGGAGTGGCTTCCATCTGGCCACACTACCATAAAGGCCTGATTGGTGGAGTACTGCATAGAGTGTTCTCCCATCTCCCCAGAGGAACTCTGGAGCTCTGAACCATCGGGTTCTTGGTCACCTCCCTGATCAAGGCCCTTCTCCCCCGATTGCTCAGTTTGACTGGGCAGCCAGCTCTTGGAAGAGTCTTAGTGGTTCCAAACTTTTTCAATTTAAGAATAATGGAGGCCACTGTGTTCTTGGGGACCTTCAATGCTGCAGAAATGTTTTGGTACCCTTCCCCAGATCTGTGCCTGGACACAATCCTGTCTCGGACAATTCCTTCGACCTCATGGCTTGGCATTTGCTCTGACGTGCAATGTCAACTGTGGAACCTTATATAGACAGGTGTGTGCCTTTCCAAATCATGTCCAATCAATTGATTTTACCACAGGTGGACTCCAATCAAGTTGTAGAAACATCAAGGATGACCAATGGAAACAGGATGCACCTGAGCACAATTTCGAGTCTCATAGCAAAGGGTCTGAATTTTTTTAATACATTTGCAAAAATGTCTAAAATCCTGTTTTTACTTTGTAATTATGGGGTATTGTGTGTAGATTGTTGAGTAAAAAAATCATTTAATCCATTTTAGAATAAGGCTGTAACGTAACAAAAATGTACTGTACATAAACTACTCATCATACAAAAGACATTTGCAAGACTAGCCACATCCTCTAATTACCTGGCTCCATCTGCACATTTTTTTAAGAAACGAAATATCTTATGTATTTACCACATCAATGCACGCCAATTATGCACTTCCATCTACAAATACTCATACCTCACAGACAGTTTACCTAAACTCTTCAATGGATTCTTCGAGGTTCATTCTGAAATCCATTTATGTACCACAATACACTGTGATAACCTTCACCATCCCTACTGCAGCACCTCATAGCCGCACCTCATAATTCTCTATCAGATAGAGGTACCATACTCTGGAATTCTTATCTTTGCATTGTCAAAACCTCATCATCCCTCAATAACTTCAAGCGAAGACTTGGGGTCAGCCTGATGAACCAAACTACCCAATAACCCCATCCATGTAACGCTCACACGCACACTCACGTTTCTTTCTTCTATACTGAGTATATCATGTACAATTATAATTCATATGCTTTGTTTGACTGAATTAACTATTTTTTTTGCACATAGATTTGTGGTGTAGTTTTCATATCAGCCCTTTTAGGCTTCCAACCTCACCTGCACACACCGTTTTACCAGTTTATATATGCACTGTTTTGTCTTTCACTTCTTTCCTTTAGTGCGAATAAATAAAACCTAAAACCTAAACTTTCCACCATATAGCCTTTCACATGCACATCACTATTCAGTCGTTAGCCAGACAATAAGCATTCAAATGTCAGATTGTGGTAGTGTGCAGTTCTACAAAACTACCTTGTTTGGTGAACAATGTCTGAGGTTTGAGTATTTAGCCAAACAATAAGCATAAGATGTTGGTAGTCCAAACTGTTGACTGTGAGTCTTACCTGTGTGTACGAGGTGTGTTAGGCCCAGGTGTGAAGGCCCAGGTGTGAAGGCCCAGGCAGCCTTGTAAATAATAAATGTGCTCTTCATTGAAATGCCAGGTTAAATAATGGAGCATGTGATGGAGGTTAAAGTGTGTGGTAAGAGATACAGAAAGAAACTAACAATGATAATGAACATTTAAAAGCAACTTTATTAACCCTCAACTCAAAATATAGCCACAATATTAAATGAAAATGGCAAGTAAAAAGTCCATAAAAAGTATTAGTGTACAACTTTGTCAGTAGAAATACACTCCACTACTGAAGATCTTCTGCAAACAATCTTTAAACACAATTTCTAGTGCATCTCTTGCAGAATGAATAGCCTTTCTGGAACAATCTCTTGCAGGCAGTATTAGGTCAACCTAACCTTTTGAAACATGGCTTCCAACATTCTCCATCAATATCCTTGTTGTTTAGGCTTATTAATACATACCATTAAATGGATAGTAAAATGTGGTTAAAAAGGGTTTTTCTGTTGATACACTACATGACCAAAAGTATGGGGACACCTGCTAGTCCAACAAAATGGTGGGCATTAATATGCAGTTCTGCCCAAACCATTACAGTGTGGAAATAGTAAAAGATTTGGTCATGTGTCAAATGTTTGCAGAAGTGAGAAGTATGGTATTGAAGAATCTGTGAATGGAAAATATTGCAACTGCCCTGTTAGGGCGAAAGAGGTCGAGATGTCAAGGATCAGGGCTGTACAGCAGATCTCCTATGTGGAGGAGATGAAGAGAGTCGAAGGGGCAAGAGGCCACAGTGTTGAAAAAGACATGGCGATGGATGCATTACAACCAGTTACTAATGTTTAAAGTCAATCAAGTGTTCTGAATACAATCATTGTGAAGGTGAATTATGTAGTATTTATAGTCACAGTGATTGATTATACAGCATAAGTGTCTAAGAAGTTGGACATCATATCTACAGCCGAGAAGTTTTTGGGGCAACAAGACTTCATGGCAGAAGTAGTGCAAGGACTACTGTTGCTAGGAAATGTCCTTTTGACCTGATTAGAATTGTTTGAGGTTTTTTTCTCACAGAAAAGCAGGTTGATTTTGTTCAGTTAATTTATTTTTTGATAGTTTGTATGATATTTCATTTATTTTTTATCCTTATTACCCACCCGCACATCCAATTGTTGCAAACACCTTTACACCATAGAAGAAAGAAAACTCTGCAGACACCAGGCCCTCCACAGAATGAGTTTGACACCCCTGGTTCAGAGCATCTGCTCATGGAGGTAAATACAGGGGCATCAAACAATGCCTATTACAGAGCCACACTGCTCGGGTGCAGGGGCAGGACCTTCAAGGGGCTGCGCTCTCTCAATGTGGACGTGTTCTTTTGTTTTCTGCTTCTTCAGTGTCTAATGGTGGAGAGCAAACAAGCTTTTTACTGTAGGTGCATTACCGCATAAGAATGTTCAAACAGCGGTTGTGTTGCATTGAGCATGTGGCTAAAGTTAATACCTCCTCTGTAGGTTTCTATCAGATGCATGGGGAGGGGACCACACAATAAGGGTAAAGATCTATAGGAGGAGGGACATTTTTTCTTCATGAATAAGGTAAGGTATATTGATTTCGTACTATTCCCTCTGCTATTTGTGGTCAAACTGGTTTCAATTGCTGAGATGTCTACACCAGTGGAGGCTGGTGGGAGGAGCGATAGGAGGACATCACATTGTAATGGCTGGAATGGAATAAATGGAACGGTATCAAATGCAAACATATGGAAACCACTTTTGACTCCGTTCCATTTATACCACTCCAATAAGCCCATCCTCCTATAGCTCCATCCACCAGCCTCCACTGGTCGACACGACCTTCCTTGAACATGTAAATAGAATCAATGATAATCTGATACCTACAAAAGCCAGAGCTGGCATCACATTTACATTCATTTTTTTGATTGACATACCCTGGTTTGGTGAACAATACAGCCATGTACACACGTCTGATGGTGGAGAAGTTAGCCAAGCATCATCTTCTGAGATGGCGCTAGTCCAAAACTATACAATGTGTGTTTTACTTGTGTATGAGGAGAATGTGTGCACATGAAGCTAAGCTGTGCTGAGATAAAATAAACAAAAAGGAACTAACACTAAAACACCCATCTTTATAAACCCCAAACATATCTACAATCTATGATTAATCAATGATGATATGTTCACAGCCTGAAGAGTAGAAATGCACTCCACTTCTAATGGTCTTTTTAGAACATATCTTGCCATATGATATACACTCCTCCTCAGGGCAAGGAGTTCGTCAAAGTTTCATTTCCTCAGACATGATACCAGACTAGGAACGCTGTCATCAATGGTAGCAGGAAAACATCCTTACAAGCCACAAAGGGTTTCCTGAGATGTTAAACACTTCTCCAGGTCCAGACGTTTTCAATAATACGACCTCTCAATCTAGCAGAAGGACCTTTAAGGGGCTGTGCTTTCTCAATGGGTGTGTTCCAGGCAGTGAGGTTGTGTTGCTCTTATTTTCTGATGTGTCAATTTGCATAAACTCTCCTTCCAGACTCACATTAAGCATCTCCAATCCAAAGTTAAACTTTTTTGGCTTCCTATTTCACAACAAAGCATCCTTCACTCATGCTGCCAAACATACCCTATCCTACCAATCCTTGACTTTGGAGATGTCATTTACAAAATAGCCTCCAACACTCTACCCTGCAAACTGGATGTAGTGCAGTGCCATCTGTTTTGTCACCAAAGCCCCATATACTACCCACCACTGAGACCTGTATGCTCTCGTTGGCTGGTCCTCGCTACATATTCATTGCCAAACCCACTGGCTCCAAACTGACTGGCTCCAGGACAAGTCTTTGCTAAGTAAAGCTCCGCCTTATCTCAGCTCACTGGTCACCATAGTAACACCCACCCGAAGCACACGCTCCAGCAGGTATATCTCACTGGTCACCCCCAAAGCCAACACCTACTTTGGCCACCTTTCCTTCCAGTTCTCTGCTGCCAATGACTAGAACGAATTGCAAAAATAACTGAAGTTGGGGACTTTTATCTCCCTCACTAACTATAAACGTCAGCTGTCAGAGCAGCTTACCATTGCAGTTGTACACAGCCCATATGTAAATAGCCCATCCAACCAACTACCTACCTCATCCCCATATTTGATTTCTGCTCTTTTGCGCACCAGTATTTCTACTGGCACATCCTCATGTGCACATATATCACTCCAGTGTAAATTGCTAAATTGTAATTACTTCACCACTATGGCCTATTTATTGCCTTACCTCCTTACTTCATTTGCGCACACTGTATACATCTTTTATATTGTGTTATTGACTGTACATTTGTTTATCCTGTGTGTAACTCTGTGTTGTTGTTTTTGTCTCACTGATTTGCTTTATCTTGGCCAGGTCATAGTTGTAAATGAGAACTAGTCTCAACTGGCCTACCTGGTTAAAAATAAAAGTGAAATAAAACAATTTAAAATCTTTTTTGCTCAATGCAACCCTACAGTTAACACCTCCTCTGTAGGTCGGCATCACGAGTATAGAGACCATATGGTAAGTAGAGGAAGACTAAGGCGGCATGAAGTTTTTTCTTCATGGTTTCTAGATCAGCGTTTCCCCAAGTCAGTCCTGGGCCCCATCCTCGGGGCACGTTTAGGTTTTCGCCCCAGCACTACACAGTTTTTCTTGTTTGTTTTTTCATAAAAAAATTTACCTTTATTTAACTAGGCAAGTCAGAAAAAAATTCTTATTTTCAATGACGGCCTAGGAACAGTGGGTTAACTGCCTGTTCAGGGGCAGAACGACAGATTTGTACCTTGTCAGCTCGGCGATTCGAACTTGCAACCTTTCGGTTACTCGTCCAACACTCTAACCACTAGGCTACCCTGCCGGCCAGTTGATTGAAATGATCAAAGCTTGATGAAGAGTTAGTTATTACCACTGCTGGCTTGCTTCTGAAGCTAAGCAGGGTTGGTCCTGGTCAGTCCTTGGATGGGAGACCAGATGCTGCTGGAATTGGTGTTGGAGGGCCAGTAGGAGGCACTCTTTCCACTGGTCTAAAAAATATCCCAATGCCCCGGGGCAGTGATTGGGGACACTGCCCTGTGTAGGGTGCCGTCTCTCGGATGGGACATTAAACGGGTGTCCTGACTCTCTGAGGTCATTAAAGATCCCATGGCACTTATCGTAAGAGTAGTGGTGTTAACCCTGGTGTCCTGGCTAAATTCCCAATCTGGCCCTCAAACCATCACTGTCACCTAATAATCCCCAGTTTACAATTGGCTCATTCATCCCCCTCCTCTCCCCTGTAACTATTCCCCAGGTCGTTGCTGCAAATGAGAACGTGTTCTCAGTCAACTTACCTGGTAAAATAACGGATAAATAAATACATAAAATAAATACATTTGAATCAGCTGTGCAGTACTCGTTGACATTATTATTCATTCTCAATCTCAAGAATTCTCCTGACAGAATCTCTGTTCTCATTCTATTTCAAAGCAGCTCTTAAGGCACTACTGGAACAGATATTGTGATGCACAGAGACATGTTGTATTCACATGTATAGTCCTCTTACAGTGCCGTGCGAAAGTATTCGGCCCCCTTGAACTTTGCGACCTTTTGCCACATTTCAGGCTTCAAACATAAAGATATAAAACTGTATTTTTTTGTGAAGAATCAACAAGTGGGACACAATCATGAAGTGGAACGACATTTATTGGATATTTCAAACTTTAACAAATCAAAAACTGAAAAATTGGGCGTGCAAAATTATTCAGCCCCCTTAAGTTAATACTTTGTAGCGCCACCTTTTGCTGCGATTACAGCTGTAAGTCGCTTGGGGTATGTCTCTATATCAGTTTTGCACATCGAGAGACTGACATTTTTTCCCATTCCTCCTTGCAAAACAGCTCGAGCTCAGTGAGGTTGGATGGAGAGCATTTGTGAACAGCAGTTTTCAGTTCTTTCCACAGATTCTCGATTGGATTCAGGTCTGGACTTTGACTTGGCCATTCTAACACCTGGATATGTTTATTTTTGATACCATTCCATTGTAGATTTTGCTTGATGTTTTGAATCATTGTCTTGTTGGAAGACAAATCTCCGTCCCAGTCTCAGGTCTTTTGCAGACCCCATCAGGTTTTCTTCCAGAATGGTCCTGTATTTGGCTCCATCCATCTTCCCATCAATTTTAACCATCTTCCCTGTCCCTGCTGAAGAAAAGCAGGCCCAAACCATGATGCTGCCACCACCATGTTTGACAGTGGGGATGGTGTGTTCAGGGTGATGAGCTGTGTTGCTTTTACGCCAAACATAACGTTTTGCATTGTTGCCAAAAAGTTCAATTTTGGTTTCATCTGACCAGAGCACCTTCTTCCACATGTTTGGTGTGTCTCCCAGGTGGCTTGTGGCAAACTTTAAACAACACTTTTTACGGATATCTTTAAGAAATGGCTTTCTTCTTGCCACTCTTCCATAAAGGCCAGATTTGTGCAATATACGACTGATTGTTGTCCTACACCTCAGCTGTAGATCTCTGCAGTTCATCCAGAGTGATCATGGGCCTCTTGGCTGCATCTCTGATCAGTCTTCTCCTTGTATGAGCTGAAAGTTTAGAGGGACGGCCAGGTCTTGGTAGATTTGCAGTGGTCTGATACTCCTTCCATTTCAATATTATCGCTTGCACAGTGCTCCTTGGGATGTTTAAAGCTTGGGAAATCTTTTTGTATCCAAATCCGGCTTTAAACTTCTTCACAACAGTATCTCGGACCTGCCTGGTGTGTTCCTTGTTCTTCATGATGCTCTCTGCGCTTTTAACGGACCTCTGAGACTATCACAGTGCAGGTGCATTTATACGGAGACTTGATTACACAAAGGTGGATTGTATTTATCATCATTGGTCATTTAGGCCAACATTGGATCATTCAGAGATCCTCACTGAACTTCTGGAGAGAGTTTGCTGCACTGAAAGTAAAGGGGCTGAATAATTTTGCACGCCCAATTTTTCAGTTTTTGAAATGTTAAAAAAGTTTGAAATATCCAATAAATGTCGTTCCACTTCATGATTGTGTCCCACTTGTTGTTGATTCTTCACAAAAAATACAGTTTTATATCTTTATGTTTGAAGCCTGAAATGTGGCAAAAGGTCGCAAAGTTCAAGGGGGCCGAATACTTTTGCAAGGCACTGTATATGGAATCTAGGTCTGCGGTGGCAGGTATCATCTCATGTTATGGCAGTGTAGGATAAAGAAGACTAAATCAGTAATACAGAGATCATCAGCGGATTATCATAGCAAACCCACAGATATCAGGTTGAAAATCAAATCCAAAAACAATCCACCCCCATTCGTCAGCCACAGGTCTGTTGTGCGCATGCACACACACGACAGCGCCAAAAAAAAAAAAAAAGTAATGGTAATGATCCAGCCTGATCATCACCCTTTCATCAACTGGTCTTTCTCCATTTGTCAGCTACACACTCTGCTTCTGGCATTGATTGTGTATCTATCTCTCTGTCCCTCAAACCTCCCTCGTATTATTTTTCTCTCTCTCCCTCTCCTCTCCTCTCTCTTGCTCGCTGTTCCTCTCTCAGTTTCTCTCTCTCTCTTTCTCTCTCTCTCTCTCTCTCTCTGTCTGTCTCTGCCTCTCCTCTCTCTCAGTCCCTCTCTCTGTCGCTCCCTCTCCTCTCTCTCAGTCTCTCCCTCTCCTCTCTCTCAGTCTCTCCCTTGCGCTCTTTCCCGCTGTTCCTCTCTCCTCCAGGCTGGTTTGATGCTTCGACCCACAGCTAATTCACACTAATGCATCAGCAGAATCAGAACAGAGCAGGCTGCCTGCCAACTTGGCCCTTAGAGAGAGAAGGAAAAAAGAAAGACAGATCTATTTGTCTGACTAGTGCCTTTGCCCTACAGTCGACTGCATAACCGTCTGTTGACTTCTTTAGAGGATTTAACCTCAGCTAAAGAAATAAGAAGAGAAAGGAAATAAATGCAAATAGAAAATACACAATCCAGGGTCATAGAAAACATTGTAAATAAATGTTGTTGTTATAGCAGCAGCCACAACACTTGTGCTGAAAGGCTTGGAGTTGTGTTGTGTGTTGTATAATAGCATAAGGTGGTTAGCCCAGTGTTAACAGGCTCCCATGGATTAAAGAATTGCCTGCACCACAATGATGATGTCTCCATAGCAACAGGCTCTATAAGCTGCGGGTCTAACTGTTACACTTTTCACATAGGCTTTGCTGTGTGAATATTTTGGGGGATTTTTGTTAATATGGTCTCCTTTCAAACAGCCAAAGTTTTACACATTCTTGTGGGCATTCGTCTTTTATAATCCCAGTCCGTATTAGATAGAACGCCTGCCTGTGGGGAAAACAACCTGTGGTTACCTAGGTCACCCCATTACCTCACAGCAAAAACTTGACGCTTTTTAAACTCAATTGTCTTGTTGTCTGCTTCTACTAAACAAGTTAAATGTCTTACTTGTGATTAAATGTTTTGTGTTGTGGCATACTTGGATACCGGGTCCCCACATTTCCAACGCCAAATAGCCTGAAGCCACAGGGCTCTTCATGCAGGCTCTATTTCCCTACTTGGGAGCATTGCAATCCATATGTTGGGATTTTTGACCTGGTTACATATACAGTACCAGTCAAAAGTTTGACACACCTACTCATTCAAGGGTTTTCTTTAATTTTTACTATTTTATGTAGAATAGTGAAGATGTCAAATTTATGAAATAACATATTGAATCACGTACTAACCAAAAAAAAGTGTTAAACAAATCAAAATACATTTTAGATTTTAGATTCTTCAAATTATCCACCCTTGACCTTGATGACAGTTTGCACAATCTTGTCATTCTCAACCAGCTAGGTCAGTTGGAGGAAATAAAAGTACAGGCTTTGATATAAAGAAAAATTGGCAAAATGTTGACGGTATGCTAAAGTTTGTGGAAAAACATCTTGGTTTGAAAGGTGTATGTGATTTGTAGCTGTCTTTATCCGTCTCCCTCCGCCTCCACTGTCTTTATCCGTCTCCCTCCGCCTCCACTGTCTTTATCCGTCTCCCTCCGCCTCCACTGTCTTTATCCGTCTCCCTCCGCCTCCACTGTCTTTATCCGTCTCCAATGTCTTTATCCGTCTTCCTCCGCCTCTACTGTCTTATTCCGTCTCCCTCCGCCTCTATTGTCTTTCTCTCCCTCCGCCTCCACTGTCTTTATCCGTCTCCCTCCGCCTCTATTGTCTTTCTCTCCCTCCGCCTCCACTGTCTTTATCCGTCTCCCTCCGCCTCCACTGTCTTTATCCGTCTCCCTCCGCCTCTATTGTCTTTCTCTCCCTCCGCCTCCACTGTCTTTATCCGTCTCCCTCCGCCTCCACTGTCTTTATCCGTCTCCCTCCGCCTCTATTGTCTTTCTCTCCCTCCGCCTCCACTGTCTTTATCCGTCTCCCTCCGCCTCCAATGTCTTATTCCGTCTCCCTCTATTGTCTTTCTCTCCCTCCGCCTCCACTGTCTTTATCCGTCTCCCTCCGCCTCCACTGTCTTTATCCGTCTCCCTCCGCCTCCACTGTCTTTATCCGTCTCCCTCCGCCTCTATTGTCTTTCTCTCCCTCCGCCTCCACTGTCTTTATCCGTCTCCCTCCGCCTCCACTGTCTTTATCAGTCTCCCTCCGCCTCCACTGTCTTTATCCGTCTCCCTCCGCCCCCACTGTCTTTATCCGTCTCCCTCCGCCCCCACTGTCTTTATCCGTCTCCCTCCGCCTCCACTCTCTTATTCCGTCAGCCTCCGCCTCCACTCTCTTATTCCGTCAGCCTCCGCCTCCACTCTCTTATTCCGTCAGCCTCCGCCTCCACTGTCTTTATCCGCCTCCAATGTCTTTATCCGTCTCCCTCCGCCTCTACTGTCTTATTCAGTCTCCCTCCGCCTCTATTGTCTTTCTCTCCCTCCGCCTCCACTGTCTTTATCCGTCTCCAATGTCTTTATCCGTCTCCCTCCGCCTCTACTGTCTTATTCCGTCTCCCTCCGCCTCTATTGTCTTTCTCGCCCTCCGCCTCCACTGTCTTTATCCGTCTCCCTCTCCACTGTCTTTATCCGTCTCCCTCCGTCTCCCTACTGTCTTTCTCCCTCTCCACTGTCTTTATCCACACCCTCCGTCTCCCTCTACTGTCTTTCCGTCTCCTCTCCTCTACTGTCTTTATCCGTCTTATTCCGTCAGCCTCCGCCTCACTCTCTTATTCCGTCAGCCTCCGCTCTTATTCCCACCTCTACCTCCGTCTCCCTCCGTCTTTATCCGTCTCCCTCTACTGTCTTTATCCGTCTCCCTCTACTGTCTTTATCCGTCTCCCTCTACTGTCTTTATCCGTCTCCCTCTACTGTCTTTATCCGTCTCCCTCTACTGTCTTTATCCGTCTCCCTCTACTGTCTTTATCCGTCTCCCTCTACTGTCTTTATCCGTCTCCCTCTACTGTCTTTATCCGTCTCCCTCCACTGTCTTTATCCGTCTCCCTCCACCTCTACTCTGTCTTTTATCTATGTCTCTCTTCTCTCCTCAGTCTCCCACTCTTCACCCCCCTTCTCTCTATGCATCTTCCTCACATCATCTCTCACCACTTCCTTCATCTCTCTCTCCTTCTCTATCCTTGTTATGTCATAATAGTGTGCTGCTATTAACTCTCCTTATTAGGCACTGCATGCGGTAATCCACCCTAATCCAGATTATCACCAGGCTAATCCCTGGAGATTGGGACTGGAGAACGGTGAGCTCAACTCAGTCATCATCATCTCTCATCCTCTGTTTACAAACTCTCTGCTACTAATGTCATCAGAGCTATCGCATATTGCTTTTTCCAGGACATAGATGGGCTATACCTCAACTAGCCTGTACCTCTGCACACTGACTCGGTGCCCCTTGTATATAGACTCGTTATTGTTAGTCTAATTGTGTTACTTTTTATTATTACTTTTTATTATTACTTTTTATTTTAGTCTACTTGGTAAATATTTTCTTCTTCTTGAACTGCACTGTTGGTTAAGGGCTTGTAAGTAAGCATTTCACGGTAAAGTCTACACTTGTTGTATTCAGCGCATATGGCAAATAAAGTTTGATTTGATTATATGGAGATGTGACTCAGACATACACTGAGTGTACAAAATATTAGGAGCACCTTCCTAATATTGAGTCTATGTCCTGAAAAGAGCAGGTATTCCTAATGTTTTGTTTACTCAGTGTATTTAGTAATCATGTAGTTTATGAACACACACAGATGAGTGTGCATGCATGCACATACACAGACCCACCCACTTTGTGGCTGTGCTAGCTAGTGACCACTCTGCAGACCTGCCTCCAGGGCAAGCAATAACATCCATTTCAGACAGAAGATGAGATATGTTACCTGTAAAAAAATATATATAAGGCAATGTTCGTATGACCCCCTTTCAAACAGCCACTTATTTTCCACTTCTTTGCAGGTATACCCCTTTTATACATTTCAGTGGGTAACTGGCCAATTGGGAGGGGTGGGGTATTGTTAAACCATGGGGGCTGTTTGCAATTGAAATTAGGGAGGGGTTAAACAATGGAAGTGTTAAGGAATCATGACTCTGTCTTTAGGTGGCTTTTTTTTCTGTGTATTTTTTATCCCTACCCCTTTCAGATATATTAGAAAGCTGGTATAAAACCCAAGCATGATAAATTAGTGGAATTTTGGTCTGTGTATGAATGGGGTATAAAAGCCAACCTGCTCCGCCTGGCTCTACAGTGATCACACTGACACACACACACAAATCTATCCATCTCTTTCTTTATATCCATCTCCATAAATCCCTCTCTCTTTTCACCATTTCTCACTCTCTCTGTATCTCTTCCCCTCTCTCAACCTGATGATAAGCTGTAGACCACACTATCTACCTAGAGAGTTTATCTGTATTTTTCATAGCTGTCTACATACCACCACAGACCAATGCTGGCACTAAGACCGCGCTCATTGAGCTGTATTCCGCCATAAGCAAACAGGAAGACGCTCATCCAGAGGCGGCGCTCTTAGAGGCCCGGGAATTTAATGAATGGAAAACTTAAATTAGTTTTACCAAATCTCTATCAACATGTGAAATGTGAAACCAGAGGGGGAAAAAAATTCTAGATCACCTGTACTCCACACACAGAGACACGTACAAAGCTCTCCCTCCATTTGGTAAATCCAGCCACAATTCTATCCTCCTGATTCCTACTTACAAGCAAAAATTAAAGCAGGAATCACCAGTGACTCGGTCTATAAAAACAATGGTCAGATGAAGCAGATGCTGAACTACAGGACTGCTTTGCTTTCACAGACTGGAACATGTCCCGGGATTTTTCCGATGACATTGAGGAATACACCACATCAGTCACTGGCTTTATCAATAAGTGCATTGAGGACGTCGTCCTCACAGAGACATGAACGTACATACCCCAACCAGAAGCCATGTATTACAGGCATCATTCGCACTGAGCTAAAGGGTAGAGCTGCCGCTTTCAAGGTGCGGGACTCTAACCTGGAAGCTTACAAGAAATTCCACTATGCCCTGCGACGAACCATCGAACAGGCAAAGCATCAATACAGGGCTAAGATTGAATCAAACTACACCGTCTCCGACGCTCGTCGGATGTGGCAAGGCTTGCAAACTATTACAGATTACAAAGGGAAGCACAGCCGCGAGCTGCCCAGTGACACGAGCCTACCAGGCGAGCTAAATCACTTCTACGCTCGCTTTGAGGCAAGCAACACTGAGGCATGCATGAGAGCATCAGCTGTTCCGGACAACTGTGTGATCACGCTCTCCGTAGCCGACGTGAGTAAGACCTTTAAACAGGTCAACATTCACAAGGCTGCGGGGCCAGATGGATTACTAGGACGTGTGCTCCAGGTATGTGCTGACCAACTGGCAAAGGTCTTCACTGACATTTTCAACATGTCCCTGATTGAGTCTGTAATACCAACATGCTTCAAGCAGACCACCATAGTCCCTGTGCCCAAGAATACAAAGGCAACCTGCCCAAATGACTACAGACCCGTAGCACTCACGTCCGTAGCCATGAAGTGCTTTGAAAGGCTGGTCATGGCTCACATAAACACCATTATCCCAGAAACCCAAGACCCACTCCAATTTGCATACTGCCCAAACAGATCCACAGATGATGCAATCTCTATTGCACTCCACACTTTCACACCTGGACAAAAAGGAACACATATGTGAGAATGCTATTCATTGACTACAGCTCAGCGTTCAACACCATAGTACCCTCAAAGCTCATCACTAAGCTGAGGAACCTGGGACTAAACACCTCCCTCTGCAACTGGATCCTGAACTTCCTGATGGGCCGCCCCCAGGTGGTGAGGGTAGGTAGCAACACATCTGCCACGCTGATCCTCAACACTGGAGCTACCCAGGGGTGTGTGCTCAGTCCCCTCCTGTACTCCCTGTTCACCCACGACTGCATGGCCAGGCACGACTCCAACACCATCATTAAGTTTTCTGACGGTACAACAGTGGCCTGATCACCGACAACGACGAGACAGCCTATAGGGAGGAGGTCAGAGACCTGGCCGGCTGGTGCCAGAATAAAAACCTATCCCTCAACGTAACCAAGACTAAGGAGATTATTGTGTACTACAGGAAAAGGAGCACGTCCCCATTCTCATCAACGGGGCTGTAGTGGAGCAGGTTGAGAGCTTCAAATTCCTTGGTGTCCACATCACCAACAATCTAGAATGGTCCAAACATACCAAGACAGTAATGATGGCTGCCTGCCATCCAGGACCTCTACATCAGGCGGTGTCAGAGGAAGGCCCTGAAAATTGTCAAAGACCCCAGCCACCCCAGTCATAGACTGTTCGCTCTACTACCGCATGGCAAGCGGTACCGGAGTGCCAAGTCTAGGACAAAAAGGCTTCTCAACGGTTTTTACCCACAAGCCATAAGACTCCTGAACAGGTAATCAAATGGCTACCCAGACTATTTGCATTGTTCCCCCCAACCCCTCTTTTACGCTGCTGCTACTCTCTGTTTATCTTTAACTAGTCACTTTAGCCATACATGTACATACTACCTCAATTGGCCCGACCAACCAGTGCTCCCGCACATCAGCTAACCGGGCTATCTGCATTGTGTCCCACCACCCACCACCCCCTCTTTTACGCTACTGCTACTCTCTGTTCATCATATACAGTGGGGCAAAAAAGTATTTAGTTAGCCACCAATTGTGCAAGTTCTCCCACTTAAAAAGATGACAGATGAGAAAAAAAATCCAGAAAATCACATTGTAGGATTTTTAATTAATTTATTTGCAAATTATGGTGGAAAATAACAGTAGCAAGGCTGGTTATTTTCAAATGTCTTTTTACTCTTGTTTTATTTATTCACTTACACACACACACACACACACACACACACACACACACACACACACACACACACACACACACACACACACACACACACACACACACACACACACACACACACACACACACACACACACACACACACACACACACACACAAAATCAGGTGCTAAATCATTTTCTTTCACACTATTGATTAGCCTGTAACTAAGCATTTCACTGTAAAGTCTACTACACCTGTTGTATTCGGCGCACGTGACAAATTAACTTTGATTTGAATTGGGTGAGGCGGGTTGCAGGAGAGTATTGTTGAAACTGAGGTTAAAAATATAAAAAATATACGAAATATATACGAGGGAGGGGAAAAATATATATATACACGGACACGACAAGACAAAGATGTCTGAACTGCTACGCGATCTTGGAATGTGTCGGAGCGCCTTTAAACAGGTCAATATTCACAAGGCCGCAGGGACAGAAGAATTACCAGAATGTGTACTGCGAGCATGCACTAACCAACTGGCAAGGGTCTTCACTGACTTTTTCAACCTCTTCCTGTCCAAGTCTGTAATACCAACATGTTTTAAGCAGACCATCATAGTCCCTGTGCGAAAGGCTGGTCATGGCTCACATCAACAACATTATCCAGAAACCCTAGACCCGCTTCTATTTACATACCTCCCCAACAGATCCACAGATGATGAAATCTCTATTGCACTCCACACTGCCCTTTTCCACCTGGACAAAAGGAACACCTATGTGAGAATGCTATTCATTGACTACAGCTCAGCGTTCAACACCATAGTGCACTCAAAGCTCATCAATAAGGTAAGGACCCTGTGACTAAACACCTCCCTCTCCAACTGGATACAGGGCTTCCTGACGGGCTGCCCCCAGGTGATAAGGGTAGGTAACAACACGTCTGCCACACTGATCCTCAACAATGGGGCCCCTCAGTGGAGCGCGCGAGAGAGAGAGAGATCAGTTCTATTAAAGTTGAGAGCTCCAACAATTCCTACAGCATTGTTTGATATTTCAATTATTGACAATATTATAAAATACAATATCACAAAATGGACTCCAGCAAGAAAACACAACAGTAGAAAGTATAATCTCTCCCTCCCCCTCATCCCCTCTCTCCCCCTCTCTCCCTTCTCTCCTCTCTTTCTCCAGACCTCTACAAGAAGTAATAATTACACGCTAATTAAGCTCGGGGAGATATAGCAGTACTAATGGACTCAGCCATTCTATTCCCACCACTTTATTTGAGCTGCAAATCAAGACACAATGGTCATGGACACAACGTCAAGCTATTTTTCATATACAGTTTACTATAAAGGTAGTGCACCATTATAGGGAATAGGGTTCCATTTGGAATGCAACCTGGAGGTCATGACTCCATCGGCCTGTGGCTCAATTAAAGACAGAGAAGAGGAGAGCAGAGAAGAGAAGACAGGCTAGGCTACTCAATGTTGATTGGTAATTGGTCGACAGCAGAGCTCAGAACCTCCTCAGGGAGAAAGATAGTCAGACGGCTGCTGTTACAGCGAGCTAACATCTCTAACATCACTTGACGTTTTCACTGAGGTCACGTGTGTACAGCATCTGACCTTAGAATACAAATTGGATTGTAAACAAACATGTATCTTGCCTTGTCTAAAACACCAGTGTAGTGTGTGATACCTCAGTTGTGCACCTTTTGGTTACCTTTTTATGTGACCTGGGCTGAAGCACATCTGGGTGCACTCTCATTCTAATGGACATTGTCGTGTCTGATAAACCAAGTGATCGTCAACCCCTAATTCCTGGCCTGGCAATGATCCCTGCGATGTTGCCGACCTGTCCCTCAGATGGATGGCTAGCTAGCTATATACTGATTTAGTCAGCTTTCAAGAGCTCGGTTTTTGTTTCCTATGAGAATGTTTTATCGATCAACTAACCACTTGATGAAATTGAGGTAAATATAATGGATAACATGATCACTCTCAGGTTATTTCTCAAAAGTGATGGTGCTGAATCTTCCTAAGTAAAGTTGATTATTTTCCTGCTGTAGCAAACTGTCTCTAATTAAAATCCTACACCAGTACAATAGATGTATAATATACAGTATGTTAAAGAACTGAGGGGGGGGCTTACTTTCATTAGAGCCTCCCTGATTCTCATCCCAGGTCCTCACATAGTCATCCTGCAGAGACAGAGAGATCCAGGTTAACCCACAGCAGAAGAAGCATTATGATTAACTGAGTGAGTCACTGGTTACGTCCAAAATAGCACCCTATTGCCTATATAGTGCACTACTTTTAACCACAGCCCTATGGACCCTGGTCAAAAGAAGTGCACTATAAAGGGAATACGGTGGCATTTGGGCCGCAGACACTGTGGGTCCAGATGAGTCTGCATGGGGATCTAACAAACAGCATGGCTTACTATAGTACTGCACCAGAAATATCTTGCAAAGAATTTGTGTTCCAAATGGCACCCTATTCCCTATACAGTGCACTACTTACTCTATATGCTCTGGTCAAAAGTAGTGCACTATATAGGGACTGAAGCGCCGTTTGTGGAACATACAACCGGTCTTTCAATTGTATTTCTTACTTTTTATTCTTAATTAGAACATGAATCGTTCTCATTAAAATGGACAAGTTGAGAGAGAGAGAAGAGAAAGAAGAGAGAGATATGAAAGTGAGAGAGAGATGTACAGTATATGTAAGAGAGAGAGGTTAGGGTGGGTGGGTAGAGAGAGTGTAAATGGCAATAAAGAGAGAAACAGAGACAATGAAAGTGAGTTACAAGCATTCAAAAAAGACATCCAAGAAAAAGGGATGGGTAGAATATAGATGAAGAAATAAACTGACCTCTACTTCCTGGTAGAACGAGAGGCAGAGGAGGAGAAGAAGAGGGATAGTTAAAGGATGTAACATCAGATATACTGAGGTGTATTCATCAACATTTATCACCATGTTCAATATACAGCGTCTCTTGATTAATGGTCTCCACAGAGACACAATGAATAGCAAAGAGCTTTAGCTAGCAGTGAATTAACATAATTGATTATGCAATAACAACAAAAAACACAATATAAGACTGTTTTATGCTCATACATGGAATGCACAGCAGAAAAAAAGGTCATATTTCCCCAGTACCAATAGAGGTAAAGGTCATATTTCCCCAGTACCAATAGAGGTAAAGGTCATATTTCCCCAGTACCAATAAGAGGTAAAGGTCATATTTCCCCAGTACCAACCAAAGAGGTAAGGGCATATTTCCCCAGTACCAATAAGAGGTAAAGGTCATATTTCCCCAGTACCAATAGAGGTAAAGGTCATATTTCCCCAGTACCAATAGAGGTAAAGGTCATATTTCCCCAGTACCAATAAGAGGTAAAGGTCATATTTCCCCAGTACCAATAAGAGGTAAAGGTCATATTTCCCCAGTACCAATAAGAGGTAAAGGTCATATTTCCCCAGTACCAATAAGAGGTAAAGGGCACATTTCCCCAGTACCAAGAGGTAAAGGGCACATTTCCCCAGTACCAATAGAGGTAAAGGGCACATTTCCCCAGTACCAATAGAGGTAAAGGGCACATTTCCCCAGTACCAATAGATAAGCATACATTTACATTGTGATATCATCCCTGTATTCGTTTGGTTGTGATATTCTCTATAGCAAACCCCAAAGAAATTAAGTATACTGACATCGGCCAATCGCTTGGCCTCAAAACAGTAAATAGCCATTAAGATAAATATACGGTCTGCCTCCTTAGCGGTGGTATACTCCGTAGGATATACATCACCATAAACACTTACTGTACTGGAAGAGGGGGTGCCAAAAAGCTCTCTGGAGGAAACAATAAAGCGTGCCACACTCATAAAGGCATCCTGGGGTCTCTGCTTGCTCTCCTCTTTCTACATCCAGGGTGGCTTGTTTTCATGGAGGTAAATATTTTATGCACATTTTCCCCATCAGTGTTGTGTTTCCACCAAACTGACTTGTTGCAGATAAAAATCAGGTTGTGATGACGTAGTGCACACAAAATGTACTTTTTGATGAAGTTTTCATGTACCGAAAAATCTACAGTTCAATGTGTTCCGCATTTTAAAACTCTACAGTTTTACCGATGTCATTTCAACCCAAATGTGATCACGTTGAATCAACGTGGAAAACAGATTGGATTTGCAAAAAGTCATCAACCTAAGGGAATTTCGCCCCCCCCCCAACTTTATCCTAAATCCAATGACAGGGAAAAATGTTTGGTTGATTTCATGTTGAATTCGTTAGTTGACAACTGAACTAAATGTAAATCAAAACTAGGAGTTGAACTTACAGTATTTCCCAATTGTTTACACACTAAAATTGGAACTTAAAAACGCAAATCACCAAAACCTGAAACTCATGTACCAAATCCCTAAACCAAGTCTGCAAAATTGCAAGCACAATTCCTGCTTTACACTCAGTTTTCAAATCTATATCACACTTTGTGCAAAACACTACACACAGTTCTCTACATTAGGCACAACATTCAAAATTAAAATCTCTTCAGTCCCTTTGGAAAGCAACGCTCTATACACCAATTGGCAACACCCACTCCTCACAGGTGTAAATGTTTACATATACACACACACATATATATATATATATATATATATATATACACACACAGTATATAATCAAAGTGAGTACACCCCTCACATTTTTGTAAATATTTGAGTATATATTTTCATGTGACAACACTGAAGAAATGACACTTTGCTACAATGTAAAGTAGTGAGTGTACAGCTTGTATAACAGTGCAAATTTGCTGTCCCCTCAAAATAACTCAACACACAGCCATTAATGTCTAAACCGCTGGCAACAAAAGTGAGTACACCCCTAAGTGAAAATGTCCAAATTGGGCCCAAAGTGTCAATACTTTGTGTGGCCAGCATCATTTTCCAGCACTGCCTTAACTCTCTTGGGCATGGAGTTCACCAGAGCTTCACAGGTTGCCACTGGAGTCCTCTTCTACTCCTCCATTGACGACATCAAGGAGCTGGTGGATGTTAGAGACCGTGTACTCCTACACCTTCCGTTTGAGGATGCCCCACAGATGCTCAATAGGGTTTAGGTCTGGAGACATGCTTGGCCAGTCCATCACCTTTACCCTCAGCTTCTTTAGCAAGGCAATGGTCGCCTTGGAGGTGTGTTTGTGGTCGTTATCATGTTGGAATACTGCCCTGTGGCCCAGTCTCCGAAGGGAGGGGTTCATGCTCTGCTTAAGTATGTCACAGTACATGTTGGCATTCATGGTTCCCTCAATGAACTGTAGATCCCCAGTGGCAACACTCATTCAGCCTCAGACCATGACACTCCCACCACCACGCTTGACTGTAGGCAAAACACACTTGTCTTTGTACTCCTCACCTGGTTGCCGCCACACACGCTGACACCATCTGAACCAAATAAGTTTCTTGGTCTCATCAGACCACAGGACATGGTTCCAGTAATCCATGTCCTTAGTCTGCTTGTCTTCAGCAAACTGTTTGCGGGCTTTCTTGTGGGACGACAGCCATTCAGACCAATTTGATGCAGTGTACGGCGTATGGTCTGAGCACTGACAGGCTGATCCCCACCCCTTCAACCTCTGCAGCAATGCTGGCATCACTCTGGATATGACGCTGAGCACGTGCACTCAACTTCTTTGGTCGACCATGGCGAGGCCTGTATATTCTGCACATCTACCATTCGAGTGTTTAATTGGTATATTGTAATTACTTCGCCACCATGGCCTATTTATTGCCTTACCTCCGTTATCCTACCTCATTTGCACATACTGTCTATAGACTTTTCTACTGTATCATTGACTGTGTTTGTTTATTCCATGTGTAACTACACCCAAACAAGGGCACTGCGTTCATCCACCTCTGGCCTGCTCGCCTCCCTACCACTGAGGAAGTACAGTTCCCGCTCAGCCCAGTCAAAACTGTTCGCTGCTCTGGCCCCCAATGGTGGAACAAACTCCCTCACGACGCCAGGACAGCGGAGTCAATCACCACCTTCCGGAGACACCTGAAACCCCACCTCTTCAAGGAATACCTAGGATAGGGTAAGTAAGGGTAAGTAATCCTTCTCACCCCCCAACAAGATTTAGATGCAAGTGGCTGTTCCACTGGTTGTCATAAGGTGTATGCACCAATTTGTAAGTCGCTCTGGATAAGAGCGTCTGCTAAATGACTTAAATGTAATGATGTAAATATGTAACTCTGTGTTGTTATATGTGTCTAATTGCTTTGTTTTATCTTGGCCAGGTCGCAGTTGTAAATGAGAACTTGTTCTCAACTAGCCTACCTGGTTAAATAAAGGTGAAATAAAAAAATAAAAAACACTAGTTGCTGAATTGTTCACTTAGAAATCAGAGTTTTGGCACTAATAAAGGCCACAAATGAGCTCTCCTGTTCTGGAGGAAAATGGAAGTCAATGGTGATGCAAGAGCTAGAGGTGAAGGAGTGAGAGTAAGAGGAGGACAAGGAAGGACAGTTGTCTCAGATGAGCTCAGGACCACATTGGTTGACCATGTGCTCAACCATGGATTGAGTATGAGGGAGGCTGGGCAGAGAGCTCAGCCCAACCGGAGCCGCTACACGGTTGTATCTATCATCCGTATATTCAGAAATGACAACTTGGTAAGTTACTTACCATCTATACTATGCTCTTTATGTATGTATACTGTAGTCCGACATATCAGTAGGTCTATGTTACTCAGTGATTGTTGGCCAATGTTACAGTAACGTCATTTCATATTGAAAGAAAATGTTTATTTTAGCTTACTGTAACCAATCATATCATATTTGTGGATCTTCTGCAGAACTGAGAGACGACCAGGCCATGGTGGAAGACACCGGCTGTTCACACCAGAACAGAGACGGCCAGGCCATGGTGGAAGACACCGGCTGTTCACACCAGAACAGAGACGTCCAGGCCATGGTGGAAGACACCGGCTGTTCACAGAGACGGCCAGGCCATGGTGGAAGACACCGGCTGTTCACACCAGAACAGAGACGGCCAGGCCATGGTGGAAGACACCTGTTCACACCAGAACTGAGACGGCCAGGCCATTCACACCAGAACCGAGAGACGGCCAGGCCATGGTGGAAGACACCGCCTGTTCACACCAGAACTGAGAGACGGCCAGGCCATGGTGGAAGACACCGGCTGTTCACACCCAGAACCAGGCCATGGTGGAAGACACCGGCTGTTCACACCAGAACCGAGACGGCCAGGCCATGGTGGAAGACACCGCCTGTTCACACCAGAACCGAGAGACGGCCAGGCCATGGTGGAAGACACCGGCTGTTCACACCAGAACCGAGAGACGGCCAGGCCATGGTGGAAGACACCGGCTGTTTCGAGAGACGGCCAGGCCATGGTGGAAGACACCGCCTGTTCACACCCGAGAGACGGCCAGGCCATGGTGGAAGACACCGGCTGTTCACACCAGAACCGAGAGACGGCCAGGCCATGGTGGAAGATGGCTGTTCACACCAGAAGACACCGGCCAGGCCATGGTGGAAGACACCGGCTGTTCACACCAGAACCGAGAGACGGCCAGGCCATGGTGGAAGACACCGGCTGTTCACACCAGAACCGAGAGACGGCCAGGCCATGGTGGAAGACACCGGCTGTTCACACCAGAACCGAGAGACGGCCAGGCCATGGTGGAAGACACCGGCTGTTCACACCAGAACCGAGAGACGGCCAGGCCATGGTGGAAGACAGGCCGCCTGTTCACACCAGAACGAGAGACGGCCAGGCCATGGTCACACCAGGAAGACAGGCCATGGTGGAAGAGGCTGTTCACACCAGAACCGAGAGACGGCCAGGCCATGGTGGAAGACACCGGCTGTTCACACCAGAACCGAGAGACGGCCAGGCCATGGTGGAAGACACCGCCTGTTTGAGAGACAGGCCATGGTGGAAGACACCGGCTGTTCACACCAGAACAGAGACGGCCAGGCCATGGTGGTTCACACCAGAACACCAGGCCATGGTGGAAGACACCGGCTGTTCACACCAGAACCGAGAGACGGCCAGGCCATGGTGGTCACACCAGAACAGAGACGACCAGGCCATGGTGGAAGACACCGGCTGTTCACACCAGAACCGAGAGACGGCCAGGCCATGGTGGAAGACACCGCCTGTTCACACCAGAACTGAGAGACGGCCAGGCCATGGTGGAAGACACCGGCTGTTCACACCAGAACCGAGAGACGGCCAGGCCATGGTGGAAGACTCCGGCTGTTCACACCAGAACTGAGAGACCGTGTGGCAATGGAGAATGCATTTGGTGAAGTTGATGTGGGGGCTTTCGGCGGCTGGATCCGTCACTCCAGAAGATTCTTTCCCCACTGTTTAACCAGGGAGAACATGGCTTGTGATGTAGATGAGGTGCTGTTTAACCAGGGAGAACATGGCTTGTGATGTAGATGAGGTGCTGTTTAGCCAGGGAGAACATGGCTTGTGATGTAGATGAGGTGCTGTTTAGCCAGGGAGAACATGGCTTGTGATGTAGATGAGGTGCTGTTTAGCCAGGGACAACATGGCTTGTGATGTAGATGAGGTGCTGTTTAGCCAGGGACAACATGGCTTGTGATGTAGAGGAGGTGCTGTTTAGCCAGGGAGAACATGGTTTGTGATGTAGATGAGGTGCTGTTTAACCAGGGAGAACATGGCTTGTGATGTAGATGAGGTGCTGTTTAGCCAGGGAGAACATGGCTTGTGATGTAGATGAGGTGCTGTTTAACCAGGGAGAACATGGCTTGTGATGTAGATGAGGTGCTGTTTAACCAGGGAGAAC